>NW_005871107.1:2643594-2644652 GCF_000147115.1 Myotis lucifugus | reverse complement strand
CCCCTGCCAAGACCTAAGGCCTCTGGTGGAGGCATTAGTCCTGGGCAGGAGACCCCCAGCTCCCCGCGATCTCCCGCTCTGCCCCTGCCTAGACCTAATGCCTCTGGCCAAGGCGTTAGGCCTGGGCAGGGGACCCCCAGCTGCTCACGATTGCTGACTCCGCCCCTGCCCATGCCTAACACCTCTGGGCAGGGGACCCACAGCTCCCCGTGGTTGCAGGCTCCGCCCTGCCTAGACCTAACGCCTCTGACCGAGGCAATTAGGCCTGGGCCGGGGACCCCCAGCTCCAGGCGATTGCAGGCTCCGCCCCTGCCCAGACCTAACGCCTCTGGCCAAGGCATTAGGCCTGGGCAGGGGACCCCCAGCTCCCCGCGATCTCTCGCTCTGCCCCTACCCCCTGCGATCTCCCGCTCTGCCCCTGCCTAGACCTAATGCCTCTGACCGAGGCCTTAGGCCTGGGCAGGGGACCCCCAGCTCCCCGCGGTTGCAGGCTCCGCCCCTGCCCAGGCCTAACGCCTCTGGCCAAGGCATTAGGCCTGGGCAGGGGACCCCCAGCTCCCCGCGGTTTTAGGCTCCGCCCCTGCCCAGGCCTAACGCCTCTGGCCGAGGCATTAGGCCTGGGCAGGGGACCCCCACCTCCCCGCGATCTCTCGCTCTGCCCCTGCCCAGACCTAACGCCTCTGGCCAAGGCATTAGGCCTGGGCAGGGGACCCCCAGCTCCCCGCGGTTGCAGGCTCCGCCCCTGCCCAGGCCTAACGCCTCTGGCCGAGGCGTCCGGCCTGGGCAGCGGGGACCCGCAGCTGCAGCGGCCCCACAATCGCGGGCTCCGCTTTAGGCCCAGGCAAGGGACCCCTAGCTCCCAGGACTGCCAGCTTCGCCCGTGCCCAGCTCCCATCGCTGGCTCCACCCCTACTTCCCGCTATCACTGGCCAGGGCGGCAAAGGCACCCGATTCTCCGATCATGGCTGGGGGGCAGGGCAAAGGCGGCCCCCAGGGCCGCCTTTTCCCTGCCCTCTGGCTCTTAGCTCCCCCCTGGGTTTTCCATTCACTGACAGAGG
>NW_005871107.1:2567781-2643494 GCF_000147115.1 Myotis lucifugus | reverse complement strand
TCGCCTCCCTGCATTGTGCCTACATATGCAAATTAACCGCCATCTTTGTTGGCGGTTAACCGCCATCTTAGTTGGCAGTTAATTTGCATTATCACCCTGATTAGCCAATGAAAAGGGTAGCGGTCGTACGCTAATTACCATGTTTCTCTTTTATTAGATTAGATTGTATAATGGAAATTTGCTAAGAGAGTAGAACTTGTGTCCTTCCCCATCCCCCCAAAAAAGTAAAAATGTGTTAATTAACTTGATGGTGGGAATCCTTTCACAATGTATACATAATATCAAGTTGCCAGAAGCCAATTCCAGCATGTCAGCAAGGGCTGAATCATCTGGAGTGGCAAGGGCATTTCCCCAAACCTGAAAAGGGATGATTGCTTGCTGCCAGACAGCTCATGGCATCTTAATCTGCATGTTATTACCTTCTGTTGGCCGAACATCTGAACAGCCGAAGGCAATTCGCCAATCTGACAATGGATTCTGTACCTAACCCTGGCCTTTGATGTGTATATCTACCTCGCTTAGGACAAATTGTGTTAATAAAAAGCAAGGAGTCCTGAGACAAGGAGAACTTAGTTCCTTTAGCTAAGTCTTCTCTGACTACCTATAATGCCTTTCAAAATTATGTTTCGTCTCTGGACTCTTATTTCATTTACGCACAGCCCTTCTCCAGATTTCTGAACCCTAGACGCCGGAACAAGAACCACCGGCATTATCAAGTCATTATGTTATGCATTTAAAATATTACAATTTTGTCAGTTATAGTATTTAATGTATTAAATACTATACCTGAAATAGTATTTAAGGCATTAAACAATTTATAATTTTAATAAAGGCAAAAAAAGAAATTCCATGTAATGTTCAGAAGGCAATTCAAAATTTACCATTAACGCTGAAGAAAAAGTCCTGATCATTAATATTATGTTCTCAATTGTTTTTTTAAACATCACCAAAATAAAAAAGGAAGGTAGGTTTTAAGGCTAACTTAAAACAATTTATCTTCATAAAAAAGAATATGAATACTGAATTTGCTAGAATTTCTTATTCTGTTTTCCTGCAATCAGAAGTAAATAGTATCTTGGGGATGGCTCAATAGAGCATAAGAAAAGAAGTACTGGCTGCCAGTCAATAGTTATACACCCCCAGTTTAAAAACCTCAGAGGTAAGTGGCCTTTATGATCTCAGACAAGGCTGAAATAGTAGTGTGAGATTTCCTACTTGTTCATTCTAAACACTGTTGTTTACCTACAGCAAAAGTTAGCAAACTTTAGGCAGTGAATATTTAGGCTTTCTAGGTCATATAGTGTTGGAACTATTCAACTTGCTTTTTAGTAGGAAAGCAGCTACAGACAATATGCAAATGACTGGGAGTGGCTGTGTTCTAATAAAACTATGTGCAAACAAGCTGCAGGCTTAGTTTGCCAACCCCTGGACTAAAGAACAGGAGGCTTTCAAATCAGCAATGGAAATTCTGAAACTTTTCAGAAAGGAAATAAGTAGTGATTGTGTAAAACCATACTCTTACAACATACCTGAGCTGGGGGCATGACAGTTGCAGGTAAAGGATTAGAAATCATTGGTCCAAAGATGTCCAGATCATCATTCAGGGCTGGCACTGTGGTTGTGTTCCCATTGGTCACTGGTGCCTCAGCAGGACCATCTAAAAAGAGCATAGATTCTTGTCTTAAAGTAGAATCTCTTAGTACTTAAAACATGGCATTATTTTAAAAATATATGGTTAAAAAAAAAGAACAGTTCAAAAAGTTGACAACAACATATATCTTCCCCTTCTACTCCAGGTTCTATCCCAGTGATGGCGAACCTATGACACGCGTGTCAGAGGTGACACGCGAACTCATTTTTTTTGGTTGATTTTTCTTTGTTAAATGGCATTTAAATACATAACATAAATATCAAAAATATAAGTCTTTGTTTTACTATGGTTGCAAATATCAAAAAATTTCTATATGTGACACGGCACCAGAGTTAAGTTAGGGTTTTTCAAAATGCTGACATGCCAAGGTCAAAAGGTTCGCTGTTCTATCCCCTTACTCAAAGAAACCATTTCCAATTTTATTCTTCCAGATAATTTTATCCACCGTATTCTATATCCAAATAGAACCCATACATACATATACATACATACATATATATGCATATATATATATACACACACACACACTGAGGTGTATATATAAAGTTTTTAATAAATGGTGTCATATATTCACATTATTCTGTATCCTGATGCTCCCGTATGTGCCAGGTACTGTTCTGAGTACTTCACATATATTAACTCATTTAATCCCCATAACCTAATGAGACAGACACTACTTTTGAGTTGATTAGCTAAGCTAGGATCTGATACCATGTTCTTACAAACAATGCCTCTTCATAAATGGGTGTGTTTTGGATATCACTTCATAGCATGTACTAGTATTTCTACCATAGAAATAAATTTTGATGATTTTAAATGTCTGAAATGTTGCATTTTAAAGTTACTATAAGGAAAAAAACTGGATAAAAAGAAAGAAAACATACACTGGTTCCATAGGAAGTATCCATAAAACTTGAAATAAACCATTTCTTGGCAGTACCAAGCCACTGAGCTATAATGGGAAAGGAACTCTGATAGGGGGCAAACATTCTATTATCAGTTCCTACTTACCCTATCATTCATAAAACCTTTTAAAATATCTCCTTTTACATTAGTACAAAATTTACACAGTGTAAGGGTTGGAAATTGGAGTGGAGTGAGGGGGAGTTTCAGAGCATGGTATTCCAGGACATGGAACATCTCACATGATTCTGTTTTTTGTGGCCACAACCAAGTAACAGTTCTGAGCATCATGACTCCAATCTCTGGGACTTATATCCTAATCAGGCTTCTATTTTAACAATTTACAATTTCATGTGGCCTCTCTTTGATGTAACATATGTTGTTAATGAATGTTCTACCATGTACTCAGTATTTCTACTACAACCCACAGAAACTCATAGGTTTCTTCTCTTTTTTTTGAAGTATAACTATAGAAATTGATATTACTCATTTCCCAGTTTGGAGCTTTAGGAAATCACAGATTAATTTCAGTGAATAAATTGTCACAATAAGATATTTTTTACTACCTAATTTATAAAAGAGTATGTGAAACCCACAAAAGTTAGTTTGGAAGAAATCAACTGCAAACATTTTTCAGTCACTTCCAGTGATATCACATTATCAGAGCCATATACCTGGGTCTATGGACAAGTTAAAGATGAAGTAATAAAGCAATGCACAGATTATTACTAATTTATAAGATACAGAATTTTAAGCTAAGACACAACTATGATAGAAAAGCATTCAAATGACTCATACATGAAAGTAATTTTCATTTCTAACCATTTCAAAAGGCAACATTCATTCTGAAATTAGACCTCTTTGAAGATCTATTTTATATTTTCTATCCATTCCACATTCCATTTACACGATGTATATAGCACATTATGTACTATATAGTACATCATGTAAATATGAACCAGAAATGAAACAGCATAAAAGAAAAAGGTATTCTAGATGAAAAACACAACTAAAGGAACATCTTTGTGATATTACAACAGCTCAGTAAATAAACTCAGTCCAATGCCTTGTAAGCCAGTGGTGCTTTAACCCATAAACTGTAGTGTGCAAGGTAGGGGAACATCCACATCAGAGACATGTTTAATTCAATAACAAAATATGACTATCTTATATATCTGCAATTTCAACTCACAAACAGAAGCACATGTCCTCCCCAAAACAAACTATAAACCAAGAAAAAAGTTTAAAACAGGAAATAATTATTTCCAATTTTACAGTTAAATTTCTTTGCTTTTTGAAGGAATACTAGTAAACACTAAAAATTAGGGTAAATTTATGGGGGGAAATCCTTAAACATAAGAAAATACTATTATAGTGGAACCCCGGTTCTCGAACTTCATTCATTCCAGAAGGCTGCTTGAGAAGCAATTTGTTCGAAAACAATCATTTTTTCTCATTAAAAATAATGTAAATTGAATTAATCCGTTCCAGACTCCCAAATGACTCTGTTTTAACCTTACTTATATATAGTACATGTCCAATGTACTGTTTAATTTATAAACACTTCTTAAATTTATCAAACCATCCCCTAGTATCCTTAAATGAATTTTTTTTTTAATGTATACTTTTAATGATTTTAGAGAGGAAGGGAGAGGGAGAAACAAATGATAAGAGAGAGTCACTGATCGGCTGCCTCCTGCACACCCCACACTGGAGATCGAGCCCACAACCAGTGCATATGCCCTGATGGGGAATCAAACCTTAACCTCCTGGGATTCATAGGTCGACACTCAACCACTGAGCCACAAGGGCGGGCCTTAAAATTTTAATATATCGCGGCTTCTGAAATGCTATCACTGGTTAACTGCTTTTCATTTATCCAATCAACAACAGTTTTTCTACCTATTCAATTGCCTGTGATTATTTTGTGAACACTTTCATACCTTAGCAACATTAGCACTCTTAGTAGTCTCTTTATGTTTTAAAATTGTGCTAATCATATAATTTCGCCAGCAACAAAAGCAATCTCTCGTTGGTTGTCTCAGAGACTTTTTGTCATGCTAAGGTATCAGCCTGAAAGGGTTGTCAGGTAGAAAACTGAACAACTTGGTCAAGAACCGATTGTTTGAAATGGGAGACATTCGAGAAATGAAGTTTGACTCTATTACCTTTTTTCCTTTGGTGAATTAAGTACTATCAACTGATTTTTACCACAGGCCATGTCAATCTAGTCAAAACAGCAGTGAGCAAAGGATGCACTATGTGAGAACCAGGGGGTTAACCTATTAATACAGCAAATGGCTTGTTTTTATTACTTTTATACTGTACATCTTTCAGAAACTTTTAAGTCTGTTCTAAGTAGTGCATTATACTTCATTAAGAATATTAACTTAGTTATACTTTCAAACCTACCTGGTAGTACCATATCTAATCTGTAAAACAACATGGAGCATTTCATTTGGTTTTTGAAGTCTAATTTTACCCTTCACACCTTAGGACACATGTAACTAGTAAAACAGCCAACACTTAGTATAGTGCTTGTTTTGCACAAAATCTTAAAAAACACAAATACACACAATAAACATGCATTTGTTCAATGTTTATAACTATGCTATGAGAGAGGCACTACCAATTATCCTCATTTAAAGATGGCAAAAATAAAAGGGTACACTTGTCTAGTGTCGCAGAACTAGAGCAAAGCCTGAGGTTGTAATCCTCCTCAATTTTTACTTTAAAAGCAACACGTTCTTGTAAAAGATGCAAACCCTACAAAAATGAGTAAGAGTTCCCTACTATGGATAATGGTGATGACTGCATAATAATGTGAATTTATTTAATATCACTAGTAAAACTGGTTAAAATCTTAAATTTTATGTATATTTCAGCACAAAAAAGTCCCTTACCATACCTTTTCTATGCTTATAAACAATGTATGTACAACAATTACAATACAAAAAAGTTTTCTTTTAAATAAAATTATGTATGTGTAGATGGGGTGGATTGCATTCTAGGATATTGCATGGACCTACAATAAGTGATTATTCAATTCTCCACTGTTGGGCATTTAGGTAGTTTACAGGCTTTCGCCATACAAAAACAGAACAGTAAACACCCACAGTTCTTAATATAAGCTGACTTCCTACACTGCAAGGTAACATAACTTCTGTTCCTACCATTGCAAAGTAAACAGCTCCATTTTCACATCCCATTAAAACATCTTTAAAGAACTGACCTCCTGAAATCTCAGAAAGGCATTCTGCACAAACAACAAAATTGGGCTCTCTTTGTAACCACCTACCACAATTAGAGGAGCATCCATTAAAGTTAACTCACAATGTCAGTCCAAGGGACTCTGGAATCCTTCAGAATGAGAGGAGCATCTGTTTAGGGACAACAATCGTGTGGCCAGGCTGACACTGTGTTCAAGTGATGAGAATTTTCTCTTAGTTCCGAAACACTTTCTTACGGGCCTGACCAGGTTTCCCTCTCTACTGCCACGTGATAGGCACAGGTGATTCTCCTCTGCTCCCACACCTACCGCATACTTGCCCTGTGTTCTCTTTAACCCATTCTTCTACCCATATGATCCCCTCATATGATGGATTTCACCCCATCAATTTTCCTTGTTACTACAAAAGCTAAGCAGTCACAGAATTTTTGAAAAACCTTTAACCTAATTGAAAACTCAGCCTTGCAGAAATCAGTAAATACAAGTTTCCAGTGGGTTTTCCCAATGGATTTCAATGTCTGTTAATTTGACTCACTAGAGTTGGCTTGCAAAATACATTCTTTAAAAAAGATAGTTTCAATTCACTTTGTTGTTTTTGATTTTCAGTATTTAAAAAGGACACTTAAAGACTTTATCATTATCATCATCATAACCATCATGTTTCCTATACACTTTTATAGAATATTTTACGTTATCATTTTTGTCTCCATGAAATATGAGAAGGGCATCTCTTTCCATTATCTCCAGTTATAGAAACCAGGGCACAAAGAGATTAAAACACTTGCTCAATATCACAACCCTAGAGTTCAGTAGCAAAAAACCTGCACTGTAAAGTCTTCTGACCTCCAGACTAGTGAGTGCTCTTTTCCTTAAACCACATTTCATCAAAACTCAGGTACTTACAACTGACCCTAGTTAAAAATAAATCACTTAAAATTCTGAAAATAAAAACCAACCTTTAAATAGTTCATAATTATTTCTAAGTTAGAGAAGCAGGGACAGAAATAGTGCAGAAACCATTCAGCACCACACTCACAGTTCCTCGGCGTCTCCCCCACTCCACTCTCCTCTTACCAAGCCCAGTGTCTTCTCAGTTTACAGTGAGGGATGCAGGTGGATATGGTCATCACTGAGCCGACTGGGCTGAGAGAACCAAGTGTGGTGTATAATCAATCAGTCAACAATATTCACAAATCACTGGGAGTTCAATGCATCCTTCTGATCCAGGGTCCACTAATTTGCTGACTAATGATTAAAAGCTCAGAGGCCACAAAAGCAACAGAATACCAAGATGTTGAAAACAGTTTCTCAGATATATATATAATTTAAAAATTTAGAAATAATAAAGCTTATTCAAAGAACTTAAGTTATTCAAAAATAGCTTAAGAAAAACATTTAAGTCCGCATGGATTACATTTGATGTGCACAAAATACACACGTGCACACACCCAAACAAATGGAAACCTCCTCCAGGGTGGGGGGAAGCTCAGACTAATCCACACAGTGCCTGCTAAGAGAGAAATGGTTGTCTGTGCATAACATCAGAATTCCCCACAGACATGCACCTCATGTAGTGTTCCTGGCTCAGCTACAGACTGGTGGCAGGAGCAGCCAGCAGCAGGAGGAGGCAGCAACCCCTTTTAATCAGTATGCAGAAATAGTGGTTGGTGGACAATAAAAATAATGGGAGATCCAGAGTACAAGAAAAGCCTAAGGCAAATGGAAGAAATTTAGCTGGGACAACATCATAAAAAATGATAATGAAGCACAAAGGACCCCTTAAAAAGGCAATGAGCAAACAGAAGAAATTAGGACAATGCAGTAAAATGAAGAAGGAATTTCGATCTTCAAGGCAAGGACATCAAGCCTAGTTAGTTGCTGTGGGTAACCATTTTCTATGTTACCTTAAGATTTCATACTAGTGTTTTATCTGAACACTGAGTTAGTAGATCATTTTAAAACTGCACACATAACACAAGTTTACAAGAAAAGGTTATGATTTGAGTTAAAGGAAAAAAGTTGTTAAAGCAATGCTGCATCTCACATGAACAAACGGCATTCCCAGCATGCATTTACTGGCCTATTTCACACCGTGACACTGATAGATGCTTAAAAAGAAGGTAACATTTCAAATATGACAAAGTCATGAAGGCCAATCTCTACCACTGAGAAATCCTCAATATGGTGAATGAGACCACTGATTCTATTAACTGTGGCTATGCCGGAACTCATCTGATACCAATAATCCAAATGAATGAAGGTAAACAAAGTATTTACAACATTATTTAGTGGCTTCTTCTTGGCACATTCCAAATTCCTTTGAACAATAATTTATAAACTGACGGGAAATAAAATAACACTTTGCATTTCTATAACACACTTTTAACACTAGTACTTTGCCAGGTACTCTGATCAGACACAAAGCATCTCAGGTTAGCCATCACATTACCTTAAGAAGATTTACACAATAAGCCTAAGATTTCAACAGAAGTCTGGTCTTGCACCTGGAAAACTCAGCTGCTATAACCAGATTGAGAAGCTTCTCCTGGTGCCCCAAGCACAAACAGGTGCCTCTTCCTCACCCAGGGCTAAAATAGACAGTTGCCCTACCTCTCTATGGAAGGCCTTGGGGGCAGGGGGTTGGCTTTATACCAATTGCAGCCACAGTAGTTGGCTGACCTCCCTTCTGAGGCAACAAATGACTCTGGAGCACCACTTCCATTGTAGGCCACATCACCCACATCTGGTCACTCAGACCTACTACTAAAGGCCGAGGCTGCAGGCCGAGGCTGCATGCAAAGTGCCTTTAGATTGTCACTAGGGGCCCACCTTGAAAGGAACTGTGGGCTGTGAGGCTGCGGTGGGCACAGGGGTGGGTCTCGGCCCATCCTCCACGTCCCCGCTCCCATTGCCGCCACTCCCACACGCTGACGGTGCCAGCCCCACTTGCACCCGCTGACAGTGCTGAGCACTTGGGGCACTACAACTGCTACGTTCCTGACTGGGATCCTTACCCGTGGCTTCCTCTCTCCTCTCCTTCAGTGACAGATGGGATTATCTCTCTAAATCAGAATTGTGTCCTTCACAGTCCCTCTGTCCACAGCAGCCCAGGCAACTGCATGGGTTAGTCTCCTCTACCAGCCACCCCGGGGGCCAGAGCACATCTTGCTCTCCTCTCCTACAGATGGGTTCCAAGTGTGCTATCACAGCACCTGACTGGAACTCCGAAGCCATTTAAAGCTTCTTTTCTACTCCTGAAACCACTCAAAGCTTTTTTCCTTAATAAAATTATTACTTGGAGTTCCTTTATATTAAAACATAACTTGGTGCTTTACACAGGTGAGGCACCAAGAGCTGTGTTTATCTGGGAAGGTGCTTAACTTTCCAACCACTACTCATTCGTTCCTCTATAACATTAGATTTTACTTGGAACAAGTGGGCACAAAAAACTTCACTTACTCCTCCCTCTGACTTAGCAGCAGCAAGAAAATTACTCTCTGACTTGAAGAAAATATAATTTAAATTGGGAGTTTTAGCATTATTCCAGATTTCAAGCTGAATTCTCGAAAACCAATTCTCTTAACAGATCCCACTTCTTCCCTCAGCAATAACTCCATCTTCTAGTTTCCGGACTGCAACCTCATCCCCCACTTGCACACACAGCTGCATTTTTCTGGTATTTACTAGAGTTCCATGAACTCTGCTGGGGCTCAATAAATATTAATTGAATTCATCCTTTATTGAATGTCAGAGGCATTAGCTGGTCATAATGTATTTGCACAAATAATAAAAAAAAATGTCAAAGAGCAACATGAGATTTTATGTATTGCTAATCTAGTTTAAGGCAGATAAGAATATGATAAGGAAATGGATGTGATGTTTTTCATTACCGCTTTTGACTGAACATGGACATTCAGCTTTGAGTGCACCCCTGCTACAGTGAAAACTGCCAAGTCTAATTCTTCATCGGTGACTACTGAGGCATCATCCTAAGAATGAATATAAATGGAGACAGCAATGATGAAAGAAGGCTGCTTCCATGAGATGCAGTGGTGCTCTCCTTAATGGAAAAACTCTGTCTTCTTAAAGCTTTATAAATTTTCATGTTACTCAAAGAACCCTTTTTATTTTCTACTCCTAAAACCATTTAAAGCTTTTTCCTTAAGAAAAATATTACTTGGAGTTCCTTTATATTAAAACATAACTTGCTTTATAAGTGAAATAAACTTCCATGTGCCACCTTGTAAATTCAATTCACAAATGTCCATTTGAAGCATATAAAAATTTTCAAGCTATAGACTGTTTTCAAGTGCTTAAATAAATATAGGTGCCTGAGAGTTAAGTGGAACTATTTGCTTTTATTTTCAATTAATCTTTCTTAATGCTAAATAGGTAATTTTAAGGCTAACTGACTAAAATGACTGAAGTGGTCTTAAAAGACGACCTGAACCTCTGTTCTGTTCACCGCTCCTTTTCCAAGCCCCTCTGTGTAACCTGGCCGGCTTTGAAGCAGGGAAGCTCGTGTGAATTATGAGGACTAGAACTCAACATAATTATATTTAGAGCCCTGGACTTAAACTCTATTTTCAAAATTACAGTTCTTGAATATTTTAATATACTGCTTATTTTTACCACCATAGGAGATTTTTAACCCTAGGTTGTATATTTGCATGTTATATCAGCTTCCTAAGAAATGAATAAAATGTTCAATTGTAATTCCTGAAACTGAAAACAATTTACCCAGTAAGAACTAAGATCAATTTTCAGAAAAGCAGTGTAAGAAGTTCAACTCTACCCTTCAACTGTCATTATCTTCTTTTAATTGTTAATCTTTCTCCAAACTAAAAAACATGTTTTTAATTAACTACTGCTTAAAGGCTCAAATATTACTAAAAATCACCATTTATCAAGCTATTTTAGAAGAGAAGAAAATTTTAAAAAGAGCTGACAATATTGGTAGATAAGCACAGTACAAGCAATCCTCGAATGAAAGTCTGTTTACTTACCAGGCAGACAACATATATCTATCAGCCATGAGAATAAATACAACATTAAATTAAAATGAGCCTTATTATCATCAGGTATATAAAATGAACCTAGCTAGTAGATATAGGTATAAAGTGTGATGCTTCAGTTAACCACAATTAAATTTTCTTTACACCAGCACATTTTATAACAAGGCTATCCCAGAATTATTTTGCTAGGGGACCTCTCCTCGGCCCCCATCCCCAACACAGACTCAATTAGAGAGGGGGCGGGGGAAATGAATCTATTCTTTATTTTAAATGTTGAAATGTCACCATCTACCAAGCCTTTGAAGGTTACTTTGATATCTTTTCTTTCCCCAAGGAACTCATTACTTGGATTTCCAAGAAGACAGTGCTGACAGAGACTAGCAACCTTATTAAAGACTTCCTTTTTTGTGGGAACTCAGCAAAGTAATCATAACATTTTCAAATTCAGTTAACAGTTATCTTTTAGCATACTGATAATAAAGCTATTATATTCATTTGAAGTAAAGGTTTCCATTGTTTTGTAACTATAATGGTGACTTGAACTTTTCATTACTTACCGAGTCCTAAAAGATCAACAGTCGGCTCTGCAGCTTTTTTAGGGCTGGTGCTTTTTTTAGGTTCTAATTGCTGATCTTCTTTCTTCTGTAGCTTTAAAGTAAATAATCAGATGTATTAATTTTTCTTAAACCAATCAAGCCTTTAAAACTCAATTATACAGATTTTGTATAAAGTTAGTGTAATAAAGCATATGAAGCATAGTGTAATGAAGCTTAGAACATTTATTATTGTATTAACAAAACAAACAAGTAAACATGATTATTGAGCTCACAGTGACAGACCTTACATATTAGTACCTCAAAATAGTGACTATATATATAAAAGCCAAGCGACCAGAATGACAGAACAACCGGAATGACTGGTTGCTATGAGGCGCACTGCGGCGGCCAACCAGCCCAATGGGGGCCCCAATCGCCCCCCCCAACCTCCCACGACTCCTCTCCCAGCCAGTTCAGCCCCCAATTGCCCCCCCCCCCCATCGCGGGCAGGGCTGGCTGGCTGACCTCCCACAGCCCCCCGCCCCAAGCCGGCCTGGCCCTGATCAGCCCCCATCGAGGCAGGCCAACTGGACCCCACCCATGCACGAATTTGTGCACCAGGCCTCTAGTATAAATATAATCTTAATGTAATTGTTCTTAACCAGAGGATAGCTAAGAATCTTGACCATTAAGCTTAATCTGACAGGAATTGTTCTTTGGGAACCCATGTAGGCAACCAGTAAGCAATGTTAACACTTTGAAAAAGAAGTCATTAAAAAAAAATCCCATTTGAATTTTGCATAGAATTCATGTCAAGTTCAATGACACAGTATTCAAAATCCACTTACATTTTCCGTCATAAAATTTGGAAATTTGTCTATCTCTAAACTTCGGGTTCTCATCTTATTTTGTACAGTTTCTCAAAGAATGTTGGACACCAAATCACAGATCCAGGAAGCTCAGAGAATAGCAATCAGGATAAATGCTAAAAATAAACTACACCTAGTCATATAATTTTCAAACAACAGAAAAATAAAGAAAAAATCCTGAAAGAAGTGAAAGGAGGAAAACAGTTATCTACAGAGAAGTAAATATCAGAATTAGATTTAACTTCTTAGAAACCATGCAAGAAGAACCATACAAGCATTTCAAATATTTAAAGTATTGAAAGGAAAAAACCTCACAAACCTAGCATTCTGTATCCTGCGAAATCATCTTTCAAAAGTAAAGGAAAAACAAAAACTTAGACAAAGAAAAACTGAGGGAATCTGTTGCCAGAAGACTTGCCTTGCAAGAAATGTTGAAAGTTTTTCAGAGTGAAGGAAAATGATATATATAGGTTAGAAACTCAGAACTACATAAAGAAAGTAAGAAATTAGAGAAAGAATAAGTGAAGGTAAAATGAAATATATATTACAACAGTGCTTTCCAAACTAAAATATAAAAAAACACTATAAACATTTGAGATTTTAATATTACTATTATAATTTTAACTCTTCCTTCTCTCTTTCTTTACTATGCTTAGAACCTGGTGGTTTTATGTGTCATGATATCATCAGGTATAATGACCAAACCAAAGCCTTACCAAACACATGTACATAGTATTATATTATGTCAACCTGTTTAATCAGACACCTTACATTATTTCAAAGTTTCCATTATAGCCAGGTAAGAGACTCTCTAGAAGTCATTAGCAATTTATTACTAGGTCACAAGAAACATAATAATTTCATAATTTCACTGCTTGCTTTAAGATGATACACTAAGTCTACAGTGAAAACAAATTCACAGAAACAATTCTCAAACACATAGGATGTTTTCTTGCATCCCCCCCACTGGCCTGGTCACCTCTTACTGCCCCCCCTGCTGGCCTGGTCACCTCCAACTGCCCCCTGGATGGCCTGGTTGCCCCTCACGGCCCCCCCACCAGCCTGGTCACTCCACGCAGCCTGCTGTTCAGTCTTTGGTCATCCCTCACTAACCTCCCTGCTGGCCTGGTCGCCCCACGCAGCCTGCTGTTCAGTTGTTTGGTTCTCCCTCACTAATCCCCCTGCTGGCCTGTTCGTAGGCAGCCATCTTGTGAGGTCATGAGGGTTAATTTGCATATTACCTCTTTATTATATAGGATTAGCAAGATAACATTATATGATACTTAATATGTCTAAATTCATGTATTATAGTAATGTGGTAATAAATCCATCCAAAGATATAATTTAATGTTACCACACACACACTACAATAACAAATTCCACTTATAGAGTTCACATGCACTAAACCCATGTTTTTACTTTTTACTTTTATTAGTTAACTAGAGGCCTGTTGCATGAAAAGATCTGTGCAATAGGCCTTCCCTTACCCTGGCTGCCGGCACCGGTTTTCCTCCGGCACCCGGGACCCAGGCCTTCGCTCCGGCCAGAGCCGCCTTCACAGCCCTCGCTGCTCCGACCAGAGCCGCCTTCTCAGCCCTCGATGCTGCGGCCAGAGCCGCCTTCACAGCCCTTGCTGCTGCGGCTGGAGCTGCCTTCACAGCCCTCGCTGCTCCGGCCGGAGCCGCCTTCAGTCTTCGCTTCGTGCCTACGTATGCAAATTAACTGCCATCTTTGTTGGCGGTTAATTTGCATATCTCGCTGATTAGCCCATGGGAGGCGTAGCGAAGGTACGGTCAATTACCATGTTTGTCTATTATTAGATAGGATGATAATCTAAGAATCACACTGGCATACAAGGATTTGGAGACTATGCTCTTTGAATTAGTGCTATATTGTTACCACGGTTACTAACTACTATCACTACTGCCTCTACTATAAATACTACTACTATTAGCTTCCCTGCCCCCATCCATTAGCTTCCAATCCAACCTGGTCTCCTTTTCTTCTAAAGAATGGAAATTCTCTCTCTTTGGTACTTAGTTGTTGCTACTTCAGAATAATGCCATGCTATTTTCCAAAACTTTACTTCCAGCTTTAAATCTTCTTTTTAAACTAGAGAAAGATAGGTAACTTCAAGTTCAGTACTTCTGGTTCTGCCAGAGAAATATGGGGCCATCAGCTTAGTGATGCTAGATAGGGAGGATAGTAAGGAAAAACTTTGAAGACAACCGAACACATTATGTAAGTTATCAGACATTTTACCAACAACCAGATTATTGTGTATGAAAAATTACTGTTCAAACGTTGCAAAGTATTTCCTGTAGGGTTTGGGTAAGAATGAAAAGTCAAGTGATAAAGAAGGCTGCATTCATCATTGGATATGCACACTCACTGCTTGTTCTGAGTACACTGTTACCAACTAAAGACAACTATTAAAAACAAATTATCCCTGGCAGAGATTCAGGTCAGGAGCTGTGGGGATTTGAGTCCTGACATCACTTACAAACTGAATAATTCACACTCAGCTCCCACTTCTTCCTCTGAATAATGAGGAGGTTAGACTAGATTGCTTACATCCTTATCAGCTCTGAAACATTAAAAGAATACAAATAAAATCTTGACATGGCCCTAAATATCTCCCCTCTATAGAAATAATTGTGTGAGTATGGCTACTGTTGGGCCCCATCTAGGGTTAGCATATACATTTCCAAACAAAATATACATACATCTGGAAATATACCTTTCTCCTGTCCTTTCTTCAAGAAATAGTTGAGGGATTACCATGCACCAGGAACAGTGAATGACTAAGGTTAAGGGATTTACACAATGAAGCCTTACACCCCTACTTGTAAGTCCTGACTAGTTTTTATAGAATAAAGGATGGAAGCAGGCTTATGGAGAGAACATAGGTAGAAGACAAAAGGTTTCCTCCTCTCTTCTCTCTCTTTCTCCCAGACTAGCTTTTAATAGAAACACTTTTTTCTGATGTCATCTTTAAACCCCCAATGTTGAATAGGATTCATTACATAAAAGATGTTCAAAAAATGTGTATTGAAATTAGAACATCTGGGCAAAAAAAGAGAAAATTGATGGTCCTGAAGAAAGCTAGTGCAGATGGGACCAAAACACCTTTGACTCTGGAGGCTTTTGGAAATGAACTGTATCAGGCAGGCTGGCTCCTAACTTGTCAGAGAGCAAGGAGACAGTATCAAGAAGATCAGTTTCCCAAGAGCAAATCACAATTGATTCCATTTGATCAGACTGTAAACTCTAAAGGTTAGGGTTTCCGTCAGACTTGTTCATTGTCGTATCCCAAGTGCCTAGTAGAGTTTCTGTCACATATCAGTCACTGGGACACATTTGTTAAATAATTTAGGAGTACCTTTAGGATTATGCAGATGATGTGACCTATCCAAATATGCTTATAAACTATGACCTTAAATTACCACTTTAAACTTTAATCATAAACACTGAGGTCTTTCTGGCCCAGAGTCCATATTCTTTTTACTACACCATGTTGCCATTATTTAGCATAGATGGTATGCTAAATCATTCTTATGGTATTCGAAAACTTGTCCCAAAGATATAAATAGCTTGCTACTTCCCAATGGGTATTAGTTGTTTAAATTAACCCATAGCAGACATTCATAAAGAAAATAATGAACATCCCATCAATGGCCTCCTTTTTAGAAAGATTAGCTCCAGCAATTACAAGATGTGTGACCCTAGGTAAAATGTCACTCTTTGAATCTTCTATTTCTCCTTTGTATGATGACTATCTTAAAACTATCTGTTTACTGTGAGAATTAGCACACATAAAATGCTTAGTACGATTCATGGCACTTAGTAGGTATTTATTTAATCCCTTGACTTTTCTCCCTCCTTTCTTTCTCCACTTTGGCTGTAATAGTAGTACCAAGAGGTCACAGAGTATACTGGTTAAGTGCATACACTTTGAAGGCAGAATGTTCAGATTCAAATCTTGGCTTGGCTCCTCAATAGCTGTGTGATCATGAATAAATTACCAAACCTGTGTCTCTCAGGTTCTCATCAATAAATGAGGATAACAGTATCAACCTCATGGATATACAAAACATATTTAGGGTATCCCTAAAAATGTATACACACTTTACCAGCTGAAAGCTCAACTGATGTTTTGTTTCTTTTCAGATGTAACCCACTGGATTAATAATGGTATTCAAAGTGTGTTTTTGGAGACACCCTATAAAGGGTTTAGAAGAGCTGGTATATATTAAGCATCAAGTAAGCACTTACTCTTTTTATTACTTTTGATGACCCATCAAATCTAATTGTTGACCCTTTCCAACTTGGCTGCAACAATCTTATTTTTTGTTTGTTAGTCCTCACTGGAGGATATTTTTCCATTGATTTTTAGAGAGAGTGGAAGTGAGTAAGGGAGGAAGGGAGAGAGAGAGGGAAAAGGGGAGGAGGGAGGGAGGGACAGAGAAAGAGGTGAGAGAGCACATCTTGGTTGCCTCTCATATAACCCCACACACATACACAGGGGATGGAACCTGCAACCCAGGAGGTATGTGCCCTTGACCCTTGACCAGGAATCCAACCCTCAACCCTTCAGTGTGGGTTGAAGCTCTACTCACTGTACAACACTGGCCCGGGCTTGGCTGCAACATTCTTACGCACAGGCTTTAACTTAATAAAACTACCTTTCATCGGAGCATTTATTGAGGACATAGTTTTTTTACTTTCTATTAAAGGAAATTTCTAATCTACTGTGAGGGACTGTAAAGCCTGCATGCTTACTGAACAAAAGTCTTCCTTTTTTTCATTAAATAGGAAATGAAAGCTTTGCACATGAAGTAATTGGATTTCTTTTCTTTTTATTGCCTCACTGGCAATAAAGCTTTAAATGATTGCAAAAAACATTTAGAAATTCCATGACGGAAAAAAATGTTGCAATTTACTACAAGCATGTAATAGAACTTAAAATATGGTTTTCTGCCACAACTTACACATTCTTTATTACCACAATTTACTTTAATAATAGATAAGTATTAAAAAGCTATTATAACTTCAACTGGTTCCTTTTTCTTTTAGGGTTGAGGGCATTTTAGTATACAGTTATTTAACTAACAAGTAAGGTTACTATCATCTTGTTATTGCTTTCTGTAAAACAATAATTCTTACTTTAGCTACTCAATTCTTTCTTTTTTAAACTAGGTAAAACAGTGAGAAAAAAGCAAACTGTCTTGGCTGAAAGAACTTGCATGTTGTAGTCACAACTGTTTCAAGCTATTTAAATTATTTACTCACTTAAAGATAACCTCAATTGCCAGGATATTTTGTATACTAAATTAGCACCAATTAATAAAAATCTTAGTTTCTATACCCACCAGATTCTTTTTTAATGACAATACCAGGTTTTTTGAAAATGCAAAACGTCTGTTAACTATCATACAATCTGAAGAGAATATAAATTGGTAAAATGACTATGAAAAACTCTTAGGCAAACAAACTAAAGCTGGACATATATATTTCCTAAGCCGCAGCATTTATACCTTTAGGTATACACCCAATAAGCTATGTGAATATGCTTCTTAAAAGGCATGTACAAGGATGTTCATAGTAGCCTTATTCATCAAAGTCCTAAACCAAAAACTACTTGGGTCAACCAACTGTAGAATGGAAAAATCAAATATGCCACAGGTAAACAGGTACTTAATAAGAAAAGAACACACAAAAAACATGATTGAATCTCACAGACACAATGATTAGCAGAAGAAACCAGACAGGAGGGGGGGAGAGCAGAAATGAGAGACATCTGTGATATTGTCAACAATAAAATAAATTATTTTCAAACATAAAAAAACAGACACGGAAATAGTAGGTGCTGTATGACTTCATTTACATAAAATTAAAAGCAGATAAAATGTATCTATATTGACAGAAATTTAAATAGTGATTAACTTTGGGAGAGGGCTGAATAGGAAGAACAAGAAAATGAGAGGTGCTAACAATGCTTTGAATATTAATCTGTGCATATATTTGTAAAAATTCACTGGGGTATAAACTCAAGATCTATACATTATACTTCAATAAAAAGGTTAAGAAATTTAAAAAACTAATTTAACTTCTAAAATAAAATCTCTATGAAGTTACAAAATGTCACTTTCAGATAGATATAAACTCACTATATAATTACAAATTTTTAAAATTCCCTTAATTATTCTTTAAAAAATAGGACATCTTGAGCCCTGGCTGGGTATAGCTCAGTTGGTTAGACCATCATATCGATATGCCAAGATTGTGGGTTCCATCCCCAGTCAGGGCACATACGAGAATCCACCAATGAATGCATAAATAATAGAACAACACTTCTTTCCCTTTCACTCTCTCCCTCCCCTCCTCAAATCAACAAATAAAAATTTTTCAAGAATAAAAAATAGAACATCTTGAAAACAGGACATCCCAACACCAATTTCAAGTGCGACCTAGAGTGACATTATGTAACATTGGTTTTACTGAGAAAAAGGATAGAGAAGTCAAACTTTACACTCTATTAGGACTAAACCCAGCAGCTATTTATTGATTACTCCCTTGAATTACAGTTAGTGGTTGTATTGATTAGCTCACTTATATGTGGTAGGTTAGCCTACTTAAAGAAGAGAGTCTTGGATTTAAGCATTCTTCTACTGTGGTGAAAAGCTAGCTTCTAAATATCTATATATATAAAACCCTAATATGCAAATAGACTGAATGGCGAAACAACTGAACAACCTGTTGCTATGACATGCACTGACCATCAGGGGGCGCACGCAGAATATGGCGGGCATCAGCAGCAGGTGGCAGAGCACGTAACATGGTGGGCATCGCTGTGGCGGGACAGTAGAGCAGGTGAGCGGGGGCGCCAGACCAAGGTGAGGCGCCAGTTGCTATCATCAGGGCGAGTCTCTGGTGGTTACTGAAAATATTTTGCTCCCACACGCTGTGGTCCCACCCGGCACTCACACCTGCTGCTGGCACCAGCCCCACTCGCACCTGCTGCCAGGCTCGATCGCTTGGCGCTGTCAGGAGGTGCAAGTGGCAGCTGCCAGTCCCAATCGCCCAAGGGCTTCTCCACCTACCCCTGGCTCCTGAGGGGCCGTCAGGACATCAGCCGCCACTCACACCCACTAATGGCGCTGGCCCCGCTCACATCTGCTGCTGGTGCCGGCCCCAATCACTCCACGCTGTCAGCAGGTGCAAGCGGGGCCGGCGCTGGTAGCGCATAGGAGCGGCATCGGTGGGAGCCAGGCTGCCGGCAAACCTGGGACCAGGGGCTGCAGCGGGAGGGGCAGGGCGGGGGCGCGGAGGATGGGCCAAGACCTGCGCCTGTGCCCACCGCAGCCTTGTGGTCCACAGTTCCTTTCAAGGTGCACAATTCATGCACTGAGCCCCTAGTCCAGTGGTTCTCAAACTTCCTAATGCTGCGACCCTTTAATACAGTTCCTCATGTTGTGGTTACCCCCAACCATAAAACTATTTTCGTTGCTACTTCATAACTGTAATTTTGCTACTGTTATGAATCTCAACCCACAGGTTGAGAACGGCTCCCTAGTCCTATACCAGTGATGGCGAACCTTTTGAGTTCGGCGTGTCAGCATTCTGAAAAACCCTAACTTAACTCTGGTGCCGTGTCACATATAGAAATTTTTTGATCTTTGCAACCATAGTAAAACAAAGATTTATATTTTTGATATTTATTTTATATATTTTAATGCCATTAAACAAAGAAAAATCAACCAAAAAAATGAGTTTGCATGTCACCTCTGACACACATGTCATAGGTTCGCCATCACTGTCCTATACAATAAAGAAGAAATATGCTAATTGGTCCTAACGGTGTCCGAGTCACAACCAAAGGTGCACGCGCACAGGAGCCGGGGGGGCGGGGACGGGGGCTTTGCGCCACCAGGACATGAGGCTGCCGCTGGGGGTGGCCCACCAGCAGAAGCCCGCACAGGCCATGGCACTGCCTAGCCTGGAGGGGGAGGCGTGAGGACAGGCCACAGTATCCCCCCCACCCCCTCACAGAAGTGCACACAGACCCGTGGCACCGCCTGGCCCAGAGGGGGGCATCAGGTTGGGAGGCAGCGGCCCCCCCACAACTGCCGGGCCCAGAAGCAGGAGTCAGGACAGGGGTGGGGTCTCAGTGGAGAGCTCCCGGCATTCCTGCGCTGGTGTCTGAAGGCGTGACGAGGAAGGGAGAGCACATAGGCAGTTAGGGGGTTTAGGCCAGGAGGGGAGAGCAGACAGGCAGTTAGGAGGATCAGGCCAGGACCGGGACCAGGCAGCCGAACGCAGAGAGAAGTATGGCATCCCTGAGCCACCAGAGCCTAAGAGGAGGAAGTATGGTGGCATGTCTGCCGCCTCCATAGACTTTAAGCAGCCCACAAGGGATGGTCTGGGCAGTGACAACATCGGCATTCACATGCTCCAGGCCATGGGCTGGAAAGAGGGCAGTGGCCTGGGTCGTAAGAAGCAGGGCATTGTGAAACCCATTGAGGCCCAGACACGGGTGCGGGGCTCCGGTTTGGGTGCCCGAGGCAGCTCCTATGGGGTCACCTCTGAGTCATATAAGGAAGCACTGCACAAGACAATGGTGACCCGCTTTAACGAGGCTCAGTGAGGACCTGTGAGAGCTACTTCAACATCTGCTCCTACCAGCCCGGACGGGAAGAATGAAATGTCTGCTGTTCTGAGCAGGGCTCTGCACCTGTCCACCAGCTCACTCCCCAGCCAGACAGGCCCTGACCACGTCAGACTTTGAGTTGGTGACTTGTTGGAAAACTGGGCTAGGATCAAGTTCTTTTTGTAATAAATGCTGAAAAGTCCACACACACACACACACAAAAGCAGAGCAGTTAGGGGGATCAGGCCAGGAGGGGAGAGCAGTTAGGGCCATCAGGCCAGCAGGGGAGCAGTTAGGAGTAGCAGGCAGGCAGGCAGGTAGGCAGGTGAGTGTTTAGGAGCCAGTGGTTCTGGATTGCAAGAGGGATCCCAAATTGGAGAGGGTGCAGGCCAGGCTGAGGGACCCACAACCCCATGCACAAATTTCGTGCACTGGGTCACTAGTCTATGCTAATAAAAGACAAACATGCAAATTGACCGTACCTTCGCTACACCTTAAGCCATGCCCACCAGCCAATCAGAGCGACTATATGCAAATTAACCCAACCAAGATGGCAGCTGGCAGCCATGGAGCTGGAGCAAGCAGGAAGCTTGGCTGCCCCACTGATGGAGGAAGCCAAGCTTTCCGCCTGCCGCAGCCAGCTCTGAGCTCCACTCAAAGCAACAAAGTTTCAATTATAGAAGATAAATAAACCCCAGATAATCGTTTCAGCAGGCCATGGCCACGGAGCTGGAGCCTTGGGTTGCCCTGGGCGATGGAGGAAGCCAAGCTTCCCTCCTGCCTGTCCTGGCTGGCTCTGAGCTCCACTCCAGGCTACAAAGTTTCAATTATAGAAGGTAAATAAATCCCAGAATAAAAAAAAAAGAAAAAAAAGGAGAGGCTGGGAGCTTCCGTCACCAGGGGGGCTTGGCCAGCCTGAAAACAGCCCTCAGCCCCTCACCCAGACTGGCCAGGCACCCCAGTGGGGACACCCCACCCTAAAGGGGGTTTGGCCAGCCTGCAAACAGCCATCAGCCCCTCACCCAGGCTGGCCAGGCACCCCAGTGGGGACCCCCACCCTGAAGGGGGTGTGACCAGCTGCAAACACCCATCAGCCCCTCACCCAGGCTGGCCAGGCAACCCAGTGGGGACCCCCACCCTGAAGGGGGTGTGACCAGTCTGCAAACACCCATCAGCCCCTCACCCAGGCTGGCCAGGCACCCTAGTGGGACCCCCATCCTGATCCGGGACACCCTTCAGGGCAAACCAGCCAGCCCCCACCCATGCACCAGGCCTCTATCCTATATAATAAAAGGGTAATATGCAAATTGACCCTAACAGCAGAACGACTGGGAATGACTGGTCACTATGACACACACTAACCACCAGGGGGCAGACACTCAATACAGGAGCTACCCCCTGGTGGGCAGTGTGCTCCCACAGGGGGAGCTCTGCTCAGCCACAAGTTTAAATAACATATTAAAAAACAATTTTTGAAATAGCATGACTACAAGAAAAAAGATTATAACCCAGATAAGTAGAACATTAAGCTAAAAGGTAGCCAAAATATATGCCATAATTCATGTACTTAATAACATAACAATAGAATGTTCAGAAGAAAATATCTACTCAGTTTTCCTGGAAATTATATAGATTTGGGAAAGAATTAACTAAAACAAAATGTGAAAACAGGTAATGGCCAGACTATGAAGGGCTTAGCCACTTCTACTTTATTATAAGCAATTAGACTTACTAGTATCTTTTCATTTTTCCCAGTGTTCAGGCCCTGCTAAATTTTGATGAATTTGGGATCCTATTTTTGCCTCTAGTTTTTCTGGCACTGCAATATTTTCAAATAAATGCAATAATCTAGACAAATAATTTTAAGTACCACAAAAGTGATACTCCAGAAGATGATAAAGTTTATGGCTATGGGGCCAATGCTTTCTCTATAGCTCAAGTCTATGATTCTAATCAAATTTTTCATCTAACACACTGTTCTATTTTGCCTCCAAATGCAGGTGGTTCTAATCAAGTAGGAATTAGATGAAAAGAATTGTGATTTTACAAGATAAATTTTACTTTAGATAATTTCTAATAAGGAAATGACTGATGTCAGTTTTAACTGATGTTATATTTTACCTCCCACTTAATGGCATTATCACAAATTTTTTTCCATATACATAACTATATCATTTCCTTTCAGTGTCTGAGTAAAACTGCTGAGAAAGGTTTTGTGTCCACACCAAGAGAAGCCTTTCTCTCATTGGTGCTCTCCAGTGAGTCATGCAGCAGACATGATTCTGTTCTTCTATAAAGACCCAGTTTCATGGATGTAGAATTTAAATCAGCGATTCTGGAATGAGGGCTAATTAACTGAATAAACTGTAATTATACACAACATGATTGACCCTTACAAGAAAAAAAAAAGGTTGACTAATAAAAGCAAAACACAAGAATATCTATGGCATTATTCCATTCATATATTCAAAAAATAAAGAAAAACAAATCACAGCCGAAACCGGTTTGGCTCGGTGGATAGAGCGTCAGTCTGCGGACTGAAAGGTCCCAGGTTCGATTCCAGTCAAGGGCATGTACCTGGGTTGTGGGCACATCCCCAGTAGGGGATATGCAGGAGGCAGCTGATCAATGTTTCTCTCTCTCATCAATGTTTCTAACTCTCTACCTCTCTCCCTTCCTTTCTGTAAAAAATCAATAAAATATATTTAAAAAAACAAAAAAAAAATCACATTACTTAGAAACACATGCAGAGAAGGTGAAACTACTTCTACAATGCAAGGAAATGATTATCTCTGGGGAGAAGGGAAGTGATTTTTTTTATTAAAAAGAGTTATGGGAGACAGCTTCTGGGGTGCTGGCCATGTTCTATTTCCTAATTTAGGCAGTAGATAAATGGGTGGTCACTTATTATATATAAGTTGTACATATACAACTGTACGTAAAAGTTGCACACATGGCATAGCTCCTGGTATAAGCAGATGATCAATAAAGCCAACTATTATTTATGATGATATTATTCTGGCTACTACTGCTACTACAGGGTAGGACAAAAGTAGGTTTACAGTTGTTCATATGCAAAATAATACAATAATTAAAAAATACAAGAATAAACTTTCATGTACTCACAACTGTAAAACTATTTTTGCCCACCCTGTATTTTTACTGATATTACTACTAATTTCTCCTGTGTAGATTATATACACCCTCTGAAAAAAATCAGCTCAGAACATACAGAAAAAATTCCTATATGTGAAGTAAAGCTTCTTTATTTGTGCTATTTTTCTTTCAATTTCCCCTGTTATAATTTTAAATCTTTCTTTTTATACACTGTGCAGTATCTTGGCCACAAAACTTTGATAGAAACTAAAGTTTTTCCCTCTGTGTGAGTATTCTCTCACAGGCTCCTACCATGAGCAGCAGCAGGAGTACTTGAAGGAAATAGCAGAATTTTGAGGAAGGGAGAAAATGTATTTAGTTGGGATGTTTAGAGGACTGCATGGAAACAACGGAATGAGTAAGCTTTAGGTAGGAGGTGGGGAAAGGAAAGGACATTTTTGGAAAAGCAATTTAAAGCAGGAAAGTTTGTTTAGGTAACAATGGACAAGTCTGACTATATGAACAATGGAGGGAGACTGCTAGGAAGACAGGTGAAGAATCAGATGATGGATGGAACTGACTGCTACATGAAGAATTGAGGAGTCTTTGGATGCTTAGTACATCTTAACTTGCTGAAAGCTTGTTTATAACTCTTTGAATGCAGAGACTCTACCAAATGACAGAGAAAGAACGAGTACATATTCACACTGTACACTTTGTAGTATGTAAATGATACCCTGATAAAGTCAATTTTTAAAATTTCAACAGGAAAATCAAGAATGCTCCCTTTACTGACAATCCCCCTACCATGTTTCCATGGTTCTATGGTGAAATGCATTCAAAGCCAAGCAGCCATAATTATTTATAAAAAATCTAATGTTCTCTCTACTTCTAGTTTGTCTAATCACATCTATCCTGCAGATCACTGCCAAATAATCTTCCAAAAGAATCCTTGTGAATTAGCTGTATCATCTGCTTTAGGCAAGTAAAAATGCTTCCCACAGCCTTTCCTCCAATAAAGAATTAACCCGCCTTTAAGATCTTCTACAATTTGAGCTCAATCTACTGTTTTGGTCTATTTTTTCACTATTTTCTATCATAGATATATATCTTCAAACTCCTCTAGTCCTCTTTTCCTAAGCATAGTTACTTTGTATGTTTCCAGTTTCCATGCCTATCCTTCAAGGTGTTCAGTCCAAATGATATATTCCTTTGCACCTTATCTACCTACACTTCAAAATCTAGTTCAAATGCTAACCTTAAGCATGGAGTCTTTTCTGAAGGCCCTTTCAGGTATATTTGGGTCTTTTTCATTCTTCAAACTTTACTGAAGTCTGTGCATATACCAGTAAGCTAAAATGCCATTCTTTATGTCATTAATAAGGGAATACTTGTCTTTGAGGAACTCACATTATCTATACCCACACATATATAACTGACTACAAATCATATAGAACAAGCTATCAATAGGACATATTTAGCACATAGTAATCGCTCAACAAATACTTGTTCAAAGAACTATTATTTGCATATTATGAATATCCCCAAACTCATCTATATATATAAAAGCCTAAGCAACCGTTACCACCAGATGACCGGATGACCAGCTGGTAGCTATGATGCGCACTGACCAACAGGGGGCAGACGCTCAACGCAGGAGCTGCCCCTGGTGGAAAGGACGTTCCCACAGCCAACCTCCCGCAGCTGGCAAACTCCCTGCAGTCCCTCCCCATGGCCAGCTGGCTGGCTGGCCCTGATCGGCCGCTACTGGGACTGGGCGAGACGGCCCAGTAAGCCCCAATCACCGGCAGGCCAAGGGATCCCACCCATGCACGAATTTGTGCACCGGGCCTCTAGTTCACATATAAGTATGCAAATAAGATGGTAGTCTTTATAGATTTTTTTAAAAAAGGAAATTTTACCTTTTCAGTTGTAAGAGGTTTTGCAGGCTTTTCTGGTTCCTTTTCTCTCTTTTTCTCTTCTTTTTTTTTTTCCTTTTCTTTCTAAAACACAGCCCAAAGTTTTGCTAAGTTTACTTTTTAAAAATTGTCAGCTCTTAACACATTTTATTAGTTTGAGTTGTCATTTGAGAAAGGTACAAATTTTCAATGATGACAATATCTGGTGATACTGAAATATAAAAGTAAAGAGCAAATTCATATTCTCAATGAGGTTATATATTGATGAATAAAAAACATCTTTTCTTGGCCCTCAGATTTAGATCAGTTGGTTAGAGTGTCATCCCGATACTGCAAGGTTGCAGGTCCAATCTGCGGTCAGGATACATAGAAGAAGCAACCAATGAATTCATAAATTAGTGGAACAATAAATCAATGTCCCTCTCTCTCTCATATCAATAAAAAAAATATTTTTTAACAATATAATTTCTTGCCCAGCTGGTATTGCTCAGTAGTTGAGCACTGACCTATGAACCAGGAGGTCAAAGTTCAATTCTGGTCAGATAGAGGGTATGCAGGAGGCAGCCAATCAATGATTCTCTCTCATATTGTTTCTATCTCTACCTCTCCCTTCCTCTCTGAAATCAATAAAAATATATATTTCTTAAAAATATATCTTTTCTTAAAAAAACTAAAATGGAGGTGAGACTTGATATTTTAGAATTTGTGTAATTAAACAAATGAAACCTCTATTCAATAAAGTCTCACTGCATCTTTACATAAGCTTCCTAATAGCACCATAAAGTTCAAAATTGAATAAGAAAAAATAAACTAACTGATGAATACAATTCCTATCTCACAGATAAAGGCAGATTATAACATGTAAATATAAAGGGGAAAGGTACAGTACAATCACTTTTTAAGATGTCACAAAATATTTTCAGTCTATCACTACAGTATTGTGATTTTTAAAATGGCAAACACAATTATTTTCTCGTGGAAAATAAAAGGTAAATATAGATACAGTATTTTGGGACCAGAGCCAGCTTACTAGTTAGTGTATTCCAACAGTCAAGGTAAACTGTAATGGTATCATGATGTTCACAATTTGCAATTTCAAGAAGGATGAAACAGGATATAATATTAAAAACTTAAGGACTACAAACATGCCAAAAAGAGGAAAATGAAATAAAAATTAACATGGATAAATGTTGAGAAGATCATGTTAAGTGAAAGAAATAAAGCTAAAAACCATATGCTTTCACTCATATGTGGGATATAAAACTGAAAGCAACAAATAAACAAGAAAAACAAAAACTCATAGACACAGACAACAGTATGGTGGTTACCAAAGGGAAGGGAGGTGGGGGAGTAAAAAGGATATATTATGGGGGTCAAATATATGAAAATGGTAGATTTGACTTTGGGAGGTGGACACGCTACAATATACAGATGATGTATCATAAAATTGTACACTTCAAATCTATGTAATCTTATTAACCAATACATTTAATTCAAAAAAAATCCTAAAAAAAAATAAAGATTAAACAAAGAGTATTATTCATACGCATTACAGAGGAGAGAGATGTGTAGAAACCTAGAATTGAATGACTACTGCAACTGGGTACTGATCTAACCTTAGTTTCCTAGTAGTAAACAATAAAATATAAACTGATGAACCCAGGTAAAGCAGAATAATAATCACACAAAAGTTAGTCTAAATACCTAAAGGTTGAGTTTGCACTTGTGCCTTTAAAATGGTGTTTGACACAACCGCTTTCAACAAAAGAATTTTTGCTATTTGTAAATCAGAAAAGGTAATACTGGCAATTACTAGGCTATAACATAAGAGAGATAATAAAAGTTCCCATGGGCCAGTTAATATAATAAGCACCTTATTTTCTAATTTAATTTTTATAATAACTGTCTGGAAAAAAACTCATTATTGCTGTTTTACAAACAAAGAAACAAAATCTTAGGAAAGTAAGGCACAAAGCAACACAGCTAATCAATGGTAGGGTCATGGGACAACAGAGACCAAACTCTCAAGTCTCACTACTCAGTGTCATCCAGTGGAGCATTGTTCTTTGGTATCATTCTTCCTTACAACAGCCAACACTTACTGATCCCTTATCATATGCTAAACACTACTTTGACTCACTTAATCCTAACTTTATGAGGTAAATAACAGTATCCCTGCTTTCTAAGTGTAAAATAAATGAGATGTGCAAAAATTCTTTATCTATATATATAAAAGCCTAAGTGACCATTCAACTGTTTGACTGGTAGCTATGACACACACTGACCACCAGGGGGCAGATGCTCAATGCACAGACATGGAAACATGGAACAGACTAATGAATCACAGAGGGAAAAGGAGAAGGGGGAGGGCAGGAAGAGATTAACCAAAGATCTTATATGCATACTACAGGCCCGGTGCACAGATTTGTGCACCAGGGGGGTCCCTCAGCCTGGCCTGTGGGGATCGGGCCAAAACCAGCAATCCAACATCCCCCAAGGGGTCCTGGATTGCCAGAGGGCGCAGGCCAGGCTGAGGGACCCCACCAGTGCACAAATCTGTGCACCGGGCCTCTAGTATATTATAGAATGCTTTTCCTTCCTTCCCTCCCTTCCAGTTGGCTCATTCCTCTGAACTGAAAGACCTGTATATCCAACCACCTACTTAGACACCTGGATGTTCCACAGTCATCTCATAGTCAACAGATACAACTTTTAATTCATCTCCCTTTTCTCTTCTCAAACCTGTTCCTCCTCCTCAGCTTCTATCCTTTTCTCACTCAATATCATCATCATCTACTAAAATGCTCAAGACAGAAACTGGTTGGGGGTTAATGGGGGGGGGGGGTGAGGACACATTTGTAATACCTTAACTAATACGAAAAAAAAAAAAGACAGAAACTGGGAGTCATCAAATCTTCCCAAAGTACCTCCATATTCCATCGATTACTAATTCCCACAGATTCTATCTTCTCAAGATCTCTTAAAACTATAATTTCCTTTTCATTCCCTCAGCCTCCATTTTAGCACATGCTCCCATCATTTTATTCATGGGTTATAACAGGTTCTCAGCCTTTTCCACACCCATCAACACAAAATTTACTCTCCACAGAAACAGTGGAGCTGTGTTATGACATAAAAATCAGATCCGGTTACCCCTTTTATCCTTAGAACTTATTAAAGTGCCAGAACCTTCGGAATGAACATCAATTACCTTCAGCAGGCTCACAAGAAGACTCCTCTCTGACTTCTGTCCCTATCCTATGCATGTTCCAGCCATGTCATTTTATTTGCAAATCCCCAAACATTCCACTTTGCTGACAGATTTTTCCCCCACAAGATGCTTTCTCTACTTGGAATGTACTCTCATCCTTGTAGCTAATGTTTATTAAGAGTTTAAGATGCATCAAAAGTATGACTCCTGTATTAACTGCAGCACAATGAATGCATGTCAATCACAGCACACATTATATTGTATTAGAAACCTGTAAAGTTACCTAGCTATCTATTTTTCACCATTAGACTATAAGCTCCTTGAGGTCAGGGGCCATATCTTATTTGCCTGTGTATCCTCCAGGTCTAGTGAACCACTTATCAAGGTGTAGACACAGAAAAAGTGTTAGTTCAAACAATGTCTCAAATGAATTCATGATAACAAATGAAAAAAGTAGAGTAAAATTTTTTTAAACCTCAAATATGTGTAGGGATGGATTTAAAAATCCATAACGGGGTAGCATCATGTACCCTTAACCACTGCTACCCCAAACACAGTCTAAAAATTATCATTGATTATTGTAAACTCATGATTCTATACTACATACATGACTGTTACTAATGCTTAAAAAAAAACATTAACTGTCTTCAAGTGATTATAACAACAGAATCATAGAAACAAAACATTTTAATCAGATTTTACTAATATATCAAAGATTTCAACAGCAACTATTAAAAACGTTAAGTATAAGGCAGTAATGGAAACAAAAGAAGGTTAATTCCTTCTTAAATATTGAGATATACCTATGGTACAAATAAATCAGTGATTTTTTAATTAAATATAGATTAAAGCCCTTTCATCCTACCTGTGGCATAGGAAAATATTCTAGAAATAGTTATATTTAACATATTTAATACTGAAAACCATACAAAATTTAAACAACTATTACAGCACTCCAAATTATGTATGGCATAATGAGGAAGGAAGTTCATTTACCACTGAACACTACATAATGTACCTGGCTAAAATACTAGCATACCTCCAATTTGCTTTTCTCAACAGCAGCTTGTAGAGAAGGAGAGGCTACCAAAGGCTGAAGGGGAGCATCAGAGGAAGAAATCTGTGGAATCAGATGAAAAGTCAGGAGAGAAAAAACAAAAAGAAGGTAATCAGAACTGATAGGTACAGGAAAGAAACAAACAAAAAAACCCATGTATTTCTAAGATACAGAAGTACTTAGGAGTATGTTAACAAAGGAAAATAATGCATCAAGAAGAATGTATTGCTTTTTTTTTAATTTCCACATAAAATTTCTTAAAATATTTATTATAGGATAGTGCATGATTAAAAATGTATTTCACTAGGATATAAAATTTATTAAAACCAGGTCATACTGAAAGTATTTAAAAAATAATTAAGCTTTGCCTGGGATTCAATTTTAGTCAATATTTACTATTGAAATACTAATGTATGAAGACATATTGTTCCAAGTAGCAAGAAGGTAGAAATGAGTTTGTGTGTTTTTTAACTTAGAGTAGTAACTGTTTTAAGAATGGAAAATAAAACAGATCTGAAGTAGGGGAAATTAAAGTTTTAATCTACTGTTTAAGAAAACAGGAGAAAAAAAAAAGGCCAGGATATGGAAAAAAGTGGATTAATGCAATATAACAGCAAAGCAGCAGATAGACTTATAAAGCAATTTATACACTTCCTTCTTTAAGATCACACACAAACACTATTTCCAAAGCTGTACTTGCTGAATTACCCCAGAGCCTTATGAGACAGTTATATATGCAGCAGAGACAATTTATACATGAAAAAAGGATTTCATCTAAAAGCTTTCTCACACATGTTCCTACTGAATTTCTATATATATGTAGTTGATCACTTTAATGGAAACATTATCTTCCTGCTCTCTTAACTGCAAAAATATAACTGAAATATATTTACAACATGTGTAGATCTTTGGAGCCATAAAACTGACATCTCTCTATTACCCAATCACATCAATAGTGCCTATGAGGAATTTAAAAATTAAAGGTACTACTATAGAAAGGTTATTATGTAATGTCAAAATAACATTATGAGATGACAAATCCTCATTCAATCTGCTTAAGTTAGTTATAGCTGCAATTCCTGAATCACAATCCGAATTCATAAACCTCAGGGTTATTTTTTCCTTACACATTGTTGTAATTGTGCAAACCAGACATTTAGTGACTACTAATGGAAATTACACATAGAAGAAAATGTTTAAGAAATCAAACAGCATCTTAAAAGATGGCTTCAAAGCTGGTTTTCCCACTGGAAATTTATTTGCAAAAAATATTTAATCACTACTTTATGCAGAAAACAAGAGATTAAAAAAGCACATAAAAACACTTAAGATGATAACCTATCATAAAGACCTTTTTGACCATGCCTTGGCTGGAATAGCTCATCGGTTATAGGGTCGGACGCACACTGAAGGGTCTGAGGTTCAATTTCTAGTCAAGGATTGCAGGTACAATCCCCATCCCCGTCAGGGCACATGCAGAAGACAACCAATCAATGTGCTTTCTCACACTGATGCCTTTCTCTCTCTCTCTACCTCTCTCCCACCACCCTTCCACTCTCTCTAAAGTAAAAGTCAATGGACAAAATGTCCTCAGGTGAGGATTGACAACCAAAAAAAGACCTTTTTGCCCAAATTCATGTAAAGCTGGATATAAAAATATATGAGGGCCCTAGCCGGTTGCTCAGTGGTTAGAGCATTGAACTGCAGACCGAAGAGTCGTGGATTCAATTCTGGTCAAGGACACAGGTGACAAAAATATCCTATATAATAAAGCGGTAATATGCAAATTGACCATCACATCCTCACACAAGATGACCACCCCCATGTGGGCACAAGATGGCTGGCAGGGGAGGGCAGTTGTGGGCAATCAGGCCAGCAGGGGAGGGCAGTTAGGGGCGACCAGGCATGCAGGGGAGGGCAGTTGGAGGCAACTAGGCTGGCAGGGGAGGGCAGTTCGGGGCAACCGGGATGGCAGGGGAGGGCAGTTGGGGGCAACCGGGCCTGCAGGGGAGGGCAGTTGGGGGCGACCAGGCCTGCAGGGGAGGGCAGTTGGGGGCAACCGGGCCAGCAGGGGAGGGCAGTTCGGGGCAACCGGGATGGCAGGGGAGGGCAGTTGGGGGCAACCGGGCCTGCAGGGGAGGGCAGTTGGGGGCGACCGGGCTGGCAAGGGAGGGCAGTTTGGGGCAACCGTGCCAGCAGGGGAGGGCAGCTGGAGGCGATCGGGCCAGTAGGGGAAGGCAGTTGGGGGCAATCGGGCCAGCAGGAGAGGAGTTAGGCATCGATCAGGCTGGCAGGGGAATGGTTAGGGGGTGATCAGGCTGGCAGGCAGAAGTGATTAGGGGCAATCAGGCAGGCAGGCAGGCAAGCGGTTGGAGGCCAGCAGTCTCGGACTGTGAGAGGTATGTCCGACTGCCAGTACAGGGTATTTTTGTCACCTGTGTCCTTGACCAGAATTGAATCCACAGCTCTTCGGTCTACAGTCCGATGCTCTAACCACTGAGCAACCAGGTAGGGCCCTATCTACAGGCAGTCAGACATCCCCCAAGGGGTTTCAGATTGGAGAGGGTGCAGGCTGGGCTGAGGGACACCTCCCCCCCACCCCCCCGCACAGCGCACGAATTTTGTGCACCGGGCCTCTAGTGTGTGTGTGTGTGTGTGTGTGTGTGTGTGTGTGTGTATGTATATATATATATATATATATGGAACAGGAGCATTTAGTATGCTGAGGGTTAATTCAAGATAATTAACACTGGACCTAACTATATAATGTAATTCCTAGTAATATATAAGATTAGTTACTTGCAAATCTATTGCCATGAAAGAGAAAGAAATAATTTAATCTTACTAGGATATAAACTTAAAAAAATCACCTTGCTTATTAATGATGAGATATAAATACATTATATCTTGGGTTAAATGTGATTTTTGTGAACTCTTCTGAATTTTCATTACATTAATAATATAAACTCAATTTATTTTGTTCATTAGATTCCACATATGAGTGAGATCATGTGATACTTAGCTTTCTCTGATTGGCTTATTTCCTTAGCGTAATACTCTTCAGATCCAAAATAAACTAATGAACAAAATAGATCCAGAGACATAGAACCATGAACAGACTGATGAATTTCAGGGGGGGGGGCGGAGGGGCAATGGGGTGGGAGGAGAGACTAACCAGGGAACTTATATGCATATATACATAGCCCATGGACACAGATAATAGTGTGGCAGAGGCTTGGCAGAGACAGGTACGCAGAGGAGGGGGGTCAATGGAGGGGAAAAAACAAAGCGGAAATCTGTAATACTTTCAACAATAAAGATAAATTTTTTAAAATAAACAATAAAATAATATAAACTCAAGAGTATAAAATCTTTTACCTTGGATTTTTATTTTCAAAACTATAAAAATTGTAAAAAAATCATAGAATATCTCTATGAACTTCACTAATATTCACCAAAACTTAACAGTGTACCATGTTTGTCGCACCCCCCACCCCTGCTCCCTTCTCCTGTATCTCAGCTGCTAGGCTTCACTGAGCCAATTAAAAATGAGTTACATGTATGCAAAGAACATTTTGTGGTTGCCAGATGGGAGGGGAACTTAGGGATGAGTGAAAAAGGGGAACCGATTAAGATGTACAAATTGCCAGTTATAAAAAGTCACAGGGATGTAAAGTACAGCATAGGGAATAAAGTCAACAACACTGAAATAACTATGCATGGAGTCAGATCGATTCTAAACTTATTGGGTAATCGCTTCATAAGATATGTAAATATCTAATCACTATGATATACTAGTACACCTGAAATAATATTGCATGTCAACAGTAACTAAAATTTTTTAAATTAAAAACACTGAGTTAGATACCTCAAAAATGGCTCTAGTAATGACAAAGACACTGATGTTGAAGATACATGTGAAGACTTTGAATAATCATTGCAATACTAGAGGCCTGGTGCATGAAATCTCTTATGATGTGCTCTTCATATATAAATTTGATGTTATTTTGCTGACTGCTGATTTCACAAATTTTTTAAACATCAAATGAATATACTTGCTTATATTCTGTGGTATATTATTAAATACTAGAGGCCCAGTACACGAAATTAGTGCACTGGAGGGGAGGGGTCCCTCAGCCCAGCCTGCACCCTTTCGCAGTCCAGGAGCCCTCGGGGGATGTCCGACTGACAGCTTAAGGGAGTGGGCCTAAGCCGTCAGTCAAACATCCTTACTGATGCCATGGAGGTGAAAGAGTCCCACCACCAATGCTGCACTCGTCAGCCATGAGCCCAGCTTCTGGCTGAGCGGCGCTCCCCCTGTGGGAGCACACTGACCACCAGGGGGCAGCTCCTGTGTTGAGCATCTGCCCCCTGGTGGTCAGTGAGCATCATAGCGACCAGTCATTCCACCACTGGCCTGAATGCAAGAGGGTGCAGGCCAGGCCAAGGGACCCCAACAGTGCACGATTGGGGCCGGGGAGGAATACAGTAGGTTGGCCAGCCAGGGAGGGACCACAGGAGAGCTCCAGGATGTGTCCAGCCCGTCTCGCTCAGTCCCAATCGGTCAGACCCTAGCCATGGTCAGTGCACGTCATAGTGACTGGTCGACCTGTCAACTGTCTGCCCCCTGGTGGTCAGCAGTTAAGCGGCCTTAGCATATCATTAGCATATTACGCTTTGATTGGTTGAATGGATGACCAGACACTTAGCATATTAGGCTTTTATTATATAGGATAGCATAGATGACAGTGAGAGAAAACAGTATTTCATCATTAATAGAATTTATGTTAGGTTATTTTTAGGTGTGTTTGTATAATTAATTGCTATATCAATATTCTGAATAGAAAAAATAAAAATGACTTATAGATATCATGACACTTGATCCCTAAATATTTTATTCCAAAATACATCTTTTATCATGAAGAATTTCTCTTAACTAAGTATTATACCATTATCACACCTGAGAGGGGAAAAAACAATTCCATAACAACAGCTATCATTTAAAGGTAAAACCATTTTCGTATACATTACTATATAAAAGTAATTTCCAAATTGTTCTCATGAAAAAAAAATATTATAAATATAGATTTAATTTAAAAGTTTTAAGGGGTGGGGGGAGGTAGAAGAGGGCATAGAGAGGATAAAAGGTAATGGAGCCCTAACCGGTTTGGCTCAGTGGATAGAGCGTCGGTCTGTGGACTCAAGGGTCCCGGGTTCGATTCCGGTCAAGGGCATGTACCTTGGTTGCGGGCACATCCCCAATAGGGGGTGTGCAAGAGGCAGCTGATCGATGTTTCTCTCTCATCGATGTTTCTAACTCTCTGCCCTGACTGGTTTGGCTCAGTGGATAGAACGTCGGCCTGCGGACTGAAGGGTCCTGGGTTCGATTCCGGTCAAGGGGATGTACCTTGGTTGCAGGCACAACCCCAGTAGGGAGTGTGCAGGAGGCAGCTGATCGATGTTTCTCTCTCATCGATGTTTCTAACTCTCTATCCCTTTCCCTTCCTCTCTGTAAAAAATCAATAAATATATTTAAAAAAAAAAAAAAGGTAATGGAAAGAGACTTGACTTGGGATGGTGAACAATACAGACACAATACACTATACAAATGATGTATTATAGAACTGTACACCTGAAACATATATAATTTTATTAACTGTCATTCCAATAAATTTTTTTAAAGTTTAGAATATTAAAAAGAATGTATAATGTAAAAAAGCAGTATTCTATATAATAAAAGGCTAATATGCAAATCGACCGAAGGCAGAACGACCAGTCGCTATGACGTGCACTGACCACCAAGGGGCAGATGCTCTATGCAGGAGCTGTCCCCTGGTGGTCAGTGCGCTCCCACAGGGAGAGTGCCGCTCAGCCAGAAGCCCTGAGCAGGTTCATGGCTGGCAAGTGCAGCGGCAGTGGCGGGAGCCTTCTCCCCCCTCCAGGGAGTTGGGACTTCCCCCGGGGGGCTCCTGGACTGCGAGAGGACACAGGCCCGGGTTGGGGGACCCACACCCCCCCCCCCCCCCCCCAGTGCACGAATTTCGTGCACCGGGCCTCTGGTATTTTATAAAACATGCTAAAAGGATTTCTTAAAATTTCACATGAAAACATATTACTTGCTTTAAAGTTAGTCCCTTTTCCCCATAATGCTATAACTAAACTTAGTTATCACATTATAATTGTCATTCTCAATATTGTCAATTTTTGTCAATCTTTCAAAAGATTTCCTCTCCTACATTCATTGTAAATGCAGCCCAAACTCTACACACAGGGTATCTTTGCTAAAAAATACACATTGACAATATGTTAGAACATTTTTTAACGAGATTTTTTCATGGTCAAAGAGAATATATTAAAATGTCCTTATTTTGTTAGTATTTGATTAAATTTTTTAGAATATTGCTTCTCCTTATGGACTGAAAAGAAAAACCCAGTTTGCATGTAAAATGAGATGAAATCATTGTCTCTAAATTGCTTTTCAGACTTAACCACAAGTTTAACTAACTTATAGCTTGCTTATTAATCTAAAAATCAAAGACCAAAAAAATGATTGCATCAATAAAGAGAATTAGTCTTAAATTATAACTAACTGGAATGGGAAAATATAATCAGGAAAAAAAAACATTTAAAAAAACAGTGATAAATCATATTCGATCACTATAGTAAGGTTCAACTATTAGCTATCAAAAGCTTGATAATAACCAATTAATAGGTTCGCTAAAGCCATTAGGGGAGGATAAACTGACCTTTTTATTTTACACAAATTTCCAGAATGTAGTAAAATAATTTCCTCTCCCCCTTTGTTCCATTATTGGCCTTATCTTTTTTTTTTATAAATGTCATAAAATTAACTTAATTAAACGCCATTTAGGCAGTTATTAGACTCTTAGAATATGCTCCTTTCTAAATCAAGAGTTCTGCTCCAGGAGAGCTCATTAACACATTTGACAAAAAATTCCAATATACAAATTTGACAAAGTATATAACTAGTATATTTTTACAATAAATAAATTGAGCGGTATTATATGTTAAAGTTCAAGATCTATGGAACAAATTTAAATTAGTGACAGATGAAGATTTTACTTACATTTGTAACAGCTATAGCATTTTTATCATAGTATTTCTTCTTTTCATATTTATCTCTGATGAAAAATTCCACTGCTCTGAAAACAAATAACTTAAGGAAAAGCATGAGCTCAGTGGCATGTACACGCCCTTTGATTCATTCCTCTCCACAAAGTTTAAATTCTAAATCCATTTTTCCTACTCCTCAGTCTATGTTTTCCTCTCACACTATTTCTATAACTAAACTCTATAATCTACTTTTCTTTCTACCAAAAAAGTTGGTCTCTTTCAAGAAATTTCCCCCAACCAACAAAACCACTCAACCCAATTCTAGAAAGGAAAGTAACTGTATTTCTCAATTCCATGATATTCCTAAGCTCAACTCCATCTTCACCAAACTCTAAACTCAATTAAGGTTCATTTTGGATTTTCAGTATAAAGAAACTAATCAGTACCCACAGTATACCAGACATTGTGTGTTGTCCATAGTTTCTTTCCTTTAATCCTTCCACAGCCCAGTAATGTGTATATTATTATTTTCACATCATAGATGAAGAATCAGGAACTTGGAAATATCAAACGATTGAGACTGTACTACTTATATTTTTTCCCAATATACATGCTGCCTCTAAGTGGTGGCCAATTTTTTTTCTCCCCCAAATCTGAGAAATGGGGGAGAAGTCAAGAAGCTAAAGCCAAGATAACTGCTATTTAATGTTTTTTAAGGTGGCTAAATTAGCCTTTCCTGTTGATGGAGTGAGCCACTTCTAGTGGGATTTGAGAATTGGGGGTTATCTGATATCGATGACTTCTCTTGCCACTCAATTACTGCTTTATCACTAAATGGAAATTCTTCCATCAAGGATTCTTAACCTTTTTAGTACCATGAACCCCACAGGTAAAACCTGTGGACTCCTTTCTGTGACTCTTAATGCATAAAATAAAATACATAGACTTATGAAGGAAATGAATCACTCTGAAATACAATCTCTGTGGATCCCCAGGTTAAGACATTCTTCTGTTCAAAAGAATAGTTACCTAAAGCAGTAAAACAATATATTTTCAGTCAATAACTCCATATTAGAAGTTAACAAAAGCCTTTCAAAAACTGACAGTTGAGGCAATAGATAATAGAAAGAGTTGACAGATCACTACTCAGAGGATATAAAAGAGTTGAGGCATTATGAAAGCACTCAAAGGCCTTTCATAATGGCAAGACAGGAAATCTAAACATTCAATTTATTAAAATAAGCAAAATGACTGAAGCTGACTTTTAAAGATAGTTTTCTACAACCTATGTCAAAGGCACTTTACATTATCTTTTTTTTCTCCTCTTAACCTATAAGGTGTGTGCCATTTACATCTAAAACTGGGGCACAGAAAGTTTTAGAAGTTCTCTGGGATTCTACTAGTACAGTACAAAGGAGAGTTGTGATTCAAAACTAGGAATGTCTGATATCCACCTTTCCAGAATGTTATTGGTCAACACAAGTTCATTTGTGAATCAGTCTGTTAATTTCTGGTAATGATAATACATGCTTTAAAATCTAAAGAAGAATGTCAATTTGAAGGGCACCTTTATTTTCAAAGTAGCCTTGGCGACCCTTTCAAGTGTAAAGTGCCGGGGTTGCTAAAAGGCTGCTTATTTAGGTATATGAGCATTTTGGCAGCCAATTTTATACCAAAAATTAACAAGTGTGCCAAGATTTTCATAAAATGCAATGTTATATTTACATAAATTGTTTTACATGTGTATCAGCTAAATGTTAAGTTTTGTCATAATTATAAATCTAAATTTATATTATATTTTTCTAACAAAAAAAAGATGAAACGATCAAAAAAGCTGGCCCTTTGTGGATGAACTGAGCAATTTTCATTGTAGAGACAACTTTTATCTCCACAAATGGGAAGAAGAAAAAAGAACATACATATTGTGAACAATAAGAGGTCAACACCTCATATAAATATGACCATAATTCGTAAATGCTTTAGAAGTAATCACATTTAATTTGAAAAATCAAGTAAGCATTCTTCTTCTAGGGTGCAGACTAATGTTTCCAGTTACTAAATGGGTATCTCTAAGTATGTGTCCAACACACACCTCAACCTGCCCAAAGTAATAAAGCACGGCTCATGATCTTTCATTTCTAACCCTTAAACTTTCATTGGTACTGAATTCCTTCTCTCCACTGAATTTCACAGAACCTTAGCCAACCTAGAAAATCTGGGGTCATCTCAGTATTTTTCTCAGAAACAAAGCCAATCTAAACCTAACCCAACTGTTCCTACTCCCAAATTTCCTTCTAATCTTTCCAATTGCCTGCTCTCCAATTTCAATGTCACTATTTAATTTATATCTTGTTATTACTCACTTCAGGGCTATACTAAGTATTCTACATGGTCTCTCTGACTCCAAGATTTCCTTCAACTAATCTTCCTTGTGGAGAAGTTAATGTTTTCAATGTTTCTCCTGCTTCAAAATCCTTTGAGGTTTTTCAAATCCTTCAACCCGTTTAGGCCAATGAAATGAGGTCTAAACTACTCTATATAGCATTAAAAATTCTTCATAATTTGGAAAATAAGCTTCTACTGCCACTTAACCCACAAAGCAAATCTTGTCACATCAAAACCTTAAAATGTTATGTTTCTTCACACTTTAATACTTCTCATACAATTTTTATGTCTGAAATGTACCTCCCATTCTTACCCTAGAATCTTGCTATAATAAAAATAGCCTTGGATACCAGATTGCTAAATTTGTGGGAAGGAAGTGGGGAAGCAGAAACAGAAAAAGTCAAATACAAATACTAATTTTTTTTAATATAACTTAAAGGATTTCTACATAAATATGAAAATATACATATAATGACTTGTATCTCATGTGTGAAAAGATCATCTTTTTTTTTCACTGTTTGACCATACAAACTGTTTTGGTACACAAGTGGATAACATATAACTAATATATAACTGATTTTTAAGAAACTATATTTTACTGCAAATATCACCTGTGGATAGAATCACAAATACCTACAATGAATTAGATATTAATATTTATAGAGCAGCACAACTTTGATGTTGCTTTCTCAAACTTCAATATGAGTTTAAGAAATCCTACAGAATCAAAAGTTTATCTTTAGCAACTGTGAAAACATCCTAATTAAAATGTCTTTGAGAAAATATTCTATTCATTCATTAGAACAGATTTGTAAAGTAAACACAGTTGTGCAACCTATGCAAATATGGAATGTCAGTAGTGAATATCAGCATAAATTACTTCAGTACTCCACTTACACTAAATATGTAATTTGCCATTTAAATGTATACATGCCAAACTACTTCACATAAATATAATTACAATATAAAGGTGATCAAAGAAAATCCCTTTGGAAAGGATTTTTTTAAATATTCACGATATAAACAAATAAATCTCTAATAAACAGTCTAAAACAGTGATGGCGAACCTTTTGAGCTCGGCGTGTCAGCATTTTGAAAAACCCTAACTTAACTCTGGTGCTGTGTCACATATAGAAATTTTTTGATATTTGCAACCATAGTAAAAAACAAAGATTTATATTTTTGATATTTATTTTATATATTTAAATGCCATTTAACAAAGAAAAATCAACCAAAACAATGAGTTCGCGTGTCACCTCTGACACGCGTGCCATAGGTTCGCCATCACTGGTCTAAAATAAACTCTCCAATCAAGAGGTGAAAATCACAGCCCTGGCCAGGAAGCGCTGTTGCTTAGAACATTGGCCCAATATGCCAAGGTTACAGTTTGATCTCCAGTCAGGGTAAATACAAGAAGCAACCATTTAAATAAGTGGAACAACAAATTGATCCTTCTTTCTCCCCACCCCCTCAGAATAAATAAATAAATAAAATTTTAATGAAAAATAAAAGAAATAGAGATCAATCAAGAAGAAAAGGTATAATATTTTATACTTAGTAATAATTACATAAAAATACTACATAGATCATGTATTACCAGATTCCTACCAAAATTTACTATATATAAAGCACAGCCCAGGACAAAGCAAGTATTTTATTTTTAATAAGCAACAGTATGATAAAGTTCACATCTTCCACATCTTCCTCAGCACAGTTAAATATGAACTATAAAAATAAGTTCATTCTTTACAAACCCACAATAAAGAAGTATTAAAGGATACTGATCTGTCTGTGGTCTTCGAAAGTTCTCTGGAAGATTGGCTTCATAGAGTAGTCTTGCTTTAGTATTTCCCATATCCTGCATGCACTATAATAAAAACAAAAATCAAGTATTTGCATTATTCACACGAGCATTTAAAAGTAATTCCTGCCTGGCCAGTGTGGCTTAGTGGATGAGTGTCAACCTATGAACCAGGAGGTCATGGTTCAATTCCCAGTCAGGGCACATACCCAGGTTGCAGGCTTGCCCTCAGTGTCAGACGTGCAGGAGGCAGCCAATCAATTATTCCCTCTCATCAATGATGTTTCTATCTCTCTCTCCCTCTACCTTCCTCTCTGAAATAAATCTATCTATATAAAACCCTAATATGCAAATCAACCAAACGGCAAAACTACAGTCGCTATGATGCACACTGACCACCACGGGGCAAACGCTCAACGCAGGAGCTGCCTGTAGGCCCCAACTGGCAGCAGTGGCGGGGGGCGGGGCCGGCGAGTGGACGGCACCAGACCAGCCAAGGCGGGTGCAAGTGGGGCCCTAATCACCCCGCCAGTCACCCCACAGATCGGCCCTGATCGCTGCCCAGGCCTAGGGACCCTACCCGTGCATGAATTTCGTGCACTGGGCCTCTAGTAAAAAATTTTTTAAAAAGTAATTCCTATACACACACACATATATCCATATACATACACACATATATACATATACAAGGTAACATTTATTTCCAGTAAATATACTTCTCTTTAAAAAAAAATCTAAATCACAGTTATGAAAGTACTATGTTCAAAATAAAAACATATTTCTAATCCTTCACATTTTTTTCAAAATATATGGATCCACAGTTTTCTAATGCCTTTTTCTGTGCATATAACAGCATCTTCATTTATACTATTTCCTACAAGTGAATTTCTAGGGTTGTTCATGTGCAGTATATTGTTTTAAATATACTACTTGAACAACACTACCATTTTCAAAGTAAAAACTCAAGATCAAATTTTCTTTGTTTTGATTTTCAAAATACTCTGGGGTTTCATGATTTATACTCAAGATCACTATGGAAAGGATATAAAAGAGAAATAGTGCTGACCTAGAACTCTACATAAGTGGATTGATATCTTTGGAGTTATTAACTTCTTTGAGATTTTGCTGAAAGCTATGGATCTGCTCCCTACCAAACAAACAAAACAACTGTGCCCAATGGCCAAATTTTACATACAAGTTCAGGAGTTCATAGAACTTCATCCCTAAAATCTATAAACCCCAAGAGTTTTTGATAATAATTTCAATCAGTTTAATTACATTTCAGTATCATCTATGAGTAAAGACTAGCCAAACAGTACTTCCTGGTAGTCTATTACATTAGAAACTAAATTAACATTTACAAACAAAGCATTATTCTATTATTATTTTACATTATTTACATATGGCTTGAGTCCCTTAAGATGTTTTAATTGGTAGAAAAACCCGTTTTTATAATTCCTTTTATTTTTCTGGTTTCCTGGACATCCCCTCTACCTCTCAGCTCTCCCCTCTCCCCCCCACACCCCCCACATCCTGGAAAAGACAATTCAGATTTAACAATAATTGAATGCTGACCCTGAGTTGTAGGCCTCAAGGATACAAGGAGTTTATCTTCCTTCAAATAAAAAAATAGTGACATTTCTTCCAACTGAGAGTTTTAAGGTATGCAAAATACTAATATACCCTAACTTATGGCTCTCTACTCCACCCCACCTCAACATACATATTCTCTCAAATTAAACTTGATTTTTAAGTCATTCTTCTAGAGACAATGAGAAAGTGAAGTAATAGGGGGCTGGGAAATATAAGGGAATAGTAAACCAAAAAATAATTTTTGTGTGTTTATTTAGTTTTAGAGAAGAAAAAAACAGAGGCTAAGGCAAAATAAACCCAGGCTTCAAAAGTGTATCCGATGCTAATAAAATATCATATGTCAACTATAATTTTAAAATAATTTTTTTCAGTATATGAGATGAGGAAGATTGTATAAAGTGAACTGACTAAACAGGGTCAGAGGACTATATTACATTATGACACACCCTACCTAAAAGTTAATTATGCATAGAGCTAACATGTAATTCTGTGTGGCAGGAGAAGAGTTGAGAAATTTTCAGTATAGCTTGTTCTTTTTGAAAAAAAGAAAAAATATTTCCCATCTCAAATATTCAAATGATGCTGAATCTTTGTGCCATGGTGGGAATTTGAAAGTAGAGTAGAGATAATCAAGATAATAAAGACATTAAACAATTAGAAAGAATTAGACCAAGAAAAAATAATTTCTTAATTGGCACCATATATGCAATGAAGCATAAAGTAACTTAGAAACAGCTCACAAAAACTATGAAAGTAAAAAAATTTAAAAAGTTTATCAAGCAAACAAGAATACATGGAAATTTTAACAAAAAAATTAGTAAGACTAAAAACAGGATCTACTAATACATGCCACATCTCATTGACCCTGTTACATTTTTCTTCATATTTTAACATGTATGAAATAGTAATTTATCTTATAATTGATGTTATCTATAATAAATAATTTTTTTCTTATTAGTCTGTAAAATGGAGTTGTACTTTACAATCAGTGATATCTTATATTCAATGATAGGACTATACACATTATATATATTCTTTAATGTAGGTAATTACACTTTTTTGGCAAAAAAAAATATTTAGGAATAAGGCATACGTGTACATTATACCAAACTAATGTTGTACTAGGGATGCTATCCTTCACAATTAGGAGGGGAAAAAAAGAGGTATAAAATCTGAAAGGGAGTAGTGATGTGAAATAGTATGTCATTTCTACAAGAGACCACTACAAAAAACTGACTGGGTGCAGGTGCATGGGTGTGTGGTTGTTAGTTGGGACAGGGGGAAACAATGATTCAATGACATCACCAATGTAGAAGGATCATTTTGTAAGAAGGAAGATATTAGTGAGCTCAGATAATATCTAAAAAGTAGAATACAGCAGAAGGAAAATCAGCAATGAAAATTTCAGTAGAGTTAGAAGAGTAAACAATTTGGAGATTAAAACCAGGGAAAATAAACAATAGGAGAAGGCATTTTGAGGAAGTAATAGGAGTATGGTACAAACTAGTTGTTCGAAACTATCAAGACACTACAGGTAAGGGCCCTCTAGAACACTTTAGAAAATTTATTCTATTGGTCTTGAAGAGCAAACTCTGTTGTCTGGTAATCAGCAGAAAATAATAAAACCATTCTAATGACTACAATGATAAACACTACCTTCAATACTCTATTTATATATATAAACTAGAGGCCCGGGGCATGAAAATTCATGCACTGGAGGAGGGGGGTCCCTCAGCCCGGCCTGCCCCCTCTCACAGTACAGGAGCCCTCAGGGGCGGGAGGCAACCTGGTGATCAGGGGAAGGCGACGCCCCCATCACACCTCTGTTGCTGCCACTGCCGGCAGCACAAGCCTCGGCCGGCCCTGGTTACCTGAGCCTCGGGCGGCCCTGGGCGGCTAGAGGGCTGAGAGGACCGGGGGGTCTCCGGAGGCAGGCGCGCAGAGCGGCCGGCCTTGCCAAGCACCTGCTGCCCCAGCGGAGCTGAGGGGACTGGGCGCCACCATCTTGTGGCTATGGCACCGCCATCTTTGTGGGTATGGCAGCAATTAGCATATTCCCTCCTTATTTGCTATGGGCGCTGCCATCTTTGCGACGGCGTGAGGGTCAATTAGCATATTCCCTCTTTATTAGATAGGATAAGATATTATAAACTGTATGCCTAATATAAAGTATATATATTATATACATTGCATATACATATATGACATTAAAATGTGGTTGGTGTGTGTGCAGGAGGCATCAGTAGTTCAGATATCTCAGACTGCATCTAACAAAACTGGACACTACATGCTGCAGGGCTTACAAATACCAGGCTCTTTGCTTTAGAGCAGCAGTTCTCAACCTGTGGGTCACAACCCCTTTGGCAGTCAAACGACCCTTTCACAGGGGTCACCTAAGACCATCCTGCATATCAGATATTTACATTACTATTTATAACAGTAGCAACATTACAGTTATGAAGTAGCAACGAAAATTATTTTATGGTTGGGTCACAACATGAGAAACTGTATTTAAAGGGCCAGAAGGTTGAGAATCACTGCTTTAGAGGCTCACAATTCTAGGAAATTGAAGCAGACAAGAGGTTATATGATTGCTCTACTGGATAATACAATTAATCAGTTACAGAGCTGAGACTGGGATCAAATTTTTTCAGTCCCAATCCTTACTGCCATGCATCAGCTAGTCAAAAGAAGTATCCAGGAAATGTCAACATAAAATAGAATACTTAAGTGTTGCCTCCATTATTAAATCATCATTCCTGTTATTAAAACATTACTTCTTTTAGGTTCTCCCATCAAAAATGCTTTAGAAAAATGCACTGACAGGAGAATTTTAGTTGCTTATTCTCTGGCATTTATAATTCAGTTTTCCAGAGCTGGGACGAGCAGAGTGGTTGCAAAAAGAAAAAAAAAGGGTGGGGGATCTGAAAAGGGTCATAGACTTCTTTTAAATAAATTGCCATTTAGGTAGAGCACATTTTAAAGTTAATATTATTTACTATATATATTAAATTCAATCTGTCCTATTATATGTTCCTAGAAAGATGAACTTTACCTTGTACTTTTTGAATGAAAAACTTCATCCAAAATTATCACCATTATAATTGCAAGGCAGGCTTCACCTGAAAATCTTACCTAATAATAGACAAACATGGTAATTGACCATACCTTCGCTACGCCTCCCATTGGCTAATCAGCGAGATATGCAAATTAACTGCCAACAAAGATGGCAGCCGGCAGCCATGGAGCTGGAACGAGCAGGAGGCTTGCCTGCTCCAGTGATGGAGGAAGCCAAGGTTCCCCGCGTGCCGCGGCCGGCTCTAAGCTACACTCAAAGCAACAAAGTTTCAATTATAGAAGGTAAATATACCCCAGATACCTGCTTTCAGCCAGCCGTGGCCACAGAGCTGGAGTGAGCAGGAGCTGGCTCTGAGCTCCACTGAAAGCAACAAAGTTTCATTGTAGAAGGTAAACAAACCCCAGATACCTGCTTTCAGCCGGCCGTGGCCATGGAGCTAGAGCACAGGAGGCTTTCCCTCCCACCCGCCCTGGCCAGCTCTGAGCTCCACTCAAAGCAACAAAGTTTCAATTATAGAAGGTAAATAAACCCCAGATACCTGCTTTCAGCCAGCCCTGGCCATGGAACTGGAGCCTTGGGTTGCCCCTGGCGATGGAGGAAGCCCAGCTCTGGCCGGCTCTGAGCTCTACTCCAGGGCTACAAAGTTTCAATTATAGAAGGTAAATAAATCCCAGAATAAAAAAAAAAGGAAAAAAGGAGAGGCTGGGAGCTTCTGTCACTGGGGAGGCTTGGCCAGCCTGAAAACGGCCCTCAGCCCTTCACCCAGACTGGCCAGGCACCCCAGTGGGGACCCCCCACCCTAAAGGTGGTGTGGCCAGCCTGAAAACAGCCATCAGCCCCTCACCCAGGCTGGCCAGGCACCCCAGTGGCACCCCAGCGGGGACCTCCACCCTGAAGGGCAAATCAGCCAGCCCCTACCCATGCACCAGGCCTCTATCCTATATAGTAAAAGGGTAATATGCAAACTGACCCTAACAGCAGAAAGACTGGGAATGACTGGTCACTATGACACACATTGACCACCAGGGGGCAGATGCTCAATGCAGGAGCTGCCCCCTGGTGGTCAGTCTGCTCCCACAGGGGGAGCTCTGCTCAGCCACAAGCCAGGCTGACAGCTGCCAGTACACCGGTGGTGGTGGGAGCCTCTCCTGCCTCCTCAGTAGCACTAAGGATGTCACACTGCAGCTTAGGCCTGCTCTCCACTGGCAAATGGAAATCCCCCGAGGGCTACCAGGCTGTCAGAGAGATGTCTGACTGCCAGCTTAGGCCCAATCCTCTGGGGAACGGGCCTAAACCAGCAGGTGGTCATCCCCCGAGGGGTCCCAGACTGCAAGAGGGCACAGGGCAGGCTGAGGGACACCCCCCGCCCCTGTACACAAATTTTTGTGCGCCGGGCCTCTAGTGGTATAATAAATCACACTTACAAATCCCCAAACCCTACTATAAAAAAGTATTTTGTCCTTATCAATCCATAATCTATCTGTTGTTTCTCCACTTAACCTAGTACAAAGACTAACACTTGCCTAAAGCCTCACACATCATTTGAGATTCAATTTCAAAAATACTATTTTAAAATGAAATGCTGAAAAGCATATGTGGGCTGACATGTTATCATCACAATCTAATGTGGATGAAGCATTTCTATTTCTGAAACTTTCTAAGTAGAAAACACTTCATACCCAATTCTAGTTTTTGCTCTAAAAACAAAATTTATATTCTAAAAGTGTTCTAAGTTGCTTGGGGGTGGGGGGTGGTATATAAGCAGCACACATAAACGGTTTTAACTGAAAAAAAGAACTTTCAAATGAATGTGAAGATAAAAGGTAACAGAAACAGACAAAATAAAATGTGCTCTAGTTTAAATCATTGTCAATATCAGGAAATAATAATAAATGAAAAGCCACTTAATATTCCAAGTTAATGATTCATTCTCCTGAGAATAAAATATCATTTTTTTTCCTTAATCTTCCAAAATCTTGGAAAGTAGAGCTTTTTGTGAAATTCAATTAAGTGATACAACTAATTGTATCTTCAGGTTATGACTTCTATTTGTCCTACTAGCCCAACAAAAGCCAAATACAGTTCAGTCCAACCAGTGGCTAATTTAAAAACTATGGATGCTTGGACCTCCCTTCTCCTTCACGTTGTGCATCCTCCCCTTTGTCTCTGTACCTACTTCCTATCTGTCCCTGTAAATGTTTCCTGCATTTCTCCTTCAGACACTAACAGGTACCTGGTTAATAACCATTCATTGTTAAACTAAAATTCATCTAATATATTATTTAGGAAGCTATCTGCATAGTTTTCATAAATTGTATGTAGTATGTACTGATTTGCCTTTCTGGGTTTACTTCTATTCTTAAAAAATGAAATAAGTGGGTAAGAGAGGAGCAGCTACAAAATAAAAAAAACTGAGATTACCAATTGCATTGTTGCAAATGATTAGATTACAATATAGCAATTAGAAAGATCTTTTAAAGTCCCAAAGACAAAATTACAAAACATTAAAATAATCAGCAGAATCTTACATATTAGTGTATAAAGGAAGGATGCTACATGCCTATGTTAAATCTGGAAGAAGAAAGATAAAACCATGTAAATTAGTACTCTTCTACCCAATTTCCCAAGGAATGGATGGGGGGAAAGAATCTTACCTCCAGATTAGTGTGTAAGGATGTGAAACAACTAAAAGTGTGTATCACCTGTATGTTTGTATATATGCATACAATATTTTAGTAAGAATATATAAGAAACTGATAAATACGGTTGTTCTTGCTGAGGGAAACTGGACAAGTGTGGGACAGAAATGGGAGACTCTTCACTTTATAACTTTTGTGCCCTTGGAAGTTTGTACCATGCCCATATACTTCCCATTCCCCAAAGCAATAATCAGAGAAAAGCTTTATTAAGCTTGTACTGTTTTTACCCAAAGGGAACTTAGCCAGGGTATACAGAGCAAGGAGACCCTCCTCACTGGTATCCTCCACTCCTACTAGAAAAACAAAGTCTTCTGATGATAAAAAAAAAAAAAGGTTACAGATCAAATCAAATTAGTACCTTTTTACAAATCTCACCCAAGTATACCCTACAGTAGAAATACACTTAAAGTATAAATATAGTACTTATTTATCGTGTATTTTCCCAGCAGCATCATCTTAAGGAAATGGTATTATTGCTGAAGATTACATCACTAAAAATTCAATGTATTGTTTTTGCTTCTTAAAATTTCAATGTATTTGTTTTTGTGTAGGAGAGGAGATACTGCTTGCTCTACTACTTTCTATTCATTAAAATTTTTGGAACACAAAAACTAAGATTTTCAAACTGCCTTAGCTGAATATATATTTAGAAAAGAAAACTCAATTAAAAAGAGAAAATGGATATTTGTAGTCCCTGAATAAATTCTTCAAGTCAGTGACTCACCTCTACTACCACTTGAAATTTTGCAGAATAGTTCTCTATCTTCCTTTCAAAAGCCACCAGGATTTCTTGCATAGGAGCAAGCTTTTCAGGACTGGTTTCAAGATCTTTTGGATTCCAGCTGCTGGAAAAGAAGGGCCACCATTTTTGGTCTCAGGAACTCTTTGGAAATATTTAATAGAGAGTCCATTCCATCAGTTTTCATAAAAATTGTGTTTTAGGGGAGTTGTTCTCTTTCTGTTTTAAAAGTTCATTTTAAGAACAAAGTAAACCACACATTTAAAAATTTTAAATTTTAATAATAATGTGGAATTAAAGCTGCCAGTTTTCATATTTTTCATGGTATCTAAAAATTCTCAGATTTTGATTATCTTCTGCAGCACTTGCTAGTTGCTATAAATTCAGAGAATGCATTCTTTCTTTTTAAGCAATAAAATTAAGTATTATTATGACAAAGTTGAAAAAGTTTCACATCAGTCTTTTGTCATCTATACTTGCAATGAAATTCATAACACTAGAATTCTAGGAACAAACCACTACTTTCCTACTAGCTGCTTAAGCTTCAGCTCAGAAATCATCCTGGATTCTTCTTTCTGTCAGTCTTAGTGATTCTAACTCTTCAAATAATTTATTATTCCTTTAGTTATACTCCCTCTGATCTACTGAGTTAGGCAATATATAATTAACAGACTTCCACTAACATCTTACCATTCTTTCCACTGCTATGACCTAAGAACTATAACCAATCATTAGGAAAAGAGAATTCTAAAAATCTATTACTGACTCTACTACTGACCTTTTTAAAAGTACAACCTTAAAAACAACTAGTTAACCATCCAAGAGAAAGCAGAAAATATAGGGCACAATCTTGCACATTAAAATTCAAATTAAAGTGACTTTTCCCAAAAAAAGATTGTTTAAAAATGCAAACTTCTTTTTCAACTTCACAGATTAAATTTTGTTACAGACAGCATCACATTTCTTTCTTCACCTTACTCTGCACATGTAGACAATACATAAACCCAACACTAGGCTGCCCACTTGCTCTGCTCTTCTTTGAGAACACACTTAATGATTCTGGCAAGGAGTTGGCATAAATTGAAGATCAATCAACTTTTAAAAAGTTAAGTATGTACATGAGGCCACGATTGAAAGTTAATCAACTTGATGGAATTATAATGAGCACTCTTCCCACAAAATAAGAAAAAAGGTGCTTGACCTTGGTTTTCTTGAATAAATGTGTACTAAGAAGTGTGTACTGAAAGCTTATTATGTGCTTTGTGCTATAAGGCACTAAGAACATTTATCTAAGGATCAAAACCTTGAGAGATTAAACAACATTCCAACACATACAAATGTGGTTAAATGATGAAATTCTCCAAATTAGCTTTTTAAGCTTCATTATATTAAGTATTATTTATCTTAGGTATTCTGTAATAGCGGTAACATTTTTTTGAAACTCTCAGAAGCTCCTCAAAAAAAAGAGTAGCTAGATAGAAAAACCAAAACCCGTGGACAATATTCATAACAAAACTTAGTGATAGAGACCTGGCCTGTATTTCTCTGGTTACAGTGCTGGCCCGCTACACCAAGCATGTCAAACTCGTGGCCCACAGGCCACATGCGGCCTACAATGAATATTTTTGTGGCCCAGCCAATATAATGGTATGTAAGAAATGTTTTAATAAAAGTTTCATAACTTAATTTTTACAATATCATGTTATACATAATTATTAATAACGAACTACAACGTTCACTAATAACTCATTACTATAATCGTGTTGCATTCATTTCCCTTACGCACCTTACACGCAAGGTACACCATTTTTCTCCACTAATAATAGAAGCGAATCTTTTAGCAGCCCATTGTCACGTCATTAGTCTTGGACTGACTTGTTTGATGTGCGCAACAGCAAATATTTCACTTTCAGAGAACAAGAAAAATAGGTTTATTTGCGTTACGCTTATTAAGTTGTGCAGTTATTCAGTGTCTGGTAAGTTAAAGTTCAAAAAAAATATTAATTTTTATTTAAATGTTCTATTATTTTATATTAACGATTACTCATTTATTTCAGCCCTTTGTATTCAGCATGTTTCTATCGAAATAAACCTACATTTCTATGAAAATTGAAGCTTTTGGTTTTTTGCGGCCCACATAAACTTAAGCCTTGTTTATGTGGCCCATGTTAGCCTTTCAGTTTGACATGCTTGCACTACACCAAGGTTGCAGATCCCATCCCAGGTCAGAACACATACAAGAAGCAATCAATGAATGCATAAATAAGTAGAACAACAAATCGATGTTTATATCCCCCGCCCCACTCTTCCTCTCTCTCTAAAAAATAGTATTAGTAATAATCAACAGGGAAGAATCGAGGTCAAATCTCATACAAAGTTATTAGAAGAGACTAAGAAACAGAATAACATCTCTACAATGGAACACTAGAATAGGCCTACAAAACAGATCAAAATTGTAACCTACTTCAGAACAAGCTAAAAGACATACAACTGGGAAAGTACAATGGGGGAAAAGGGGACATATGTACTACTTTCAATAATAAAGAATTAAAAAATAAAAAGACATACAAGATATGAGAGAACATGTAAAATGAGTTAAAAGATGTCCATATAAAAGAACACTAAATCTGAAATTAGAAACATTGAAGATTAACATAAAAACTCAGGAAAGAATTAGAAATAAAAGAAAAAAATATTTCTGAAATAAATATGAAATAAAATGGAGCATGATTACAAATACTAGTAAACATAAGAATATTAGAGGCGAAAGAAAAAAGTACTTAAATATAAATTTTAAAAAGAGGTAATAATGAAAGGGATCCAAGAGAAAGTGACAAATATAGGAGTTAAGCAATGAAGATCCAACATACAGGTAAGGAAGTCACGGAAAAAGAAAATTCAAACCAGGAAACAGAATACTAAAAAAACGAATTTTTAAAGTTACCGAAATAAAAAAATTTGAAACTACATGTTAAAAGACCATACCACATGCAGGCATGTCTTGTCTAAAAGGAGTCTCTTTACATTTAAAGATATAGACAGGTCAAACACAAAAGCATAAAAGAAGATATATCATGCAAACATTAAACAAAAAAAGGCTGCAGTGGCATAAAAAATGCAGAGACAAAGAAACAGGTCACAAATGACAGAAATGGAGGAAAGCAAACTACTGGATATAGAGTTCAAAACCACACTTATAAGGTTTTTCAAGAATTTTCTAGAAACCGCCGATAAATTTAGGGAGACCCTCAAGAAATCTAGTGAGACCCCCGAGGTTATGAAAAAGGACCAACTAGAAATTAAGCATACACTGACTGAAATAAAGAATATTATACAGACTCCCAACAGCAGACCAGAGGGTCGCAAGGATCAAGTCAAAGATTTGAAATACGAAGAAGCAAAAAACACCCAACCAGAAAAGCAAAATGAAAAAAGAATCCAAAAATATGAAGATAGTGTAAGGAGCCTCTGGGACAGCTTCAAGTGTACCAACATCCGAATTATGTGGGTGCCAGAAGAAGAGAGAGAGCAAGATATTGAAAACATATTTGAAGAAATAATGACAGAAAACTTCCCCTACCTGGTGAAAGGAATAGACTTCCAAGTCCAGGAAGCACAGAGAACCCCAAACAAAAGGAATCCAAAGAGGACCACACCAAGACACATCATAATTAAAATGCCAAGAGCAAAAGACAAAGGGAGAATCTTAAAAGCAGCAAGAGAAGAAAAGTCAGTTACCTACAAGGGAGTACCCATACGACTGTCAGCTGATTTCTCAACAGAAACTATGCAGGCCAGAAGGGAGTGGCAAGAAATATTCAAAGTGATGAATACCAAGAACCTACAACCAAGATTATTTTACCCAGCAAAGCTATCATTCAGAATTGAAGGTCCGATAAAGAGCTTCACAGATAAGAAAAAGCTAAAGGAGTTCATCACCAACAAACCAGTATTATATGAAATGCTGAGAGGTATCCTTTAAGAAGAAGAAGAAAAAGGAAAAGATACAAATTATGAACAACAAATACACATCTATCAACAAGTGAATCTAAAAATCAAGTGAATAAATAATCTGATGAACAGAATAAACTGGTGAATATAATAGAATCAAGGGCATAGAAAGGGAGTGGACTGACTATTCTCGGGGGGGAAAGGGGTGAGGGGGTGCGGGAAGAGACTGGACAAAAATCGTACACCTATGGATGAGGACAGTGGGGGGGGGGGTGTAAGGGCAGAGGGTGGGGTGGGAACCAGGTGGAGGGGAGCTATGGAGGAAAAAAGAGGAACAACTGTAATAATCTGAACAATAAAGATTTAATTTTAAAAAATAAATAAATAAAATAAAATATACTGTCAAAGAGAAGAAAACTTCTTTAGTGTAGTTCAGCCACTTTCATCCTCCATCTCTTACAAACTTTATATCCCAAGATGGGCATAACATGACCATCAATATAAGTACCTCTAATTTTAGTTTTGTGGGGGTTTTTGTACAGAGAAGTATTTAAAGTATCAATTTTATTTTGCCTATTCTCCTTGTATTTGGCCTAACTATTGGGAATTCAACCTAAGGCCACAGAATACAGCAAAGCTTACTGATGAAGATGAGTGAAAACCTGTGATTTTGGTTTCCCTGGGAAAAACTTGTTTCTAAGAAAGAGCAAACATTTAATTAAAACAAGCTGGTCAATATTATGACACATCTATTGTTAAACTAAACTAAAGGCTACAAATTTACCTTATAGGAAGTTTTTCTAGGAAAAGAAGGTTATAACAACTCTAACCCATTTAGATAATGACTTTTTTCCTTATGAAAGAAAATAAAAAGAACCAATAAGTTTGTTCAAAACACTTGAGAACCTGTCTTTCAAACTTAACCTGAGAATCTTGTCACATTCTTTTGAATTATCCAAGAGTGTGGGAAACTTTTATCCTCTGAAGTGGAATTTAACTTTTGGAAAAAGTTGAGTCACATCTCTAACTATAACATTATTATTATTACTCAAATGCAAATAATAAAAATGATTTTGAACTGCTATAGTAACCAAAGAGCATACAATCAAAGAATCTCAAGAATGGAAGAGACTTCAGAGTCATCTACATTACTCCCCATCAACCCATTCAATGCTTGAATACCAGTTACACATTTCCAAGTGATTGTCCAGCCTCTAATAATGGTAAACTCACTACTACTTTCCAAGGCAATCAATTTCAGTTTGGATGGTTTGAAATACTGGAAAATAGCACCCTTCTAGTATTTACATATATTACCTTAGAACTCCCACATACTAACTTAAGTCATACTCCCTATAATTGCTGTATTTTTGGAATTTTAAAAAAGTATATAGAGCCTGGCTGGTATGGCTCAGTGGTTGAGTTCCTAACTATGAACCAGGAGGTAATGATTCAATTCCTGGTCGGGGGACATGCCCAGGTTGCGAGCTCCATTCCCAGAAGGGGGCATGCATAAGGCAGATAATCATTGAATCTCTCTCATTATTCATGTTTCTATCTCTCCCTCTCCCTTCCTCTCTGAATCAATAAAAATATATTTGTAAAGAAAAAAAGTATGTAGAAAATGGGGAGAAAAGGACAGAGATCAAGAAAGTAAAAATAAAAAAAAAACCCACTATATATAAAATGCATAATAAAGTGGAGGGAAATGTTTGTTTTTTTGTGTATTGTTTGTTTTTTCCATGCTCTCCATTCATTGAGAGCAAGCATTATCTCACAGAATTATAGCAAATCAAAGATTGTTATTAGCTTGTCATTAAAAAAAATTAAGCACATACTGTGTTGCTAGCACTGTGGTAGTCATCACAAGGACTAAAAAATACACATATGATGAAGTTTCTAGCTACCGGAAGCTTACAATTAACTCAATAAACATGTACAAGGGTAAATAAAATATACTATATAATCAAGCACAACCTATACTCAGAAGATGATTTTATTAGAGTAGGAATTTAAGCTGGGTTTTAAAGAATGGGAAGAATTTAGTTTTATAGAAGAAATTGCATGCAAAAAGAAATTTCCAACAAGGACAACAGCAGAACAACAACAACAAAAAAACAAGAACACACCATCAGATTTTTTCAACAGGAAGAGCTGTCTCTATACAGCCAAAACTCTATGTTGTAAAGCATCTGGAGTAAGGTCAAAGACACAGGATGAAACCAGATGGCAGAGGTATTTGACTACCAATTTAAGGACAATAAAATGTCTATGATTCTCAGAGGAGAATCAGTGCAAATCTCTTAGGAGTGAAGTACAATTATCAAAGCAGTGTTCCAGGAAGATTATTCTGGATGTGGTGTGTAAAATACATGAATAGTGACAGCGATAGGAGCATCAGAAATAAGCTAAAACCTAAGATATGGTAGGAAAAATGAGAATGAAAAGCAACACAAGGAATGAACAAATTAAGAACTGATGGAATTGAGGCACAAGAAAGAAAGAAGAACCACAGAACACTACAAGCTTTTAATATTAACTGGAACAATGACATTAAAAATAAGAAAGTCTGGACAACCAGATAATTATCTAAATCCTAGATTTGTCAAGTCGCAAGTAAACCAACATCTACCATTAATAACTATGACTGGAGCCAGAATTTCTCACAATGAAACAATTTCATAAATTATTTTTCCTGTTTCCATATGGAACATACAGAGGTTTTGTTGATAATTCCATAAAGCAACAGTTAATTCTGATATTCTATTCCTTATTCTACTCAAATGCATAATGTTATCACACACACACATACACACCATCCACGTGTGGTCATATTTATTCCTTTCTCTTAACTTCTATCATTGCATTAACATCTAGCTGTCTTTGCTTAATTGCCAAGCATTTTTCATAAAGCAATAAGATTTATAATTACTTCACAAGAGTTACTGAATATACAAAAATAAGTAAAAAATGTAAAGTCATATTCAAATTTCAGTGCCATAGAATCAACCTAACTGGCTAACTCCAGCCTCATAGAACATGCACATAAAATGGATGCCTGAGAAAACTACCAATTACTTCATGCCAAGGATATCCAAGGTTTCTTAAGAATGGTAAACCCATGAACAAAAGTCTCCAAGAGGCAACCTTAAAAAAAGATCTGAAACTCATGGCAGAAGTCACTACTGGAACGAGAGGGAAAACCCATGTCCACAAAAACATAACAACTGAATGTGTGACAGTAAATGAAAGAGCAAAAGAGATAAAGATAAAACTGTAGAAAATCTCCAGTAAGAGGGAAAAGTAGAAACATAATAAAAAACAACAACCCCAGAAACTAAATAAACAAAATAAAAGATGCAGGATAATAACTTTAGCATCTTTTATAAAGAGAAAGCTCAAGACAGCAGTGGTTCAAATAAAGCAGGAAGGAGGATGGAGAGTTGCATTTGGCCATTAGGGGTAACTAGTGTTCTCGATGAGTGCAAATTTAGCAGAATGATGGGAATAAAAATGAGTTAGTAGAGAGAAAAGTAAGGTGAAGAAATGAAAATTCAGGTAAAGACCTTGCTTAAGGAATTCAACTGCTAAAGGAAGACAAGAGCTAGTCCCTACCGTGGTCGGCAAACTGCGGCTCGCGAGCCACATGCAGCTCTTTGGCCCCTTGAGTGTGGCTCTTCCTAAGCCTTAGGAGTATCCTAATTAAGTTAATAACAATGTACCTACCTATATAGTTTAAGTTTAAAAAATTTGGCTCTCAAAAGAAATTTCAATCATTGTACTGTTGATATTTGGCTCTGTTGACTAATGAGTTTGCCGACCACTGCAAGATAATGGTTGGCACAATGTGAGTACTTAAAAAATGCTTACTTGCTGAACAAGCAAACAAATGAATAGACAAGTATAGCAGAGTCAAGAACTGTATGTTAAGGGAAAGAGGGTATTGAGAGAGACACTTCTTTATGGAAGGAATGGGAGATGCAACATATTTCAAAGAAAAGAGATTAAAGATGCATCCAAGTGCATTAAATTTTTTAATTAGGTAGAAAAGCAAGAAAGAAGGCTGAGGATGAAAATAAAGGTGGAGAAACTAGCAACCAACACCATCTTCCCACCTTACCCCTAAAACAAGAGCAAACAGCAGAAAGTCAAAGCAAAAACACTCAGAGGTTGGAGTAGACAAAAAATGAGAGGGAAGAATGTTTCTATTTTTTTGTTAGAATATAAACAACGAAGTAAAATGAGCAGGGTTTAAAAAAACCTTTCCTTCTGGCTGAGCCGGTTTGGCTCAGTGGTTGAGCAATGAGCCATGAACCAAGAGGTTACTGGTTCGATTACGGTCAAGTCACATGCCAGGGTTGCGGGCTCGATCCCTAGTAGGGGGCATGCAGGAGGCAGCCAATCGATATCTTTCTCTCTCATCAATGTTTCTATTTCTCTACCCCTCGCCCTTCCTCTCTAAAATCAATAAAAGCATATTTCTAAAACAAACAAAAAAAAAACCCTTCTAGCCCAAAATGTAGTCAAAGCTAAAGCAAAAATGATAAAGATATGAAAAGAGGGAGTAAAAACGCCTATAAAATGTTGAAGACAAGTTCACTAAGGAAAATCACATGCCTAAGGAAACTGGACAATTACAAATGTAAATATCCCCAAAATATATTTTATAAATGAATGGCCCTAGCTGGTTTGGCTCAGTGGTTAGAGTGTCAGCCTGCGGACTAAAGGGTCCCCAGTTCGATTCTAGTCAAGGGCACATGCCCAGGTTGTGGGTTTGATTCCCCAGTGCGGGGCATGCAGAAGGCAGCCAATCAATGATTTTCCCTCATCACTGAGATTTCTATCTCTCTGTCCCTCACCCTTTCTGAAATCAATAAAAATATATTTTTTTAAAAGTTTAAATGAATGAATTTTAGTTGTATGGCCTTGGTGTTCCCAAGAAAACACTAAGTACTATATCAATAAGTGACACTCATAAGTAATAAACAAAGAGCCTGCAAGAGAAGATTACTAAAAGATTTATAGATACAAAATGCATTAAAAGTGGTCCAAAAGTTAATATGAAGTATACTTGCAATAATGGACAAAGTCTCACCAAGATGTTTTATTTGGCAGCAATATTTATGAGACTCTACATAAAGTGAGCTAAGAAACTGGAGACCACAAGTAACATTTCTCTACAATAAAAATACTCTTCATTTTAACTCCTCAATATAGGCAATGAAAATTAATAAATACGAGTTGTTAAACAATGAGGAAAAATGAAAAGACTTGGGGTTAATGAACCAGTACAAAACAAAATTAAAGCTCTAGTATTTATACAAGTATTAAAAAATCAGTCCTTTCTAAAAAAATGAGAAGCACCTAATAATAAATCCAATAAAGACATTAATCTGACCATGAACCACATTTAAAAAATTTTTTGATTAAAATTTAAGGTGAGTAACTGCATTTAAATGCTAATAAAAATTAAAATAAGTTTTGGTAGATAACTTACTTTTTATTAAAAATAAGCATACAGTAATTCTAACATAGCTATGATATGGTACAAGCCCTAAAAACTTACTTTCATACAAACAACATCTATATAAATATGTTATACAGTCCTGACTGGTTTGGCTCAGTGGATAGAGCGTCAGCCTGCGGACTGAAGGGTCCCAGGTTCGATTCCAGTCAAGGGCATGTACCTTGGTTGCAGGCATATCCCCAATAGGGGGTGTGCAGGAGGCAGCTGATCGATGTTTCTCTCTCTCATCGATGTTTCTAACTCTCAATCCCTCTCCCTTCCTCTCTGTAAAAAATCAATAAAATGTATTTTAAAAAAAATGTTATACATATAATACCAGTTGATAAGAAACCTTGAGGCAAAACTTAAGTAGTTACATTTTACAGAGTAACACAAAAAAATAACGTTTTTATTTAATAGCTCAACTGGGCTCAGAGATTAAATCACATTTCTACATTAATTAATAAAAGATCTAAAGAAAACTAACCAAAATTAAGTATCATCTTTGAAACATTATTTTCATGAAATGTTTGGGTGGTGGGAGGGGAAGACATAGGGGCAAATTATATGCAGTAAAAGTATTTCTCTTCTACAAATAAATACTGCCCAAGCATTTTTTATGACAAGGAAATTCTTATAAAATATCATAGGAATAAGGAGCACTAAGTCACATGTAATCTTTACTTCCCACAATGTGAATTAAGAGAGTTAATAAAAACCAACTCCAAAAGACAAAAATGCCAATATATAGCAACCTAAGAGTATAGAAATTAGTGTAATGGTTTCACCTGAGGGACTTGACTAGAAACTGGCACAAAGGAACTTTCTAGGGTGATGGACATGCTCTGTATATCTTCAATGGGCTGTAGGTGACACAGTACTGACATTTGCCAAAACATATAAAACTCACTTATATCTGTAAATTGTTCTATTACTACAACTCAATTTTTAAAAACAAAATGCCATGGTATAAATAGAGTTGGATTTTATGAAATATTATCTCCACCACAGGAAATACGATATGCTTAAATCTAAATAAGGAGCAACCTCAATAGACAACTGATATGATTATCTAACTATTCATCTCAAAATGCCTTCACATCCAATATTACTAAAAATAAATTATTTTTCACAAATATTCATTTACACTCAATAATATCACACAATGAATCTATTTATTTACTCAGTACTACATTTAGCAACCAATTCATCACAAAAGATTCATTAGAAAGCTAAACTGCTCAAGATTGGAAAGATATTCAAGGCAGCAATACTGAGGGTTTTATACATAATAAACAAATGGACTAATACTACTAATAACTGACAAGTTAACATTATTGAGTGTTTAAAATATGCCAGGTTCTATTCTAAATGCCTTACCAATATTAATTTGATCCTCACAGCAACCGACAGAAGTAGGCACTATTACTATTCCCATTTCACAAATGAAGAAACAGACACATGAAGTATCTACCTCTAACTACACAGGTCTAACTCTGGCAGTCTAGGAAAAACTTTCCTAATCACTTTGTTCTATTGTCTTTTTAGAATCAGTTGCCTTGAAATTTTCTAGGCTAAAATAAAGATTGTGCTCTATGGTACAGAACCTTGGGGTCATCTATACTGCACAGAAGTTCCAGGATAATTTTTAAGGAACAACTTGGGCTTTGCTTACAAAGAATACTGGATACCTATCTGTGTGATTAGACTTCTCTATTCTTTTCATTTTTCTTTTTTTAAGTAAAACTTATTGTCTACTAATGTGATTTATTTTTTAAATAAGTACATCCTAACCACATTTCTCATCAAAGAACACCTGGAAGAGGAGCTCTGTGGTATATGGAGCCATGCAGAGCATTCTCTGGTGACAAGTACTAACCAAAATCTTACATTCCAAAATAATAATTATTTCAGGAAGTTGACAGTTGGAACCATATGACTAGTGTTCAAATACAATTTCAAAGACTGTATATTACTTAATAATTGTTTTCAAAATCCCTACATTTTTAATAATACAGTAGTATTTTGTGGTATACCTGTAACCTATTCCACGGAAAATCAGTAAACTGCAGCCTTATGATTGGGAAGTTCTGCTCTAAGCTATATGGAAAGAACAGCTATTCAACTCCTTTCAACACCCTAGTTGAGAAAAATATTATTTCTGGAGAACTGAATTGTCCAGGAATTTCATGTTTTGTCCTTGGTTTGGAATAAACCATTAAAAAGACAATAAATACACTCGGGTTTTAAATGCTTTTTACCTCCATAACTCATTATAAACACCAAGTTACATTTTCAAGCTATACTTCACATTTTCTTAAAGACAACTTTAAGAAACAATGTAATGAAATCTGTTATCACAATTACTACAGAAATATTAAAAAGAACATTAACTTGCCCTGGCAAGTATTACTCAATGGTTAGAATATCAGCCTGAGCACCAAAGGGTCACAGGTTCAATTCCTGGTACCTGGGTTGCAGGTTCGATGCCTGGCCCAGTGGGGGCATGTGTGGGAGGCAACCAATCGATCTCTCTCTCCCTCTCCCACCCCCGTTCTACTCTTTAAAACACCAATGGAAAAATATCCTCAGGTGAGGATTAACCAAAAAAGAACATTAACTTATGTGAAATGTTCATAAAGCTCTGCTTCCTTGATATAACAGGTCAATTTTCTCCTCAAGGATCTTGAAAATACATAAAGTATAATATTTTCTTTTATGCCCTAGCCAGTAAAAAGCTCAAAACTTTATTTAAAACGGAACTAAATAAATTATGCTTGCCTTTATAGCCTGATGATCTCTACTCTTTTTTTTTTTCCGTTGAGTACTTTTAAGATTAATTTTTTTTCATATTTAATTCTTTGCTACCTCTAGAATCTACTCTGGTATAAATATGTCTTCAATATAGAAGTTTTACTTTCTTTAACCAAATTGCCATCTTTTTAAAAATAACCCACTCCCCAGAGTATTCTATTCTTTCTACTCTTACCTCACCCCATTCCTGACAATTTTTGTGTTATTTTTGGTCTTTTTTCTGATGGGAGGACTGTATATCACTAAGGTTCAACTACATATATTTGTGTATTTAGTCTTCATACTAACTTAAAGTACTTTGAAAAGGGTATAAGAAAAAGTACTATAATTTCAATGTGAATTATAAAATAAAACCAATAAAAATCATCCTTTTTACACCAGCAATCAACCTTAAGGATTAGAAATTATGATTTTGAGAATTTAAGACTGTCATACTGGAAAAATGGCAAACCCTTAAAATTACGAACTTATCTCTAACAAAGCTAAACCATTCAAAACAAGTCCAGATCAGTAATTAGAACATCTGCTAAGTGGGCTGCCTTCTAACTATTAGGCCCTGTGAAAATCAAAAACACCTCTCTACAGAAATACTCAAAGTTAGTTTTTATGCTAGAGGTGGTTTATTCTTTATCTTTACACAGGCTCCCTCTACTGACAGGAAAACAAAACAGACTATGGAATTATGAGGGCAAATTTCATCAACACAAGGAAAAGGAATTCATTTTTTAAATACCTCCAAATCAACATTTTAGATAAAAATAGATTATATAAACTGGCTTTACTACAGTCCCAGAAGAAAAAAACACTGCCAATGACAATTGAAATAACATATTTTAAATGTGGCACGTACTATTTCAACCCACTACATTTAAATCTATTTTTTTAAATCCTCACCCAAGGTGTGAGGATATTTTTTCCATCAATTTTTTAGAAAGAGTGGAAGAGTGGAAGAGGGGGGAGGGGTAGGGGCAGGGGGGGAGGGAAGAGAGAAAAAAAATCTTTGTGAGAAAGACACATCGATTGATCAATTGGCTGCCTCCCACGTGTGCCTTGGAGGTGGGAGGATATCAGACCTGCAACCCAGGCATGGGACCTTCACCTGGAATCAAACCCATGACCCTAGAGTGTGCAGGTCAACACACTACCATTGAGCCACAACAACCAGGGCCATCCTATGTAATAAAAGGCTAATATGCAAATTGTCCCCTCGACCAGGAGTTTGACCGGGAGTTCAACCAGGAGTTTGACCAGGGGACCGGGTGGCCAGCCAACTGTCTGTGGCCCCTCCCCCCGCTGGCCCCACTCCCAATCAGCCCCCCACCCCAATTGGGGGTGGGGCCAGCCGGCCAACCACCCACGGCCCTTCCCCCCAGCCGGCCCCACCCGTGCACCAATTCTTGCACCAGGCCTTTAGTTTCAATATAAATCCTTAAATGCAAGAAGGATTAAAGATTTTAAATTCACTTTAAATATTTTTAATAATTTATCATAAGAAAATGTTTACCTGTATCTGTTCTGGTGTCCATTGGTCTAGGTTGACTGACTTGACCCTGGATATATGAACCCCAAGATTTCTATGTATCCCAGCACATCTGATGCAAATAAACACACCAATATTCCAGGAAGCCCATCGGGGACCTAATTAGGGAGAAGAAACAAAGAAAAGCAAATATTAAAAACTAAAATAAATATCATGACAGCACATAAACATCATTCTGTGTTTTTTAATACAATTATAATGAAGGCTTACAGAATTTACATGCTCAAATTTTCAAATGACACCAGCAGCAGATTGATAAGAAGACATGTGTCTTGGCTGTACTGAAAGGTTACAAATCAACCTTCAAGAACCTTAATGAGTTTACTAATTTTGCTTTACTAGAAACTTTCCCCCAAATCTAATCAATTCATGTGAACAGTTTTTCATTCCATATATTTGAACAAGGAGTAGTAACATCCCACAGTAAAAAGTAAGTTCTTAAAAGATTACTAACAAATAAAAATCAAAGAGATTTTTAAAAATAAACCTTAGAAATTAGTAAGAATAACCAATCTAATAAAAAAAGACAGAAAGATATGAATGGGTAATTTATAAAATATATTTAATCTATTAATATTAAGTGTTGGCAAGTGTGAGAAACAAGGACTGGCTCCAGAAGCCTTATATCAGATGAATCTCCAATATGACCCTGAGATTTAAAAACTTAACAGATGAAGTAAGGTGTGCTATAAAATGTTAGTTCTTTGGATCATGTTCAAAAAATTCTGGAAAACACAGTAGAGAAACTCACATAAGTATACAAGAATAGAAGCTTTACTATTCTTCATACCTTTGAATGTTTTTTCTTACTAAGTTTAAATGTTCTTATGACTATTTTTACATATTCCCTGTATAACAAAGTAAAAATGGAAAAATAAAAATATCTGGAAATTGTGTCAAATAGTCAGAGGCTTATACTAACAGATGTATATGAATCATCCTATAAAATAAAGAGCTAATATCCTATATAATAAAGAGCTAATATGCTAATTAGACTGAACAGCAGAACAACCATTGGATGACCTTCCGGATGAAGCCGGAGCTGTGAGGGCCGGCCAAGGCAGCCAGGGCTGCCTTGCACAAATTTTGTGCATCGGACCTCTAGTTTGACTATAAAAACATATACAGTAAGAGATATGGATAAAAAAATCAAGCTTTTAAAAAAAATTTAGACTTCTGTTTTAAGCACATACTTTTTATATGAAGGTCAGAGTCAATCTAAAAAATGAGATTAAAACTAGTAATTATGATACAGTAAAACTAAATATACTCTCCCAAATTCCTTAGGCGATAGGTTATGCATATACAATTTATGCTAAAATATCCTACTTTTAAATTTAGAAATGACACCTAAAAAGTGAAAACATCTGGGACATGCTCTATTTAAATATTTGTTTCATTGCTAATAGTGTCAAAATAAATTCGAGGCCAAAAGACTTTGTGCTGTCAACCTACTCTGCCACCTTTGAGCTGTATAAATTACACTGGGCAGGGAACACACTGAGAACAAGGTTCTCACCTATGAACAGTTAGGATTGGCTGCCCTCAATAACTTAGATGAGACTTACGTGAAAAATATGTTGAACATTTTAAAGCACAACTTACATATAAGTTAGTATCATATTAAGAAATTTGGAAAATCAAAATACATTACTTTTTCTACTCTAGAGAAGTTTCTATATTGATCTGTAAAACAAGTATATCTTAACTTTCCTCAAAAACAATTCCCAAAAAGGCAATGAATCAAGAATGGGAAAACAAAAGATTTTCAAGGCATTTCAAGTGTGGCTTCATTTTTATTCATAAAATAGAATGAACTCCCTCAGAATATCTGCTAAGGGAGCAGAGCAAAATATGAATGGAGACTTTTCTCTAGAGCAGTTTTCCTGATGTAATAACTAACTGAATTAAGCAGAAAGCATCATTTGCATAATGTCAGGACTATCAATGCAGGTAAAAAGCTTAGCACACAATACAGTGGTGCATTTTTACAATAACCAAAGGTTATATAGGGATAAAAATGTATAAAGAACATGTACAACAATAATGCTAGCAGTAACAAAAAAAATGGGACATTACTATTGAGCAAAAACTAAATATAATTGAACTAGTGCTCTGGTGCATGGATTTGTGCACATTGAAAGGAAATTAATTAGAAGGTGGCCAGCAGAGGAGGGAGGGACTGGGCGAGACGGGCCAGACACGCCCTGGAGCCAACCTCCCGCGGTCCCTCCCCGGCAGACTGCACTTGGGGCAGCCCTGCAGCTTAAAGGGCGTCTGCAGAGTGAGAGGGGCGACTGGAAGGGCGTCTGTAGAGTGAGAGGGATCCCTCCGGCAAGTGGGGTCCCTCGGCCTGGCCTGCGGGGATCGAGCCCGAAACCGGCTCTCTGACATCCCCCGAGGGGTCCCGGATTGCGAGAGGGTGGTTCTCGAGTGACGCAGCCTGGAATCGGGCTCCCTCCTCTCTGGTTCCAGTGTGCGTCACCCGAGAACCGCCACTGGCAAGTCACCCCAGCTCAGCTTCTCCTGCATTGAGTGTCTGCCCCCAGATGGTCACTGCATGTCATAGCTACCGGTCAGACGGTTACTTAGACTTTTATATACATAGATGTTAGGTGCTGTTTTAAGTTTTAAACAATTGAAGGATATAAAAACCATTTCATTAGCTGCTAAAAGGAAAAAAAATTGCTATCACTTATGGAAAACTTTAGTCCTAATCACTTTTAACCAAATTAAATAATAATGTAATTTTGTCAATGCCTCTTTCTTTGGAATATAGCTATCATATCTTAGGAACCCCTAAAATAACTTTTTAAAAGCCTAACTGAAATTACAAATGTATTATCCACTCTAAAAAATTAGTCTCATAAATTTACCTAAAATTGCCCTGATAATAGCTGCTCAACAAGGTAGTCAGTTAGTAATTATTGGCATGAAATCCTAATTTTCATTCACCAAACTATTCAATGAGTACTTATCTACTCTGTGACAAGTAAATGCTGTTAAAAGACCATAAACATAAAGTTTCCAACTCAAAAGGCCAAGCCAAAAACAAATAGGTATAATCTCTTAAAAAACAACTTGGTGAAACCTAGTCAAATTTTAGGTGAAAAACCCTACCACTACTCCATCTATTCTCTCTTTCTTCCCTCCCTCCCTCTCATTTCCCCTCCTTGTCTGTCTGTCTGTCTCTCTCTCTCTCTCTCTCAGGTGTATCAATTTATATGTAATATGACACACCTTTGTGCCCTCTACATACAATAGTGCAAATAATGGGGGAGCATAGAAGAAGAAAATATGAATGTTGGCAAGGGATATTAATGCAAGCATTGTAGAGATAGTGGCATCTGAAGTGATTACTGCAAGATAAGACCAGTTATAACAGGTAAAATCTGGATAAGGTATAAGGACAAGGTACATTCTAAGTAAAATGTACAGTGCCCCTCCCACCCTGAGTAGTTTCAAATATACTATAGAGTGTCTAAAAAAATGTATACACACTTTGATAATTATTCATTCTAATGGGTCCTGAAAAGAAAGAAACATCAATTGAGCTTTAAGAAAAAAGTATGCATACATTTTTTTGGGACATCCTGTATAATGCTGTAGCCAGAAACTACATCATTGCAGCACCTGGTTACTGCTAAGTTTCTCTTATTTAAATATTGATTTGATATTTTTCCAAGTGTGATATATATGCACCTAAAATCAGTACCAAATGACTAATAACTTTCAAACAGAAATAAAAGGTAGTTTCAAGCTACAAAAGCGCTGTAGAAAGTGGAAAATGAGGTTTACTGAAGGATGAATCATCTACTAGTATATGATAAAAGCCCAGTGACCATTACAGCGGAATGAACAGAACAACCGGTCACTATGACGCGCACTGACCACCAGGGGGAAGACGCTCAACGCAGGAGCTGCCCCCTAGTGGTCAGTGTGCTCCCACAGCTGGAGCACCACTCAGCCAGAAGCCAGGCTCATGGCTGGTGAGCACAGCGGCAGTGGCAGTGGCGGGAGCCCTAAGGAGTGACAAGCCAAGTGGTAAGGAGAGAGCAGACGGGCAGTTAGGAGCGAGGGGTCCCGGACTACAAGAGGGTGCAGGCCAGGCTGAGCCCCGCCCCCCCGCCCCCCGCAGAAATTTCGTGCACTGGGGGGGGGGGGGGGGGGCAATGCACAAAATTCATGCACTGGGGGGGAGGAGGGGGATAATTGTTGAGGTTAATAGTAAGGATTTAAAAATGCAAGTAATTGTCATTTCCCCAGAATTACCAATCCTTCCCAAATTATCATAAATTCACTTTATCTCTTTCCTAATAATACACAAGGTTAGAGGCAGTAAAACTAGATTTGATTTGGTTTGGTTTGATTTGTTGGAGAAAGAAATAGCAAAAGATAGAGAATTTTGTTCAAGGGGGAACAGAGGAGAAGAGGAGGACAAAATTAACTGGGATGTAAAGGGTAATTTAAAAAGCAGCATCACAGGGTGCCCAGAGGATGTACACACCAAAGCAATAAAAGGATCTGAAAGAGAAGCTACCTGCATCAAAATATTGTCCAGGATCAAGCATGAAACCAGAAGACACTTTCTATTTCGTTACCACAAGGCCCTTTTGTTCTTTACCCAAAAGTGACTAGCCTTTCATTGTTCACAGTCAGCTATGTTATGGATTAGGTACACTTGTGAAGGACCAAGAGAAGCAAGCAACAACCCATGAAAATATGTTTTCCAAACTGTAAATTTAACTATAAATTTGCAAAAGAACCTGTACTATGTGATGGGGGTAGAAGAGGGAGGGAGGGATTACTGCAAATAAGCATGAGAAATCTTTGTGTCATAATGGAAATGTTCTAAAATTCTACATGGTGATAGTTTCAAAATTCTGTTAATACATTAAAATCACTGAAATTATACACTTAAAATAAGTAAATTTTCGAGTATATAAATTATACCTCAATAAGGCTGTTTTTTAAACACCTGTATCTATTTCTTTAAATGTAGGCATGAAATATCATTGCTTTTTCCTTCCTTTACCAGAAATGGAAAAATGGCAAGCAGAACTAGTAGCTGAAGCTGAGAAGACACTAGCAAATGACCTCAAGATGCGGAGGACTTGAGATAAAGAGAAATATCAGGCATGAAGCCATGGTATCTGACACAGAGTAAGCTCTTGATAAGTATTAATATATATCTAATTGAACATAGTAACTATCATCTTCTGGAGACTGGCTTAATAGTTAAGATTTTTCATTTTAATTTTTAAGATCTCTTGAATCATATAAAAACAAAAGCCAAGCAATAAATCCTAATAATAAGAGTCTCTTTAAAAAATGAATAAATAAAAATAAGCCAGGTGGATCAGTTGGTTGGATCATCATCCCATATACCAAAAGATTGCAGGTTTGATTACCAGTCAAGGCACATCGGGGTGGTATGGTAGGCAACTGATCAATTTTTTCTCTAGTCAATGTTTCTCTCACTCTAAAAATCAATTTAAAAGCCATATCCTCCAGTAAGGATTTTCTTTTTAATCAAAATAAGATCCACTAACTCTGTAGTAAAAATCTTGACCTATCACCAAGCCAAAATCTGACAGAATGATTAACTGATGCCTCTGTTTCCCTTTTGATGTTTCTAATTATACCACTACCAATTTTTTTTCTCTTCCTAACCAAGTGTCCTCATTCTTTCCCATTCAGGCCTTCATTTCTTGGTAAAAATGCGACTTGAGTTCATGAAGTAGTTACTCACTGAAGGCAGTATAACAGCTCTTCCCAAAATACAAAGTCAGGCCTGGGTTTAAATCATTAATCAGACACTTATGGCTATGAAACTATAGACAAATTATATGACCTCTCTTAAATGTCAGTTTCTACAACTATAAAATAGGGCAAGTTCATCTATATCTTTCAGGGTCCTTTGATATTAAAGGACATAAAATATATAACCACCTAGCACAAAGAGAACTATACACAGTAGTTCCCTCTTATCCATGGTTTCAGTTATCCACAGTAAATTGTGGTCCAGTGTGGTTTGAAAATATTAAATGGGAAATTCCAGAAATAAACAATTTATAATTGCATGTCATTTTGAGTAGCATGGTGAAATCTCTCACCAACCAGTCCTGCCAGGGACATGATACAAGCTGGATATATGTGTTCCCCAGTTTCCCAGCTATTAGTCACTTAGAACTGTCTCAGTTATCAGACAATTGTCCTGGTAATGCAGTACTTCTGTTCAAGTAACTCTATTTATTTAATAATGGTCCCAATGCATAAGGGTAGTGATACTGACTATTTGGATAAGCTGAAGAGAAGCTTAAAGTGAACGGTTTAAAGTTCTCAATAAGGGGGAAAAAAAAAAAATATATATATATATATATGCTATGCTAGTTTTGCTGCTGCACCTCCAAGTGCATAATTTACAGCCACAGTGTATAAGTGCTTGGTTAAAATGGAAAAGGCATTAAATTTGTGTATAGAAAATATGAAAAGAAAATGTGTACCAACTGATGGGCAGTGTTGCTCCAGAAAGCACTGAGCCTATATGAAGACTTCAGCAAGGGATCCCCCTGAAACAAGTCATATCAAACCATTAACAAAAAATAAGGGGTGATTATAATATGATATTTTGAGAAACCACATTCACATAACATTATTGCAGTATACTATTATAAATGTTCTATTTTATTATTAGTTATCATTGTTAATCTCTTACTGTGCCTAATTTATAAATTAAACTTATTACAGGTATGTATGTATGTATGTATGTATGTACAGGAAAAAAACAACATATATAGGGTTTGGTATATCTTTGGTTTCAGACATCCACGAGGGGGTTTTGGGATGTATGCCCCACAGATAAAGGAAGACTACTCAATATCAACTCTCGTCTTCTTTACTGACTGGGTCATTCTGTCACTCTTTAAACATTTTAAGTCATAGAATTTTCCCATCTTGCAGCCTTCTCCAACCATGTGTAATTATATCTATTAGAAAATTCTCTCATACTGAAAAGAAAATACCACAAGTTCAAAAGAGGGGAAAAAAATCATGATGGGCTACTTTGAAGTAACTGGAAACAGCTTCATTCAAAGGCAGCTTCATGAATGTGGTGCAACTTTGAAGTGGGCCTGGAAAGATAAATGAGAGTTGGATGAGCAGAAAAGACTTAGAAAGCTAATTATTCATTCACTCATTCACTGACTCATTGTCATAAAAAATGTGCTGAATGCTTACTATGTGCCAAGAACTTTCTATATGTAGGAAATTAAGACAGATTAAACTCCCTTCCCTCTTGAACTATATATTCAGTGGAGCAAAACAAGGAGACAAACAAGTTACAAAATGTATAGGATCTCAGATTTTGATAAATACTATGAAGAAAATAAAATTAAGTGGGTAAAAAAGAATAGGAAGTGCTTAGAAAAAAGATGGGATGCTATTTTAAATACAATGGCCAAGGGAACACAATACTGTTAATGTAGCATTTGAACAAACTTCTAAAGCAGTGGTTCTCAACCTTCCTAATGCCGCGACCCTTTAATACAGTTCCTCATGTTGTGGTGACCCCCAACCATAAAATTATTTTCGTTGCTACTTCATAACTGTAATTTTGCTACTGTTATGAATCGTACTATAAATATCTGATATGCAGGATGTATTAGACGACCCCTGTGAAAGGGTCGTTCAACCCCCAAAGGGGTCGCGACCCACAGGTTGAGAACCGCTATTCTAAAGCAAGAAGCCAATTCCATATCTGGGGAAAGGGTTCCTGACAGAGGAAATAGCCTGCAGGCCCTGACATTACTCTGGTAGGATAAAAACCACAGCACAGGAAGAGGCGGAAGCACATAGTATCTTTGGTCACCAACAGCTGGCAGAAAACAAAGAAGGTTAGCATAAGTGAAAATATAGGCTGAAGACAATGCAGAGAACCTTAACACCCAAATTTGATTTTATACTAGTAGCAACAAGGAGTCACTGAAGAATTTTGAAAAGGCCAGTGAAATGAATAAAATCACAGCTTAAGAAAATATAATACCCCGGCTGGTGTGGCTCAATCGTTGAGCATCAGCCTATGACCCAGGAGGTCATGGTTCGATTCACAGTCAGTTGGGGCACATGCCCGAGCTGCGGGCTTGATCCCCAGTGTGGGATGTGCAGGGGGCGTGCAGGAGGCAGCAAGAGGCAGCAGATCAGTGATTCTCATCATTGATGTCTCTGTCTCTCTCTCCCTCTCCCTTCCTCTCTGAAATCAACAAAAAAATATTTTTTAAAAAGAAAATATAGCCCTAACTGTTTGGCTCAGTGGATAAAGCGTTGGCCTGGGGACTGAAAGGTCCCAGGTTCGATTCCAGTCAAGGGCATGTACTTTGGTTGCGGGCACATCCCCAGGAGGGAGTGTGCAGGAGGCAGCTGATGGATGTTTCTCTCTCACTGATGTTTCTAATTCTATCCCTCTCCCTCTCTGTAAAAAATCAATAAAATATATTTTAAAAAATATATATATAATTTAGAGAAACCAAGATGGCGGCATAGGTAAACACGGGAGTTTGCTGCCTTGAACAACCACTTCAAAAATACAACTAAAAGACGGAACAGACATCTCCAGAACCACAGGAAGGCTGGCTGAGTGGAATTTCTACAACTAGGAGGAAAGAGAAAAGCATACCGAGGCTCAGAGGAGGCGCAGTGCTGAAGTAAAATACTAAGGTACGGAGTGCATGCGGAGCGGGCTGGAGGCTGAGGGCGCAGTTGTCATTTTCAATCGGGAGGGAGTCTCAGGCTCTGAGCTCCAGTTCCGGGCGAGTCTCTAAGGACCCAGACTCATACGGGAGAAGCGGGACTGTCTGGCATCGCTCAGAACCCTAGGGCAGCTTTCTCTCCGTGGGGCTTGCAGCGATTACTGGGACACCGAGAAGCAGAGCCTCTGAGGGCAAGACTGAGAGCAGCCATAATTGCTAACCCCGCCCTGTTGATCCCCTGGGACCCGCCCCGCCCAAGCCCTGCAGGGAGGCTTTTGCTGGATAGCCTCAGGCAAAGGCTAGATTAGCACCTCCCTAGAGATCCAGGAGCCAGGAAGCCCAGAGGTCAGAGTGGGACCATCCAGTTTGCAGCTCCGTGGAACCATAAAAGACACACTCAGGGGGCAGACTCAGTGAGCACCAAAGCCCCATCGAAGCAAGTCTAGCCCCAGAGGGGTGTCTCCAGCACAGAAGTTCTCCCACCGTAGACACAGCTGATTCTCACAGCCAATTGGCCTGGAGGTCAATTCCTCACAGTGATAACTACAACAATCAAGGCTTAACTACAACAAGACTGTGCACAAAGCCCACAAGGGGGTGCACCAAGAGTGTCTACCTCAGGTAATTGGGACACTTAGCACAGAAAGGCACTCTATCGACACAGCGAAGCATAAAAAATGCCGAGACAAAGAAACAGGACACAAACGACAGAATTGGAGGAAAGCAAACTGTTGGATATAGAGTTCAAAACCACACTTTTAAGGTCTTTAAAGAACTGTTTAGAAGCCGCCGATAAATTGAGTAAGGCCCTCGAAAAGACTGGTAAGACCGCCGATAAATGTAGTGAGATCCTCGAAAAGACTGGTAAGACCGCCGATAAATGTAGTGAGATCCTCAAGAAATCTAATGAGACCCTCAATGTTGTGATAAAGGACCAACTAGAAATTAAGCATACACTGACTGAAATAAAGAATATTATACAGACTCCCAACAGCAGACCAGAGGGTCGCAAGGATCAAGTCAAAGATTTGAAATACGAAGAAGCAAAAAACACCCAACCAGAAAAGCAAAATGAAAAAAGAATCCAAAAATATGAAGATAGTGTAAGGAGCCTCTGGGACAGCTTCAAGTGTACCAACATCCGAATTATGTGGGTGCCAGAAGAAGAGAGAGAGCAAGATATTGAAAACATATTTGAAGAAATAATGACAGAAAACTTCCCCTACCTGGTGAAAGGAATAGACTTCCAAGTCCAGGAAGCACAGAGAACCCCAAACAAAAGGAATCCAAAGAGGACCACACCAAGACACATCATAATTAAAATGCCAAGAGCAAAAGACAAAGAGAGAATCCTAAAAGCAGCAAGAGAAAGAAAATCAGTTACCTACAAGGGAGTACCCATACGACTGTCAGCTGATTTCTCAACAGAAACTATGCAGGCCAGAAGGGAGTGGCAAGAAATATTCAAAGTGATGAATACCAAGAACCTACAACCAAGACTACTTTATCCAGCAAAGCTATCATTCAGAAGTGAAGGCCAGATAAAGAGCTTCACAGATAAGAAAAAGCTAAAGGAGTTCATCACCACCAAACCAGTATTATATGAAATGCTGAAAGGTATCCTTTAAGAAGAGGAAGAAGAAGAAAAAGGTAAAGATACAAATTATGAACAACAAATACACATCTATCAACAAGTGAATCTAAAAATCAAGTGAATAAATAATCTGATGAACTGGTGATTGTAATAGAATCAGGGACATAGAAAGGGAATGGACTGACTATTCTTGGGGGGGGGAAAGGGGGGGGACGAGTGAAGATATTAGACAATAATCGTGCACCTATGGATGAGGACAGTGGGTGGGGAGTGAGGGCAGAGGGTGGGGTTGGAACTGGGTGGAGGGGAGTTATGGTGAGAAAAAAGAGTAACTAAAGTAATAATCTGAACAATAAAGATTTAATTAAAAAAAAAATATATATATATATATATAAAATTTAAAAAGCCCCGATTTACTCAGAGTTTGCACTTGTTTGTTAACTACATATTAACAAGAAGCAAGTTGCTTTTTCTTTATATTTAGATGCTGGCTTAATACCAGCCTTCAGCTTGAAGTGGAAAAAATAATTTAAATAGTCTGTGTCTCTCTATATTAGAACTGTTGCTTTTTAAAAAAGCCTTAATATGCTTGCTTGCACTTTTAGCATGAAGAATAAATGCAAAGACTAAGTTAAATTCTGTACCAGTTTGAGCAAGCTACAAGTATATAAACAAATATTTTAAACAGTACAAAACAGAATGAGATGATCTTTGAAACCTGAAATCCTATCTAATAATAGAGAAACATGGTAATTAACCATAACTTCACTAACCTTCCCATTGGCTAATCAAAGCGATATGCAAATTAACTGCCAGCCAAGATGGCGGCCAGCAGCCAGGCAGCTGAAGCGAGCCGGAGGCTTACTTGCTCCAGTGACGGAGGAAGCCAAGGTTCCCCGACTGCCGCTGCTGGACTCTGAGCTGCTCTCTAAGAAACATTGTTGCAAATATAGAAGCTAAACAATCCCCAGAAACCTGCTTTCAGTCAGCCGGGATCTAAGAGCTGGAGTCACAACAAAGTTTCAAATACAGAGGGTAAACAAAGCCCAGAAACCTGCTTTCAGCATCCGAGGTCTCAGAGCTGGAGCCGAGCCTCAGAGCTAAAGCCGGCTCTCAGCTCCAGTGACAGCCATAGAAGGTCAATAAATACCAGAATAAAAAGAGAAAAAAAGGAGAGGTTGGGAGGTTCAGTCACACGCCAGCCTGAGAACAGCCCTCAGCCCCTCACCCAGACTGACCAGGCACCCCAGTGGGGACCCCACCCTGAAGGGGGTGTGACCAGCTGCAAACAGCCATCATCCCCTCATCCAGGCTGGCCAGGCACCCAAGCGAGACCCCCACCCTGATCCAGGACACCCTTCAGGGCAAACCAGCCGGCCCCCACCCGTGCAACAGGCCTCTATCCTATATAGTAAAAGGATAATATGCCTCCCAGCACCGGGATCAGTGGAGCCGCGAGTCCTCCCGAACCCGGGATCAGCGGAACCGCGAGGCCTCCCGAACCCGGGATCAGCGGAGCCGAGAGGCCTCCCGGCACCGGGATCAGCGGAGCCGCGAGGCCTCCCAGCACCGGGATCAGCGGAGCCTCGAGGCCTCCTGGCACTGGGATCAGCGGAGCCATGAGGCCTCCTAGCACCGGGGTCAGCGGAGCAGCAAGGCCTCCTAGTACCGGGATTAGATGAGCAGCGAGGCCTCACTGCTTAGATGAGCAGCGAGGCCTCACTGCCCCGGTGTCAAAGGGGAGCCGCGAGGCCTCCCCAGCACTGGGATCAGCGGAGCCATGAAGCCTCCTGGCCCCTGGAGCAGCGTGACAGGGGGCAGCGCCCAAACCCCCTGATTCGCCTGCGGCTCTGTGTGTGACAGGGGGTGGGGCCACAACCTCCCTATCTGCCCTGCTCTGTTCGTGACAGGGGAAGGCGCCCCAACCCCCTGATCGGCCCTGCTCTGTGCCTGATAGGGGGGAGCTCCCCAACCCCCTGAATGGCCCTGCTCTGTGTGTGACAGGGTCGGCGCCCCAACCCCACCATGGCCCTGCTCTGTGTGTGATGGGGTGGA
>NW_005871107.1:2565180-2567095 GCF_000147115.1 Myotis lucifugus | reverse complement strand
CAACCAGGGGCTGCAGGGCAGGCACCTAGGGATTGGGCCTGTCCTCTGCCACCTGGGTACGGGCCTAAGCCAGCAGGTCATTATCTCCCATGGGGTCACAGACTGTGAGAGAGCACAAGTGGGGCTGAGGGATACCGCCCCCCCACCAGTGCACAAATTTTTGTGCACCGGGCCTCTAGTCCTATATAATAAAAAGCTAATATGCAAATCAACCAAACGGCAGAACAACCAGTCCACTGATGCACAATGACCACTAGGGGGCTGATGCTCAACGGAGGAGCTGCCCCTCTGGTAGTCAGTGCGCTCCCACAGGGGGAGTGCCGCTCAGAAGCCGAGCTCACGACTGGCGAGCGCAGCAGTGGTGGTGGGAGCCTCTCCCACCTTTGCAGCAGCGCTAAGGATTTCCAACTGATGGCTTAGGCCTGCTTCCGACGGGGAATGGGCCTAAGCCGTCAGTCAGACATCCCCCGAGGGCTCCCAGACTGCGAGAGGGCGCAGGCTGGGCTGAGGGACACCCCTGCCCACGAGTGCATGAATTCCATGCACCAGGCCTCTAGTATTTAATAATATGCCACAGAATATAAGCAAATACTTTCATTTGATGTTGAAAGTAATTGTGATATCAGCAGTCAGCAAAATAACATCAAATTTATATATGAAGAGCACATCATAAGAAATTTCCTCTATAAATTGATTTAGCCTTGAAAGAATGGGGAGACTGATTTAGTAGATTAACTTGTTTTGCATCACTTAGTCAGTAGTAGCAACATTAATAGTTCTGCATTTTCTCCTACATTGTGTTAGTAACTCTAAGTATTACATAAACAGATGCTCTAAATAATTTTAAATATAACTATTGTGAAAATGATATAAAAGGACGCCATCTCAGAGGAACTGAATTATTTTGCACATCTTACTCCTCAAACATCTGAAATGTTTGGACTGGGCAAAATAACCTTTGGACTAGGCCACAACAACATTGTATCCCAAACAAATGTTTGTAAAGATAACAGGAAAGCAGACATCCTTGAATATGAGGCTAAAAATAATAAAGTCTATAGAATTAGCATCACCATTTTATAAGTAAGGTAAAGAATAACTTAGCACATGTGTAGAAATTCCTTCCCCGGTTTATTAGCACCAAAGGTTATTTTGCCACAGGAGGAGAGCCACTTAGCCAGAGCCGGGCTTACAGCTGGCAAGGACAGCGGCAGTGGCAGGAGCCTCTCCCGCCTCTGTGGCAGCACTAAGGATGTCCAACTGGGAGCAGGCCTAAGCCGTCAGTTGGACATCCCCCAAGGGCTCCCAGACTGTAAGAGGGCTGGGCTGAGGGACCCCCCACCCCCAGAATGCACAAATTTCATGCACTGGGCCTCTAGTATTAAAATAGCTTTCAAAAACAAAGGTGACATAAAGATCAGGCCGGAAATCAATGATATAGAGAATAGGGAAAAAAAAGCAAAGAAAGTCAATTAAAATAAAAGGTGATCATTTCAGAATATCAATAAAATTGAGAAGCCTCTAGCCCGACTGAAATGATCAATATCAGAAATGGGAGAAGAGACATCACCAGATTCTACAAGTATTAGAAAGATAATAAGGGAATATTATGAATAACTTTATATTCATACTTTACAATGAGTTCACTAATTCCCTAAAGGACACAAATGAGATCTTTCTAGAAGGAAAAATAAATAAGTAACCTAAGTAGCCCAATATCTATTAAAGAACCTGAATCTGTAATTAAAAACTTTCCAGCAAAAAAAAAACTCCAAGTCCAAATGGTTTCACTAGGGAAATCTACCAAGCATACAAATTCTACACAAATGCTTCAGGAAACTGAGGGGAGCAAAGGGGAGTTGTATTTCCCAATTCTTTCTAAGAGGCCAACCCTGATACCAAAACCAGACAAGGA
>NW_005871107.1:2526528-2539921 GCF_000147115.1 Myotis lucifugus | reverse complement strand
AGTGGGTCAGTTCTGCTGTGATTTATTATAGCAGCAGTAGAAAATTAATACACCAGTGATGATGGTTTCACTTCAATAAAATACTTCTGCCTGTTTTTTGGTACCATACACCATCACCACCCCACACCAAAAAGCAACTTTCAAGAATAGAATGCATAAACATCTAGACTAAACAAAAATTTATTTTTTAATCCTCACCCAAGGATATATTTTTATTGATTTTTAAAGAGAAAGGGAGGGAGGGAGGGAGAGAGGGAGAGAGGGAGAGAGGGGAGTAGAGGTGGGGGGGGTGAGAGGGAGGGAGGGAGGGAGGGAGGGGGTGAGAGAGAGAGAGAGAAATATCAATTGCCTCCCGCATGTGCCCCGACCTGGAACCAAACCCACAACCTTTTGGAGTACAGGACAATGCTCCAACCAATTGAGCCACCAGGACAGGGCAAAACACAATTTTTTATGAATTTTCTTATATTGGAAGATACAGCTATCTTGCATATGATTTCCCACAGAATTTTAAAAATTCCCTTCATTTTCTTTTTAAGTTTGAATTTCATGTGATCACTGGTCATTGAAATGCACCCTTTACAAAAGATCACTGACAGACCTCTGAAGGTCTATTATCAGTTATTCCTAAAAACAATCACTTAGCTCTCTTGTGAAATGGAGACCAAAAATTGTTGGGGGTATATGGGGATTGGGGGGGGGGGGAGAGTACACGAGGGCACAGAGAATGGAGAATTACTAAAAAGCTTATAATTCTCTCCTCTTTGGACCCTCAAAATCCTCACATTTACCATTCAAAATATATGTGGGCATGAAATTAGCACGTACTTCCAATAGTACCTTATCTTAGCTCTGTTTTATGTAAAATATTTTTTAAAATCCTTTCTATATGGTACTATAGCTAAAAGCCATTCAGAGTTAACTCTATCTAGCATCATAAGTAGAAAATACTGACATTGATAAAGGTACATGGTGACTGAAAATTTAACAAACCTGTAAAATGAATAAATGATGAATAAAAGGGGTCCTGACTTTAGTAGTTACTTAAGAGGTAGTGCTTTCTTTGATTTTATTCTTCTCCTAGAAAGCTTAAAAATACAGCTTCAAGCAAAAGGACTCCTCACCTAGAGAACTATTCCTATGAGGTATATGATATAGCTTGAGATAATTAAAGATAATACCAGGTAAATTTGCTTAGCTGTTACAGAAAACCGGAGAAGAACCAAGCAACACTTAGAGAGATGGAGTTAAAGGATGTTTCATAGCGAGACCTAAGTCATCAATGAAAAGCTTTAAAAAATATAAAGATTTCATCATAAGCTCAAGTACAATAAGACAAAAATATAAACCCTCAATACCAGGATATTTTTTAAATTAACAACAGTCAATACTGACAGAAATGACATGAGGCATGGGATTTAGAAAAGAAAAAAAAAAGAAAGAAAAGAATATAGATCACATCAGAGTTGAAATACAGTAAACTCTCGATTTTGCAGACCTCGATTTAATGAACTTCAGATGTAACGGACAAAACTTCTGATCTGTATGGCATATGTCAAAATTAACACCCTGTTAATCTTTAAATGTTTTTAACTAGCATATGCTTATAATTAAATTAACAGGTTATTTTTTGTTATTAATTCAGTTATTTTTAACAAGTTTAGGCAAAATAGGCCATATGTTGGGAAAAATAAACACTGTAGCAATTTTGCCGACATAAATAAATATTACGTATCTACAACTATAGTCTATATATTTAAATCTAAGAGTCATCGCTGGTAATCACTGCAGCAGTCTGATGTTCCCACCTTTACTAAGCCATGCCCCAGGTATGTGCATTTGTTTACTCGTGGTGACTGGTGAATGCATGCATTTACTAGACCTATTCAATATAAATTTAAAATTACAGTAATACATATAGAAAAATTTTCTGTGAAATTAAAACTTTTCATACACACTTAATTTTAATTACACAAACGTGTCTACATAAGTAAAAACTAACTAATTTGTCAATTTTTTAACATAAATGTACAGAAAACCTACTTCATTATGTAACTGACTTTCCGCTTTAATGGACACCCCCTCACTGGAATTAATCCATTACATCAAGGTTTTACTGTAACTCTATGCGTAAGACTCAATGAAGACAGAGATAACTGGTCACCAAGCAAATCAGAGGCAAAGCTTGAACTCAAACCTAGCTTTACTAACTTAACCCAAGCCAATGCTATTTCAATTCTATCACGTTGTTTCTATGATTAAAAAAGCTAGGGTAGCCCTAACTGGTTTGGCTCAGTGGCTAGAGTGTTGGCCTGAGGACTGAAAGATCCCAGGTTCGATTCCAGTCAAGGGCACATGCCCTGGTTGCGGGCTCGATCCCCAGTAGGGGGCATGCAGGAGACAGCCAATCAATGATTCTCTCTCATCATTGATGTTTCCATATCTCTCTCCCCCCCCCCCCCTTCTCTCTTAAATCAATAAAAATATTTTTAAAAAAATAAATAAATAAAATTTCTTTCAATGAAAAAAGTTCTGGCTCTCTGTCCATCCAGTGAGCCTCAGTGGGTGAGCATCATCCCATGCACCAAGAGGTCACCAGTTCACTTCTTGGTCAGGGTGCAGGCCTGGGTTGCAGGCTTGATCCCTAGTGGGGGGCATAAGGGAGACAGCTGATCAATGTTTCTGTTGCTCTCTCCCTCTCCCACTAAATCAATTAAAAAAACTTTTTTTAAAAAAAGAAAAAATTTCTGGCTCTATCATCTCCTAGCTATATAACCTTGGGAAAACTACTTAAACTCTGTGTGCCTCAATTTACTTGTTTGTAAGATGCGATAATAGTACCTACCTCAAAAGGTTGTTTTGAGAATTAAATTAATTAATATATGCAGTGTTCACAACAGTACCTGGCAAGAGGAAAGCACTATAACTTATACGTATATATGTAATCTTATTAGTTGATTTTTTTTTCACTTCCAACCTTAAAGTTCTACCATCTCCAGATCACAATAAGCTCTCCCATTACTAAATTTAACAAATCTATAGTCTACACATAGATTAGAATTTAACTGATCATTGTTTCATGTCTACTGAGATCCCTAACTAGTTTCTGGACCATAACCCAAAACTTTTTAGCACACACAAGAGTATTTGACATGATACCTAATCTCTGTAGAAAATATCGATTTGCCAAAAAAATCTTGTTTGTTAAATTAATTCTTTGCAGTGGTCAGAATGTAAGGCAATCAGTCAACACTTTTGATAATTGCAACTTAAAGTTTCTTTGATCTCCTATTAAGAAATGGAAGGAAAAATCAATTTATTTCATGCAGTGAAAAGACGTAGTAGTAGTAGTAGTAGTAGTAGTAGTAGCAGCAGCAGCAGCAGCAGCAGGAAAATGCTTGAGTTTAACAAAGTACAGTATCCTATCTAATAATAGACAAACATGGTAATTAACCATAACTTCGCTACCCTTCCCATTGGCTAATCAGGGCAATATGCAAATTAACTGCCAACAAAGATGGCGGCTAATTTGCATACTGCAGGCAGATCCCGCTGCGCCGCCCAAGGCAAGATCCGGCCTGCAGTGTCTTGGATGGGGTGGGCAGCAGCAGATCTGAGCTGGGCGGGATCCGGGCCTGCAGTGTCTTGGGTGGGGTGGGCGGGCAAGCTGCAGCAGGATCTGAGCTGCCGCGCCTGCAGTGTCTTGGGCAAGCCTGCAGTGTCTTGGGCGGGGTGGGCGGCAGCGAATCTGAGCTGGGCGGGATCCGGGCCTGCAGTGTCTTGGGTGGGTGGGCGGGCGAGCTGCAGCAGGGATCTGAGCTGCAGTGTCTCGGGCAAATCTGCAGTGTCTTGGGCAGGGCGGGCCGGGCGGGCAGGGCAGGCAGGGCAAGCGGAAGCGTGTTCCGGCAGCGTGATCCGTGAGAGGGCACAGGTTGGGCTGAGGGACCCCCCTTCCCTGCCAGTGCACAAATTTTTTGTGCACGGGCCTTCTAGTCTATATATATATAAAAGTCTAAGTGTCCATCCCACTGGTAGCTATAATGCTCACTAACCACCAGGGGGCATATGCTCAATGCAGGTGCTGCCATGATGTGCACTGGCCATCTATATAATAAAAGCCTAAGTGACCATTACGGCGGAACGACCAGAACAACCAGTCCTATGATGCATACTGACCACCAGGGGGCAGACGCTCAACGCAGGAGCTGCCCCTTGGTGGTCAGTGCGCTCCCACAGTGGGAGCACCACTCAGCCAGAAGCTGGGCTCACGGATGGCAAGTGCAGTGGCAGTGGCAGGAGCCTCTCTGCCTCCACAGCAACGCTAAGGAGCAGCGAGCCAAGCAGTAAGGAGCAGCGAGCAGGCGGGGCGGGTGGTAAGGAGCAAGGGGTCCTGGACTGCGAGAGGGCACAGGCTGGGCTGAGGGACCTCTTGTCCCCCAGTGCACAATTTCATGCACTGGACTTCTAGTTTAAAAATAAACAGCACCGCGGACCTGGCTGGCACCAACAAACCAACACTCGGCTTCCCTCAAGTGAGACACAGGCCCCACCACCACCCTGGATTGACACCCCACCAAATCGCAGCCAACGCTGCCAAGACCCCATGGTGCAAAATGCGGCGGCCCACAGCCTGGCCTGAAACAATCGCTGTAGGCTCTGGGTAATGACGTCACATAGCAACGCCCAACTTCCTCTCCCTAACAATTAGCCTCCTTGGAGTTTCTTCTGCCCAGGAACACGACGACTTGCTTTATAGCCAGGTGCAAACATTTTCCACTTTAACCAAATGTCTGTGAAGTGTTTTCCCATGCCTCATCTCATTTGATCCTCACAGAAGTCCTGGAGTAGGTAGATAGGAGACTTGGTAGAATCCTATTTTCTTTTCATTAGCCAGAAAACAGAAATTCAGAAAGTTTAAAAACTTGACCCGACGGAAAAGAAATGGTGGACCTTGAAAATGACTTCAGGTTTTCTCACTGCGCAGAATACAGTCAAACACTGCTGCAGTTGAATATTTTACCCTTTGTTCTCCCTGTGTGATCTACAATAATAATCTGCTTCGTGTTGGTACTTACTGCTGTGTTGCTGACAATTACCTGAAAGAGAAGGTGGAGTGCTTCACTGGGCTGGAAAAAGTTTAGCTATATCAGAAAGCAGGTCTAATTAAGCAAGTTTATTCTATATATATATATATATATAAAAGGCTAAGTTGACTCACGCATGTGCGATACATATACTAGTAAAGCTCTAGCTGGTGCCAATCGCACGCATGTGTTTCAATCTGTCATTGTCAATCATGAATTTGGTTGACACTTCTATTATAGAGAAAGGGCAAATAGTGATATTAAAATATTTCTTCTAATTAATTTCCTTTCAATTTGCACAAATCTGTGCACCAGGACACTAGTATGATTAGACTTGTCAAATGTTTAACTTTGCCTTAAAGAGAGCACGATTCAAATCCTCATAGGTCAATAAGATATATATATATATATATATATGTTTTACAGCAGAATTAAGGTGATACACATTTCCTTGATTAATGAAATCAAATAACAGAATATTTTAATCTTTAAAAAAAGACAAAGAATTGAAAGAGAAAAAAAAAAAGGACAACATGCAGCCCAAGTTTTAAACTAATGAATCAGAGAGAGTTGGCAAGGGGCTCTAAATCCTCACTGCTCCATAAAGTGCCACCAACTAATAACCAACAGAATCATGAATGAGGCCAGGAGGAGAGAGTTCAGCTCCATTTGCCTGTTCTTATTCTCCAGTTGCTCAACAGATTTGGTAAGAGTAGCATCAATAACAAGATACTGCACCTGTGTCATGCTTTTCTCCTTCCTTACTTCCTAAATACAGTGTTTTACTAGTGCAGTGATGACTGAGCAATTGAGCCTCAATACAGAACAGTATTCCCCAAAAACACCACACACATAATATCAGGTAAACAAATATTACTACAACAATCAGGCATTTTTAATTCATCACCTGAAAAGTCACACAGACTAAATATAAGGTTTGTGCAATCATCTTACTATACTGAAAAGTGCTCATAAGATGGTCTAGGTACAGTAATCCAGGACCTGTTATGGTAGTGAAGTAACTTACTGATGCTGTGTGGCGTAGTCAAATCAAACATCAGCCTACTGAAATGTGACTCATTTATACAGTATTGTGGAAGAACAGTAAAGCTTCAGGAAAAGTCTAGGTCAAATAATTCAGAAATCTTAAATGACATTCCCAAAGACTGACTGACTCCTGTTTTGGAGACCTACCTATTTCTCACCGAATAAACAAATAAACCAATTTACAAATAAGCAAGATCTCTTCCTAACCACATGAGAGATTTGGTTTTAAAAATCCGAAACACTTTTCCCATGAGATTAGTTATAAGACATTACATATACATCAGATCTCCAAATCCAAAACATATAGGCTAAAAATAGTGCATCTATTCCAAAGGCTGAGGCTGAAAGCCCTCCAACTGAACAAATTAAAATTAGATTTTTTTTTTCATCTCTGAATCTTTAAAATGTACCTTGAATGTTTATGGGGCACACAAGCCTGTGTTCACATATTCGCCCAAACAAGCGGTTGAGAGACAACCTAATTACTAAAATCTTCAGGAACATAAGCCCACTGTCCAAGAGACTCGTGTAATAAAATTCCTGTTCAATCTGGCTAATATCCAAAGTAAGAAATACTACTAATAATAACAATGACCCCTCCCAAATTCAGTAAACTACAACCCACCAGAAAGGACCACCATCCTATACTCTTTCTCCGGAAGCAGAAGCAGAAGCCCTGTACAAAAGCTGCCGGGTGGGCAGGCAGGTAGGGTTCCACCTGGAATACCGAGCACCGGCGCCGGGAGAGGGAGGAGGAAGTTACGGGGAAGGAGACTTGAGGGTAGCCACCCACGGAGGTACCTGTGAGCTACGGCGGGAGAAGGGCAACCCTTTACGCCCCAGCACTGCCCAGGCCGGCGCCCGGTCCGCGCTCCGAGACCCGCCCCGCCCCGCCCCGGCCCTGTGCAGGGTCCGAGCTTCGCGACGCCGGCACTGGCTCAACCTCGGGGCCGGGTAGGAGCAGAGGCTGGGACGGCGCCCGTGGGCCTGACCTCGCCGCCGTTTCGGGCGGAGGTGAGGGTCCACTGCAGCCCCGCGCCCGCCCTCCCTTCAGGGCCGGGGCCGACCGGGCGCAGCCGCCGCCTCCGCTCGGGCCCGGGGCACGGCGGCCACGGGAAGGTCACCGGCGGCAGGAGGCCCGGACCAGGGAAAGAGACGTCCGCGCTACCTTTGGCCTCGCAGTCGGCGCAGTACTTGTTGTCCTCCTCCCTCAAGCAGCTTGGACGGAATGAGCTGGTCCTGCTCGTCAAGCTTTTGAGCCTTTCTCCCCGGCAGGGAGCGCGTCGCCTTTTTCGGCAGCGGGGCCAGGGGAGCCCGGGAAAAGCTCCGGCGGCGGCGGCGGGGGGCCCAAGGCAGGAACCCCGGCCTGGAGAAACGCACCCGGCGCCCCCGGGACCGCGGGCGGACTCACCCCAGGAAGCGGCAGATGGAAAAGGAATTTCCCCGCCCCGCCGTTTTTCTAGCGCCGACGTGTCCCGCCCCCCTCGCCGGACCGCCCCGCACGCACCCCCCCCAGCCGGCGAGGGAGGCGGAGGGAGGAAGGGACCGGCCGCGACTTCCGGGTGCGCCGCAGGAAGGAACGCAGACTCCGGTCGCCTGCATGCGCCGAATGTCCCGGGAAGCCGGCCAGGCCCTTAGCGCAAGGTGATCCCAGCAAAGTGCGGTGACTTGCTCTGCCCGCTGTGAGCTTCCCCAGGTTTGAGATGTCGTGGAGGGCCTCGGGTAAAACCCCGTAGGGAAGATATTCTACAAAGAGACCGCTTTCACCTGCTTTCTTAGCTTTGCTGATTGGGCACAGCATGGGAAATGCAGAAATAAACGTGACTGGGTGGATTTGTTTGTTCATTCTACGTTTATTCCCTCTGCAGTTTTGCAACAGGCACCGCCCTGGGAACTAGAGAAACGCATAGAAAAAAAGTAAACAAGACAGTCTTACATTATAAGGGAGAGAAATAGTCTTGTGGTGACGTACACTGGGGGCTAACATTGAGTATTCTGCGCCATGAACTATTAACTCATTTAACCCCTCTCACAACCCTGTAATATTGTTATCTTCATTGTACATATAGGAAAATGAGGTGTGGAATTTCGTAATTTGCCCAGGTTACAATGAGCTATCCATTGGAGGAGTTGAGATTCAAATCCAAAGTAGTCTGACTGCAGAGTGTAAAACATCTGGCAATAAGGCCTTCCATACAGAGCGGTGTCACTTTAACAAGAAGCACTGATCTTTAATTCATGAAAAAGAAAACTAAGGAGACACTTTTGATTAGACCCCAGAGTTTCCACTCCTGGCTCATGGGATTTGAACCCTGGGTGAGGCCATTTGAATGTTTTGGCATGTTGGTGTCTTACTAGCAATTTCTAATATGGGGGTTATGTAATTAGAATAAACATGGCACATGCCTGTGGTCAGGTCTATGCTAATAAAGGCAATGAGCAGGAGTATGTGTCTCATACTTATTTATAGGGCCAATTCCTTGATAAAGGTGATCCTCCTGCTCACCTAACCCCATTTTTGGTACAGGGTTTAAAAAATATTTGTGGAATTAAATTGAATTGTAATGGCAGTGAAGAGACTAATTAAACAAATTACAGTTTAAACTGTAATTCTGACAAATAATAACTAGGTGGACATCAGGTGAGTTCCAATAAACAGAAAAGAACATCATGTGGGAGGTAGAACTTTTAAGCCATATCTTGAAGATTGGCTTGTTTTAGATGAGAACCGAGGGAGAGAACTATTGAGCAGGAGCAGCCTACACAAAGCCCAACGACTTCAAGTAGCTTGGAAAACAGAGTGAAGGACAGGGGTACTACTTAGGACAAGTGCAACAGGATTAAAGAAGGCTGGGGAACCAGACAAAGCAATCTGGCTTTGAGACAGTTAACAATAGGAAATCTGTAGATTCTTCAACAAGAATAATAACATTAAAAAAAAAAAAAAGATGTTCTGGGAAAGTTAGTTCAGCAGTAACCATTTAACAAGCACCATTTTTTTAGTGTTTTCCCCTCAGAAAATTCTGCTTAGCACTGCAAGAATTCAGAAAAAACAGAAGACAGGCTTACCACCAAGAAATGATCTACATGATGGACTGAAGGATCACAGCAATGTAACAGAAAGACAAGGCACACTACATATGTATTTTAAGCTTTTCTAATAGCCACATTTAAAAATAAAAAAAAAAACGAGTGAAATTAACTTCAATAGTATTTAATTTTATTTAACCCAATGTATTCAAAGTATTTCAAAGTGTGAGCAGTATAGAAATTATTAGTGCAATATTTTACATTTTTTTCATATTATCTTCAAAATCTAGTGCGTATTCTACACTTACAGCTCATTTTAACTTGGACTAGCTGCATTTGGAGTGCTCAGTTGCCACATGGCTAGAGGCTATATTATTGAACTGTGCTGCTGTAGATTATCAACCTAGAGACTATTAAAAATCTAAGTTTAAATTGATGGTTTATTAGGGATGTAACAGGAAGAGTGGAAAAGAAGACAAGACACTGATACCAAAACCATCTTGGGAGGAAAATAACATTGCATTCATTCAGCAATATTTATTAAACAATTTCTATTTAGTTCTCTGATAATCAGAAGCTTATATGCCTTACAGTCTAGTAGAGATATAAATGTGTAAATAGAAAAATTAACAGCCACACCGTATAGTCTATAGCACACATAAAGTGCCCTGGGGGTCAAATCTATGGGGACAGAAGGAGACTAGACTTTGGATGGTGAGCACACAATGCAATAGATAGATGATGTATTATAGAATTGTATACTTAAACTTATATAATGTTATTAACCAATATCACCCCAATAAATTTAATTAAAATAATAAAGTACCTGGGGAGTAAAAGGAACCGAACATCAGTAACCTGGAAAAATCAGGGAAGACTTCGCCAAGTATGTGATGCTTAAACTTGGTTTAATAGGTGTAGGAGTTTTTCAAGTAATAGGGATTGAGAAGAGGAAAAGGAATATCTTGAAAAAATAGTAGGGACTTCTGAAAGTTATGAGCTGGAAATAGTGAGAATATGAGGCAACAGGAACCCAGAATGTGAATGGAGAACAGGTAGGTAGGAAGGGAAACAAAGTGGAGAGGTAGATTGAGGCCAGGAACTTAAAAGCTTTGTAGCCAAATTACATAGTTTGAATTTTACTCCAGGGGCATAGAGAGCCAGCAGAAGGTTTTACACAGAGAAAAGACCTGATTAGCTTTTCTGAAATCATAGCGGCTGGAGAACATGGTTGGGGAAAAAATGTTATTGGGGAAACAGATTACAGACAGTACTATTGTAATACAGCCTAAAGAAGATATGCTGAAGGCCTATTTTAAGCCAGTAGCATACAGTTTGGAAGAGACAGAATCAAATGATGTTTTAAATTTAGAGGCAGCAAGATTTGGCAGCTGACTATATGTGGAGGTTGAGAGAAAGGAAGTGAGAATAACACCAAGGTTTCTAAGTTGGGAGACAGGTAAATGGTGATGCCATTAATCCAGATCAAGAATAGAAGGGCAGTACAGATTTGGGGTTGAGGAGAAAGGTGTTTGCTTGAGGACGTGTTAAGTTTAAGGTGTCCATAGGACATCCATTCAGCTCCAAATGTCTAATGGGACATTGTCTATCTATTTCTAAGGAAAAGGTGCTGGTGAGAGTCACTTGCATCATCTACATTTAAATGGTCATAGAAGCCCTAGGGTGGATGGTATTTCTCTAGAGAAAGAATATAGACTCAAAAGAGAAGAGTCCCAAGCACAAAACTCTAAGAATTGCCAACTAAATGAGAAGCAGAAGGAGAAAAGTGAACCATTGAAAAGTGAGGTGCAATATGTCCAGGAAGAGAACCGGAGGCCAAGGGAGGAGAGGTTTCTAAGAAGTAAGGATGAACACTCATGCCAATTGCTCCAGAAAAGCCAATTATTTCTGCTTTAATCAACACATGCAGTTATGGGTTCATTATTTCCCTTCACAACTTGTCTTTAGCCCAGAAACAAGAGAAGTGAATCATCGGTGAGTCTTCCTAGAAACGTTAGGGAGGAATGGGTATGGCTAGGAGGAAGAAAAAAAGAAAGGGAAGAAAGGAAAGGAGGGAAGGAGGGAGGGAGGGAGGGAGGAAGGAAGGAAGGAAGGAAGGGAAGTAAGGAAGGAAGGAAGGAAGGAAGAAGGGGAAAAAGGGAGGAGCAAAGAAACAAGTGAATTAAAGGTAAGTACAGGATAAGAAGCACTGCTAGGATTAACTGTGGAATGTAAGGTAAGGGAAGTCCAAAATGTGTGTGGAAGAGATGAAGTTGGAGGAACTGCAGACTCCTCTGAGGCCAGAGATGATTTGGTGTCCTTAAGAAAAGGATGATAACATCTAAAAAAGGGAGTACCTAGTGACCTAGCTCTCAGAGGGAAGTAGTAACTTCTGATGAGGTCCAGATGTCAAGGTGTCCATAGATGATTGAAAGGCTGGAGAGTGGAGTTGAAGGTCTGTTTCAATCAATTCTTAGAGAGATGAAGTCCTTTTCAACTCTAAAATGTTGTTGCCAGTGGAATAAAAAGATGAGAAACAGGTTTAGAGAGTTGTACCACAATGGAGCTGGTAGACCACGGAGGACACTGAAAAAAGAGGGAAACTGGGGGAGTAGAGACATGAAGGAAAAGTAAGTACGGCAGGAGTAAAATGAACAAGAGTGAGCCATGTGTGCAGGTGCAGGTGGAATGTCTGATAAGAGCAATAGACATGGGCAACTGAAAATGGGGCTAATAGGCTTAAGAACCACTGCTTTTCAATCTCCTACTGTGAGTTAACAATCCCCACACCAACTCTTTGAGGGAAATCTTATTATACTCATTATTGTATTAGGAAGCATCAACCAGAATGGGCCAACTCGTGTTGAATAACAAATAACCCCCAAATCTTAATAACGTTAAACAATAGCAGTTTATTTCTTGATCATGCTACATGTCCATTGGGTTGGTAAGCATTCTGCTCCAGGGATGAGACAATAGAGTCTTTGTCATGTTCCAGGGGAAAGGCAACAAGGTGAGGCTTCTCCCCAGGAATGACACATCTACTTCTAAACCCAACCCATTGCCAAAGCAAGTGCATTACAGATCCTAATATTGAGGGAACCAGAAGTGTAATCCGACCATGTACTTAGAAAGAGAAATGGAAATATCACTGACCAGCACAGAAATTGGCTCAGAGATGAGTACTGTGTTGAAAGTAGCCTAGATATTAAGTGATATAACTGGCATTTGAGGTTAGGTATATTTGGCTTTAAAATACCTGCTCTTTTCATGAGCCATGCTACCACCTGGGATGGAAAATAGTAAAACAAGTTAGATCCAGCAATAACAAGACTTGGAGAGAGGCCAGGTATTTTGAGGCAAGAGGAACACACAAACATGAAGATATATAAACAAACAACATACACACCCACCAAGAGAGGAAACCCAGAAAAGACCAGATTTTATTTTTGTTTTGTTTTTTAAAGTTACATCAGGGAACTTTTGTGGTTCCTAAAAACTTTTGTGGCGCATTCTTTTGATCTGTCCTTAGATACCAGCGGGCTCTCCTCGGTATGGGCAGAGTGTGGTGTCTGTTGCAGATGTGTGGTTTCCACACACTTCTTTCTCACTCTCCTTTAGAAATGACTTATTTCCAAATATACAGTATTAAGCAAGAATCTATTATACAAGATTCCACAACACTACACTGCTTAATGTAGGAAAACATGATTTCCAAATTATTTAGCCTCATCTTTTTACCCCCAGTACAGAAACATTGAAATTTTTTTAGAGGTCAAATGGGCAACCAGTGTACCCAGTCACCAAAAAAAAAGCCAGATACAAGGAGCCAGGAGAGCACATTCAACTCCTACAATCCTTGGTTGGTGACAGGATAACCAACCTACATGTGCATCTGAAGGCAGACGCCTCGTGGTTCCCAGAGGGGTAGCCAGTTCTCAAGTCTGGGCTTTGGCAACTCTAGCCTTCATTCTTTTAAGCATTTTGTTAGAGCAGAATTAAACAACTCTTAGAAATTTTCCTGAACCTGCCCCTTCCCATTATCCTCCAATCTTTTGACAGGAGCATTGACTCCTCCCTCCATTCATTTATCATCTCAACAATATATTTTTTATTAATTCTCACCCAAGGATATTTTTTTCATTGATTTTTTTGAGAGAGTGGAAGGTAGGGGGAGAGACAGGGGAGGGAGGGGAGAGAGAGAGAGAGAGAGAGAGAGAGAGAGAGAGAGA
>NW_005871107.1:2512863-2526428 GCF_000147115.1 Myotis lucifugus | reverse complement strand
CAATATATTTTTTAGTTCCTTCTATGTTTTCAGCACGGGGGCTAGGTACTAGAGATAAAAATTAGTGAACAAACCAATCATAGCCCATCCCTCATTTCTATAATAGTTTATTGTCTATATCCATAGATCAGGTTCTCTCACTCTCTCCTTGTCTGAGATTTCCACAACCCCCACCGCTAACACACATGGCAAGCCTTAATAAATATCTGTGGGATGAATGAATGAGCAAGTAAGATTAAAAGTAAGAACTCGTATATGAAAACATATAGCTTCTAGAAGCAAAATTAAGAAACAAAACTTTTTTAAATTTTTCACCAGGGGATATGTTTTGGATTTTTATTTGATTTTCATCAGAGAGGAAGAAGGAGAGAGAGACAGAGAGAAACACTGATGTGAAAAACAAACATCCTGTACAGCCCCAATCTGGGATCCAACCTGAAACCCCAGGTTCTGCCCCAACCAGGAATCAAACCCACAACTTTCTGATGTACGGAATGACGCTCCACCAACTGGTCCAGGGCAAGCAACATAACTTCTAAAGCAATTTTTAAAATGGACTCTAATGCACAAAACCTGTTTACATCACTCCTAACTCACTTCTGATCTTGGTCAAGTTATATTTTATTTAGTGTTATCTCTTTCCGTCACTTAATAGATTTCCCATAGTTTCTGCATCTAAATTTAGAAAGAAAATTTCTAACTAATCAGAATACACAGTCAATATCAGCATTTAAAACAGTAATAACAACAACAAACTAACCTGGGACGGGCTCTAATAAGGTGTACTCTGCTTTCACAAATTTGGCTCTTTGGGCAGTAACATAATTTAACTCAACCAAGCCCAGTTATTTGAGGGAAGATTAAAGGTAAGTAAATAAAGGCAATTTCATCCTACTTAATCAGGGGACATAAACACAAGTTGAAAGATATATGTTCTGCCCTTTTAAGGGTGTGGTGAGCATGTATTGTTTTTACCCTCCTAGAATCATCCCCACCCCTTTCTCTAGCAGTGGTGCCCTATTTTTCTTTAGGGAACTATTCTCTTTCTCTGTTGAATCCAGTTTTGAAGGAGGGACTCTCAACCAAGGTCCCTGTATCTCCTCTGGCCATGTGACCAAATTAGGCCACTTAGGTACTTTCCTCTTGAAAGTTGAACTTGAGAGGAGTAACACAAGGACAGGAACAGCTGGAGATGGTTCATCCCTGTGGAAGTCTATGCATCTCTTTGATCCTCACAGCGACTCTAGTTCCTGTCCTTTCTGAAAACTAGCTCTTTAGTTTTCACTTGGATTCTTTGACTACCCCACCAAGTCTTCCAATGCATTCTTCTTTTATTTGTTAGATTTAAAAAATCAAACTAGAACTTATTCATGTACAGCACCAAAATTATTGATAATGAGCCGTGTACCATTTGATGGTAGTCAAGGGGCCACGTTCTCAAAGAAGTTAGCTTGTTTTCCTAGTCTTTAAAGGTACGTATTCCTTTTCTTCTAGGACTTTGAGGTTTGGAAACCTTGCTGAGATGAGACATTTTACACCTGAAATTTTCTGCTATTCTCATTCTTGACCTTCTTACCAAAACAGTGCATATCATCTTAGTAATTTTAAAACTAAAAGTAGCATCATTATAATAGGTAGTGGGAAAGGAAATAGATATAGGCTTATTTTAAATTGTTTTAAAATTTGTTATTAGATGTTTTAAAATGTAGGATAGGCAGAGATTTCTTAGGACACCACATGCATTGACCAAAAAAGAAAAAATTAAAAATCAGACTTCATTAAAATTAAAATTTTTGCTCTTCAAAAGGCACCATTAAGAAAATAAAAGGGCATTATACATCTCAAACTTACACAATATTATGTGTCAATTATACCCAAAAAAAGCTGAGGGAAAACAGGAAATATAAAATTTGGAAAATATATTTTAAAAATAAAATGAAAAGGCAAGCTATAGATTTTGAGAAAATATTTTATTGTATGATAAATACAAAATACTTGTTTAGGAAATATTTAAAGAACTCCTGCAAATCAATAATAAATAGAAATAACTCCCTTCCCCAGTCCTACATTAACAGCAACATTTGGCCAATTCTAACCTCAATTTCCCCAAAAAGTCTCCTTAGGTTGTTCCTGCTTTCATGGATCACTCCTGTCTATAAATTCCTATTAATCTAATAATTACCAGTACACACACACACACACACACACACACACACACATATATAATTACTATTGGCTTTACATAGATACACATTTTTCTCACAACTGGATTGCAAATTCCTTTGAACTGCACCTCATACCTCTTTAACATAATGGCAAATAAAGGTGAACAAAACAGTATTCTCAAGAATGTTACAGGGGAGGTGCTCCCCAGCACCAAGTGAACAGGTGATTCTAATGGAGTATAGATATAGATGCTATTTAAAGCCAAAGTCCAGGGTGCTGTGGGAAAGCAGTATAAGGCTCTAAATTTGTTATTGTTTTAGTTATTATATTTTGGGTTCTTTTGTTTGTTTTTGTTTTTAGTGGGACAAGGTATGGTCAGGGAAGTTGACCTCTAGACTAAAAGTGCAATGAGAGGTAAAAATAGCCAGACAAAGGAGAGTGGGGAATGGGAAAAGCAGTGTGAGGGTGAGGTTTTACAAGCATGTAAAGAGCAAAGAGATGCCCTATTTCTTTAGGAATTATGAGTTAATTGGAGGACTTAATGTAGCTGAGGATGGTAAGAGAAGAGCAATAGTTAATATAGACCAGTGATTTTCAACCAGTGTGTTGCAAGAATTTTTAAAACATGCAATACTTGACTATTTAATGAGAGGCACTGACTCCTTTTTCTTTAGATTGTCAAATGAAAAAAATGACAACAGACAGCATGGCAATAGCCATCCAATGTAAATGAATCAAAAGTATATCTATTATTTTGTTAGATCAGCAAAAAAAGATGTTTTTGGTGTGCCACAGAATTGTAGTAATTAATTGATTACTAATTACATGAGATGAAAAAGGTTGAAAATCATGTTAATCTAATGACTTATTCTCCCTGGAGGACAGTCAGATTCAAGGTTAGGACATCCAACCCTGAAAATGTTGTCTCCATGTTCTTTGGTCCAGTCTTGGTAGGGTTGAAAAAGCCTCCCCGACAGAGGTCAGGATCGGGACAGGAAGCTTGGAAGGGGACCTCATGGTCCCTGTTCCCTCAACTGCAAGGCTCATGTGCCATATCCTGCCATCTGCGGTCAATCCCCAAAGGAAAGGCTTGCAAAGGGACTTCAGTTATAGCCTCTATGTTGAAAAATTAATGAAGATTTATCTGTAAAACAAGAAGTCAGAGTTTCTGTTATCTCCTCCCTAAACCCGGAAAATTGTAAAATCATGTAGTTTAGTGTCACTGACTACAATTGGCCCAGTTTCAGACAGTGATAAAGAATCATAGGCTTTGTTTCTTGGCAATAGCACACTGTTAATGCTGTGGTTGGTGGGAAGTAATTTTACAAACAAATGCTTCCCTGTATGTGATTTTTTAAAAAATAGATATAATCCCCAATCAACCTATAATACTAATTAGTCCCTTCTGAAATGTTATAAATGGTTAGTCAACCTCATTTAGAAAGGCCGGCTGTTTTGTGGAAAACTCACCGGAAGAAAAAGCCAAAAATAAGTTTACTCCATCAAGCTGTTTTCATGTTGGCTCCCGGTAAGACAGCAAGCATTTCAGTGATGCATCTAACACAGAATTTTCTTTAGAAATATCTGAAGGTCTAATAAGCCAGATCCTGCTGTGGAAGTAAATTAATCCCAAATACAAGTAAGACATTTGCAAAATACAGTTAACTCCTTCAAGTCTTCTGATCACAAAACAAATATTTTGGAACAACCAGTAAATGGTTAGATTAAATCGAAAAGAGGGCAAGTGAAACATTTCTAGTTATATAGTCGTCATTTGGGAAAATCTAAATGTGCTCTCAAACTACCTATTTACATTTAAATAGTTCAGAGGTGACAGAAAACAGCTTATTATACCTGTCAGGGATCCTCCATCTGTTTCCAGCCTGAGCTATTTCCCCGCAATGATTAAGTCAATGATTAAGTCAATTGAGAAATAGCTGAGCTTTTGCCTTTCATCCCTGTTAAGAATTTCTCAGGCACTTCAACTGTGAGGCCATATAACAGACAATATGTTCATACAGGTAATTTCCTGTGAGGATAGCTTTGTGTTTTTTCACCTTCTGAGAAGATAGATAGATAGACATTTCTATAATGCACAATAGTCTTAGTAACTAAGATTCAAATAAGGGCAGTGACTCACATTTTTGTGCATAAAAAGAGAGTGGAGGAAGGACAGGCAGAAAATGGAATATAATTAAATTTAGCTTAATTTTCAAAATATTTCAACTGTGAGTTCACTGAGGAATCTTCATGTATTTATGTAAAATTATAAAAACATTGGGGGAAAAAATTGGAACAACCTAAATATCCATCAATAAGTAAGTGGATATATCATGTATGACAGAACCACATAATGGACTAGCATATAAATATTAAAATGAGTATATGAAGAATTTATATAACATGTAACTATATAATCATAATTATATTCTAATTAATTTGTTGAGAAAAAACTCTGGAAGAAAACATATTAAAATGGTAACAGTAGTAGACTATGAAAGAAGGACCAGTAAGCAATCTTTTTCTCTGTATATAAAAAAAAACTCATGGAGAGTATATGCTGGTTGGAGGGTCAAGATGACGGCATAGGTAAACATGGTTCTCACCTCCTCCCACAACCATCATTCAGAACTGCCTTAAATCTGGCTGAATGGAAGCCCTACAGGTAGAGAATTAAAGAAGCCACATTGAGACTGATAGGAGGGGTGGAGGCATGGAACAGGCTGGTCCAACACCCACCTGTGGCATTTCTTTAATCGAGAGGGATATCTTAGCTGCAGAGGTTTCCTATGAGGAGAAAGGGGTTCCAGCCCCACATCAGACCCCTCAGCACAGGGTTCCAGTGCCAGGAAGAGAAGACCCCATAACTTTAAACTATAGAAACTAGTGGGGATTGTGACTGAGTGACACCGAGGCTGCTGGAGTCCTAGGTAGTTCATCTTAAAGGGCCTGCACATGGTATTACTTGAACTCACTCCCTCTGAGCTCCAGTGCCAGGGCAACAGCTTGAAATACTCCAAGGACATACAGGGAGGAACTAAATTGTCCATCATCAGGGCAAGAGCTGGGGAGCAGCTTTCTCCCAAACAAAAGTGCTGGCAGAACTCATTGTTCCTTTGCTGAGACTCCCTGCCACAGGGCTGGACGGCATTCCCCATATCTGAGTCTCCATCAACCTGGCCCATACTGCTCACCCCACCCTGGTGATTCCCTGAGACCATGCCCCACCTATCTTGCAGGGCCACACAAGCTGTTTGCAGTGGTTTTTCCATATGAATGGCCTGTCCTGGCTCAGGCTTCAGACTTCCCTAAAATCTCTCAAACAAGCAGCAGCTGGTCTCAACCTGTCCCATACCTCTTGATAAGTGGTCCCAGGCCTGGCACTAGGAGCAGCCTACCTTGGTACACAGCTAGGCCTCTATTAGGAAACTCTAAGCCCAACACAAGTAGCAACCATCTGCAAATCCCTCTGTAGCTTGTGCCGGGTGGCTTCAGGTAGGGAACAGGCAGTAGCTGACTCTGCACCTCCCAGGAGGCCCCAGAGCCAGTGCACCTGGTGGTTGGCTTCAGACCATGTCAGATTAAAACCCTACCATATCCATGAGTAACACACTCAAGGGGAAAACTCAGTGAGCAACAAAGCCCCACTGCAGAAAGACGAACACCAGGAGAAACCAAGATGGCAGCATAGGTAAACACCGGAGATTGCTGCCTCGCACAACCACTTCAAAAATACAACTAAAAGACAAAACAGACATCATCCAGAACCACAGGAAGGCTGGCTGAGTGGAAATTCTACAACTAGAAGGAAAGAGAAAAGCTTACCGAGACTCAGAGGAGGTGCGGTGCAGAAGTAAAATACAGAGGTACAGAGGCGCATGCGGAGAGGGTTGGTGGCTGAGGACACGGTTGTCTTTTTCAATCAGGAGGGAGTCTCAAGCTCTGAGCTCCAGTTCCGGGCGAGTCTCTGGGGACCCAGACTCATACAGGAGAAACTGGACTGTCTGGCATCGGTCGGAACTCGAGGGCAGCATTCTCTCGGGGGTGCTTGCAGCGATTGCCGGGACACAGAGAAGCAGGGCCTCTGAGGGCAGGACTGAGAGCAGCCATAACTGCTCGCTCTGCCCTGTTGATCCCCTGGGACCCTGCCCTGCCCAAGCCACGGAGGCTTTTGCATATGAAAGGCCTGGCCCTTTGCAATCTGATAATTACCTAACAAACTGCAGCTGGCCCAAGGCCCCAGGGCAACTTGCATTGTGTCACAGCTGGCTCCTGCTGGATAGTCTCAGGCAGAGGCTAGATTAGCACCTCCTTAGAGATCCAGGAGCCACTGTGCCCAGTGGTCAGAGTGGGACCATCCAGATTGCAGCTCCTCGGATTCATAAAGGACACACTCAGGGGGCAGACTCAGTGAACACCAAAGCCCCACTGAAGCAAGTCTTGTCCCGGAGGGGTGTCTCCAGCACAGAAGTTCTCCCACTGCAGACACAGCTGATTCTCACAGCCAATTGGCCTGAAGGTCAATCCCTCCCAGTGTTACCTACAACAATCAAGGCTTAACTACTACAAGACTGTGCACAAAGCCCACAAGGGGGTGCACCAAGAGTGTCTACCTCAGGTAATTGGGGAGGCTGAGCCACTGGGTACTATAGGACACCTAGTACAGAAAGCCACTCTATCGACACAGCGAAGCATAAAAAAATGCGGAGACAAAGAAACAGGACACAAATGACAGAAATGGAGGAAAGCAAACTACTGGATATAGAGTTCAAAACCACACTTTTAAGGTTTTTCAAGAATTTTCTAGAAACCGCCGATAAACTTAATGAGACCCTCAAGAAATCTAATGAGCCGAAACCGGTTTGGCTCAGTGGATAGAGCGTTGGCCTGCAGACTGAAAGGTCCCAGGTTTGATTCTGGTCAAGGGCATGTACCTTGGTAGTGGGCACATCCCCAGTAGGAGATGTGCAGGAAGCAGCTGATCAATGTTTCTCTCTCATCGATGTTTCTAACTCTCTATCTCTCTCCCTTCCTCTCTGTAAAAAATCAATAAAATATATATTTAAAAAAAAAGAAATCTAATGAGACCCTAGAGGTTGTGATAAAGGACCAACTAGAAATTAAGCATACACTGACTGAAATAAAGAATATTATACAGACTCCCAACAGCAGACCAGAGGATCGCAAGAATCAAGTCAAAGATTTGAAATACGAAGAAGCAAAAAACACCCAACCAGAAAAGCAAAATGAAAAAAGAATCCAAAAATATGAAGATAGTGTAAGGAGCCTCTGGGACAGCTTCAAGCGTACCAACATCCGAATTATAGGGGTGCCAGAAGAAGAGAGAGAGCAAGATATTGAAAACCTATTTGAAGAAATAATGACAGAAAACTTCCCCTACCTGGTGAAAGAAATAGACTTACAAGTCCAGGAAGTGCAGAGAACCCCAAACAAAAGGAATCCAAAGAGGACCACACCAAGACACATCATAGTTAAAATGCCAAGAGCAAAAGACAACGAGAGAATCTTAAAAGCAGCAAGAGAGAGACAGTCAGTTACCTACAAGGGAGTACCCATACGACTGTCAGCTGTTTTCTCAACAGAAACTTTGCAGGCCAGAAGGGAGTGGCAAGAAATATTCAAAGTGATGAATACCAAGAACCTACAACCAAGATTACTTTATCCAGCAAAGCTATCATTCAGAATTGAAGGTCAGATAAAGAGCTTCACAGATAAGAAAAAGCTAAAGGAGTTCATCACCACTAAACCAGTATTATATGAAATGCTGAAAGGTACCTTTAAGAAGAGGAAGAAGAAGAAAATGGTAAAGATACAAACTATGAACAACAAATACACATCCATCAACAAGTAAATCTAAAAATCAAGTGAATAAATAATCTGACGAACAGAATAAACTGGTGATTATAATAGAATCAGGGGCATAGAAAGGGAGTGGACTGACTATTCTTGGGGGGGGAAAGGGGTGTGGGGGATGCAGGAAGAGACTGAACAAAAATTGTGCACCTATGGATGAGGACGTGGGGGGGTGGTGAGGGCGGAGGGTGGGGTGAGAAACGGGTTGAGGGGAGCTATGGGGGGGAAAAAGAGGAACAACTGTAATAACCTGAACAATAAAGATTTAATTAAAAAAGAAAAAGCCCCACTGCAGCAAGTCCTGATTCATAGGGGCATCTTCCGCACAGCAGCTAATCCACTGTAGTTGCAGCTGGTCCTCACAACTGATTGGCCTGGGGGTCAATCCCTCCCAGTGACACAAACAGCAATCAAAGTTCAACTACAACAGAGAAGTGCACACAGTCCACACAGGAGTGCAGCTAGAGGGCCCAACTCAGTAAATGGGAAGGCTGAGCCACTGGGATCTACAGGACACCTACTACACAAAGCCACTCTACCAATTCCAGGAGACATAGCAACAAACACAGGGAAGCAGCCAAAATGGGGAGACAAAGAAACATGCCACAAATGAAAGAACTGAAGAAATCTTCAGAAAAAGAACTAAATGAAATGGAAGCAAGGAAATTACCAGATACAGAGTTCAAAACAATGGTTAAAAGGATACTCAAGGAACTTAATTAAAACTTCAAAGAACTGAGGGCAGGGGCTTGTCAAGGGTGGGGGGGGGGGGGGGGGGGGAAGGACACTTATGTAATACCCTTTGTAATACTTTTAGCGAAAAATAAAAAAAAAAAACTTCAAAGAACTTAGTGAGAGCTTCAAGGAACTTAATGAGAACATCAATGACATAAAAAAATCACCAGTCAGAAATGAAGGATACACTAACTGAAATGAAGAATAATTTATAGGAAATCAACAGTAGAGTAGAATAGAGACACTGAGAATCAAATCAGTGATTTGAAATATAAGGAACCAAATAAGGCCCAATTAGAACAGCGAAAAAGAAATAAGAATCCAAAAATATGAAGATAGTGTAAGGAGCTTCTGGGACAACTTCAGGTGTACCAACATTTGCATCATGGGGGTACTGGAAGAAGAGAGGGAGCAAGAAATTAAAAATCTATTTGAAAAAATCATGGCAGAAAACTCCCCTTACCTGGTGAAAGAAATAGACATACAAGTCCAAGAAGCACAAAGAATCCTAAACAAGATGAACCCAAAGAGGGCCACACCAAGACACATCATAATTAAAATACCAAAGGTTAAAGACAAAGAGAGAATGTTAAAAGCAGCAAGAGAAAAGCAGTTAGTTACCTATAAGGGAGTACCCATATGACTCTCAGCTGATTTCTCAACAGAAACTTTGCAGGCCAGAAGGGATTGGCAGGAAATATTTAAAGTGATGAATAGCAAGGACATACAACCAAGATTACCTAGCAAAGCTGCTATCATTGAAGATCAGATAAAGAGCTTTACAGACAAGAAAAAGCTAAAGGAGTTCATCACCACCAAACCAATATTACATGAAATGTTAAAAGGTCTTCCTTAAGAAGAAGAAAAAATATGAACCATAAAATGACAATAAATACATATCTATCAACAATTGAATCTAAAAATAAAAATAAATGAACAAGTAATAGAATGAAGAGAATAAACTGGTGAATAAAATAGAAACAGAGGCTTGGAAATGGAACAGACTGACAATTCTCAGAGGGAAGGAGGGCAGGAAGAGATTAAACAAAGATCTTATATGCATTACCTATGGACACAGACAATAGGGTGGCGAAGACCTGGGGTGGGGTGGGAACCAGGTGGAGAGGGGCAATGGGGGAAAAAAGAGGGACATCTGTAATACTCTCAACAATAAAGATTTAAAATAATAAGAAAATAAAATAAAAACAAAATAAATGAACAAAGAATCTAATGAACAAAATAAACTGATGAATAAAATAGAACCAGAGGCATGGAAACATGGAACAGAATAATCAATCTCAGAGGGAAAGGGGAGGGAGGGGGGGAAGAGAGTAACCAAAAAAAATTATATATATATATGCATTACCCATGGACACAAACAAAACAATAGGATGGTGAAGGTCAGGTGTGGGGCAGGATCTGGGTGGAGGGACATCTGGAAAAAAGAGAGACATCTGTAATACTCTCAACAATAAAGATTTGAAAAAATAATAAAAAAGAGCATTTGCCAATTTTATAGTCTTAAATAGTCCTCACCACCAAAACTAATAAAAAATAAAATAAACTTTAAACATTTTATTTTTCAATTACAGTTAATGTACATTATTATATTGATCTCATGTGTATAATATAGTGATTAAACATTTCTTTCTTTTTTATTAAATTTATTAGGATAACATTAGTGAATACCATTATATAAATTTCAGGTGTACAACTTTACAATACAATATCTGTGTGCTCATCACTCAAAGTCTAGTCTGCAGTTCTTGTCCTTTTCTGTCTGACTTATTTCACTTAGCATGATACTCTCAGGATCCATCCATGTTGTCACAAATTGCAGTATTTCATCTATTCTTATGGCTGAGGGTAGTACTCCATTGTATATGTACCAGATCTTCTTTACTTAATCATCCGTCAAAGGACACTTAGGTTGTTTCCATGTCTTGGCTATTGTGAATAATGCTGCAAAGAACCTAGGAGTACATATATCTCTACAAATAACTGTTTTCAAATTTTTGGGGTAGATATCCCGAAGGAAGATTGCTGGTTCACATCATAGCTCTATTCTTAATTTTTAAAGGAACTTCCATGCTGTGTTCCATAGAGGCTGCACCAATTTACAGTCCCACTAACAGTGTGTGAGGGTTCCCTTTTTTCCACATCCTCTCCAACACTTCTTATTTCTTGTTTTATTGATCATAGCCGTTTTAACAGGTGTGAGATGGTATCTCACTCTGCTTTTGGTTTGAATTTCCCTTATAATTAGTGATGTTGAAATAATTTTCATATTTCTGTTTAAATACCTTATGAAGTTATCATCCCAATAAGTCTAGTACTCATCTGGCACCATGCATAGTTATTACACTGTTATTGACTATATTCCCTAGTCTATACTTTATATCCTGTGACTATTTTCATAACTGGCAATTTGAGCTTCTTATTCCTTTTCACCTTTTTTTGCCCATCTCCCAACCCCCAAATACATTTTTAAAATTCATATTTTATAGATAATTCCCAAAACTAAATTTAATGACTATAATATCTATAATGCTTTATAGTTTTCATAGTACTTTTACATTTATTCTCTATCAACTATAGCAATTGAGACTTTAACAGATCATTTATTCCATCCATATCAAGTCAAGCTAAGTGTATCCCACTTTTCACATGATATTAAACCCAGCAAATGTTTTCACAGGAATAGGATAATTCCCAAGTGTAATTTTCTTTACGATTGGTCATAAAATGATATTCTAAATGTAGTAATAAAAAAGCCTATGGAAATTATTATATCGAAAGTATTTCAAAACTCTCAAAGTGCTACATTCCTTTACTAATTTCCCACATAACATTTTAAACCTTAAAACTCTCTTTGGAGCAAACACTCAGAGCCCACCCTCCTTTTTACTCCCCACCCTGACTCTCATTTTCTTGCTTCCAACTTTCCAGCAGGAGAAAAAAAAAGGAAACCTGAGTATATGAAGCCTGGATTCTCTCAACAGCTCATCCTCACACCCAGGTTCAGCTACATAATTTGCTGTGTTTAACCCAAAATGAAAATGCCGGTCCCTTTATTTCAAAACACAAGGGTGTTGGGGGGGGGGGGATGCAGTTAAAGCCCTAGCCAGTGTGGCTCAGGTGGTTGAGCACCAAAAGTTCACCGGGAAGGTTAAATTCCCAGTCAGGGCACATGCCCAGGTTTCAGGTTTGACCACTGACCGGGGTGCATGCAGGAGGTAACCAATCAATGTTTCTTTCTCACATTGATGTTTCACTCCCTTTCCCTTCCTCTCTCTCTGAAACCAATACAAACATTAAAAAATGCAGTTAAAGCAGATAAAGGTACTAAAATATAAACCTTTCTCAATTAAATATTTTTTTCATTACAACATATATTAGGAGTAATAGTGATATATAAATAAAACAAACTTACTTATTGCAAAAAAATACTTTGGTATCATAATTTTATATACGACAATAAATAACAATATTTTATTTATGTGACATCCTAATCACATGATATTTCTGGCTTATTTTTTCTGCAAGTTCATATATTAGGTTGGTAAAATTTTTACTTTTAACAACTTAATTTTCAATCGATATAACTGAAAACAATGTCAATGCTCTTTTCAAAGGCAAGATTGCAAGTAATTTTTAATTTTGAGAAGGATATTTCTGCTGATGCAACTATTATGGGAGCTTTTAAGAGTATTATATAGGCTATGATGACATTGAGATAAATTTCTGAGAAATTATTTTGAAATATAAATTTTAGTATAACTAGAGCTGATGATTCTCGAACAATTTTTTTTAAAAAAGATTTAACTCTTCATACACATCAACTTTGTGTTAAGTTCGAGTTTAATTATAAATGTAAATTCATTCATAAGCAATTTAATGGATATTTGTTTGACAGTGTTGCAATATTTTCCAAACCAGAAATTCTGAACTCTGAAATATTCTAATGAGTCCCTGATATGCTTTATTGCAATGCCCACATGTACACTGCTATCTTGCTTTCATGTTCTTCCAAAGTGTACTTAGCATCAACAATTCCTGTCCCGTTTCATTGTTCATGCAGGAAAGTTAATATTTGTGTAGATGTCGCAGAGTTGGGATACTGGCCTCCCACTGCAGATCCTAGTGCTGTCTCCATGCTAAACCTCTGTTCTGTCCTGGGACTAGGGCCTATGACCATCACCACTGCTGCTTCTGCTGCTACTTCCACAATCACCGCTACCAATTTGGACCAGGTCTCAGCCACAGCCATCCCTTCAGGACCCTGTAGTTCCCCAGATTGTGTCAGGGGTGTGCATGTATGCCAGGCAGCCAGCTAAACTGCTTGCTGCTCACCATGCCTATGGGGCTCAAACTTGAGTGTGTGTATATTGCTGCTAGACATATCTTCTCTGTTCATGTGCATACTTCACTGTCCCATTGGACTTCATGTACAAAATGCAAGTTCAAAGATAACATTATTAAGAATTTCAAAGTGGCCACAGGAGAGATGAAACCTAGCATAGGCCCCATTTTGAGAGCCAACCTTATGCAAACATTATCTTTCTCCCTTCTCTTCTCTTTGAAGCCAGGGACTGGAATGCTAGACTGAGATCATTGTCTTGGCTTTCCAACTTTTCCCTTTATCTGCCATCAGACTTCTACACTCACAACTTCATCAAAATTTGTTCTGACCAAGGCCACTAAATGCTTCTCAATTGCCAAATCTAAAGAACTCCTTTAATCCTTGTTATGGACTGAATGTTTGTGTGTCTGTCCCCATTTGGCTCCCC
>NW_005871107.1:2507502-2512763 GCF_000147115.1 Myotis lucifugus | reverse complement strand
AAAATTCCTATGTTTAGGCCCTAAGCCCCAACGTGATGGTCTTTAGACTAAGGTGAGACTTTGGGAGATCATGAAGTTGGTTCCTCCATGGTAGGATTACTGTTTTTAGAAGAAGAGGAAAGGAGATCAGAGAGTTCTCTCTCTGTCTCTCTCTCTCATTTGAGAACACAGAGAGAAGGCATCATTTCCAAGTCAGAGAGATGTCTCTCAATCTTATCAGGAACCAAAGTTGCTAGCACCTTGATCTTGACCTTCCCAGCTTCTAGAACTGTGAGAAATAAAATGTCTGTTGTTAAAGCCACAAAGTCTATCATATTTTATTACAGCAGCTTGAGCTGACTAATATAATCCTCATCTTACTTGATAACTCCTCTTCTTAAAATTCCTCCCTTAATTTCTGAGACACCACCCTTTCTTGGTTCTTAACTTACCCTCCAACTATTCTGAATCTCCAGAGGCTCCCTTTCCTCTCTACACATATCTAATGTTATTCTTGGATTGATCTTCTTTTCCCTCAGCATACTGTCACTAAGCAATTCCAATGCCCAGGCTAGAAAAAAATAATTCCTAAACTCACATCTTTAGCACAAAGCTCCTCACCCATAAAATTTACAAAGTTCCTGGACATCTTCACTGAGATGTCACTGGAGACTTGACACTCAATCTGTCCAACACAAACTCATCATCTCTCTCTACTTGTTGTTCTTGCCTCCTATCTCAGGTGGCACCACCATCCAAACACACACAAGTCAGACAACAAGTCAGAGATTCATCATTGACTCCCTCCTTTTCCTGTCCTATATAATAAAAGCCTTATATGCTAAGTGTCCAGTCATCCAGTCGGCTGTTCAACCAATCAAAGCATAATATGCTAATGATATGCTAAGGTGGCTCAACCACTTGCTATGACGTGCACTGACCACCAGGGGGCAGACACTCTGACCAGTAGGTTAGCTTGCTGCTGGGGTCTGGCTGATCGGGACTGAGCAAGACGAGAGGGGCCAAACACGCCCTGGAGTCCTCCCGTGGTCCCTCCCAGGCTGGCCAAACTCCCGCATCTCTCCCAGGCCCCAATCATGCACCCGTGGGGTCCCTTGGTCTGGCCTGCGCCCTTTTCCAATCTGGGATGCCTCGAGGGATGTTGGAGAGCCAGTTTCAGCCCATTCCCGCAGGCCAGGCCAAGGGACTCGACTGGTGCATGAATTCATGCACTGGGGCTCTAGTATGCAATGATATACCAAATCTAAGGGATTCTATATTTTTAAGAGATCTCAGCATTGTCCTCCCTTTTTCTATCTTAATAGAACCTACCTTAGTTCAGGTCTTTACCATTGTTTCCCTAGGCTATTATAATAATTTTGCTTTTTTTACTCTCCCCTTCTGCTCCATGTGTCTTACCTACTCTATCTTCCACCATGCTGTAAGAGTGATCTTTCCACCCTAACCAGTTTGGCTCAGTGGATAGAGCATCGGCCTGCGGACTGAAGGGTCCCAGGTTCGATTCTTGTTAAGGGCATGTTCCTGGGTTGCAGGCACATCCCCAGTAGGAAGTGTGCAAGAGGCAGCTGAATCGATGTTACTCTCTCATCGATGTTTCTAACTCTCTATCCCCCTCCCTTCCTCTCTGTAAAAAATCAATAAAATATATATTTTTTTAAAAAGAGTGATCTTTCCAACACAAATCTGCTGTTTCCCCCTACTTAAGACTTTTCAATGACTCTTCATTGCTGGCAAAATAAAGCCCACTTCACCTAGATAATAGAAGGCCTTCTATCCATACTCTGGCCCCTGTGTATTTTCCATCTTTATCTCTTACATCCTTTGCTCTCTGTTGAACTACTAGCAGTCCTCCAAATGTCATTTTACTCTTCACTGCTTATATTTTCTTTTGATTAGAAAGCTTCTCTTTATTTCCTTGCACATGTTCAAGGCTTCTGGAATGCATCACAGAATGTGTTTCATAGACAAAGAACGCACAAGATATGAAACTACTCAGTCTGGGGCAGTCAGGGAAGACTTTAAGTAGATCAAGGAGGTAAGAAATGGGCAAATTTTCGAACAGATTGGATATGATGGCTACCCAGCTTTGATCTGAACACCTGGAAAGATGGAGTTGCCATCAACCCTGGATGAGGAAGACTGGATGATGTAAATTTAGAAGGGAAATAAGATGTCAGTTTGGAATATGCTAGATTTGAAATGCCAATTAGACATTCATGTGGAGATGTTGAGTAGGAAGTTACATATAAGTTTGGAATTCAGGGGACAGATTTGCACCAAATATAAAATCTGGGAGTCATAAGTGTATGTGTGGCATTTAATGCCATAAAGTCAAGTCAGATCACCAAGGGAGTAAAAGGAGATAGAAAAAGAAGCCCAGGGCCTGAGCTCTTTGGAGTTCACAGGGAGATGCCAGGGAGATAGAAGGGAAATCAGAAAACTTTGTTGTCCTGGAAGTCAAGTGAAGAAACTGATAAAATGAGATGAAGTCCCTGATATACGAAGTTAAATGGGGACTAAGAATAAATGATTAGACTTTGCAATAAGGAGTTTTAGTGGGGTGGTAGTAAGGAAAGTTTGATTAGAGAGGTTTCAAGAGAAAATAGAAGGATTTGGAAACAGTGAATATAGACAACACTTCACTTTTATATTTTTTTCTATAGCAGGAAAGATGAAGAGTTGTAGTTAGTGGAGGAAGTAGGATAAAACAATGGTGATTTTTTTTTTTAATGGGGGAAATTATAGGTATGGGACAAGGAGTCATGGCTATATTCAAGGGGATGATGGTGATTGATCAGGGCATCTAAGCTCAATAAGAAGTGGAGTGGAGTGGAGTAAGAGTGGAGCAAGGGATAATGAAAAGGCTGTAGGGATGAAGTGACTAATTGATGGGATCCAGGTACTAGAAGAAATAAGCTAGAAAGTTGGAAGGTGGTGTTCAGAAAGTAAAATGCTTGAAATTGAAATTATGGGAGGATGGCAATTTTATGTAAATGATAATGTCTAGGGTTTCATGGGAGTAAGTGGAGGAAAAGATAAATAGGGTGGAGGAAAAGATCATTGGGAAAGCGAGAGCAAAAACCTGAAAGGCCAGAGTATTGGAAAGATTACGTACACGGATACGGAAATCATTGCATTTTATAGAAGAACTAGTTTTCAAGAGACTGACAGTGATCCAGGAGCTACATCTTCCCTAATAATATCCCTCTCACTTTTCAAAGTGATTATTTCACACGTTCTCTTTCCTTTTACTTTCAACACTGTCTCTCCCTTCCAGCTCTCAACAGATGGTTTGTTTCTTATTTCACTAAGAAAATGAAATCAATCTAAAGAGAACGTCCACATGCTATCAGCAACCCCAACACCCCGCTTACCTGCATCCATGCTGTGTTCTCCGTCGGAGAGCCAATGTGGCTTCCTGTCTAAGGCAACCTGTCTCGACAGGGCAGACCTATGACCTTCCATCACCACACACAGTTCCTTGGACAGTGCTGCTCTACAGTGTCCCTGATAGATGCCCATTTATCTTCTACTTGAAAGGTGGGGAAATGACTGCTTTCCAAGATAGCATAGTGCATTTTCAGGTAAGTTGATTTGCTAGAACATAATTTTGAACAAGTTAACCCATAATTACTTCCCTCTGATTTCTGCATAAGAATCCTAGCCCTGTGGATAAATAGAACACACGTTCACAAGTTCTTTTACCAAGTGTCTCTGTCTATTTTCAGACCACTGTCCTGTCTCCCTCTTTGGTTCTCATCCTCAGGCCAATCCTCCCAAATGCCGTCTGTGCTTCCTCCCATGACTGTTTCCATGTTCCTTCTGTTCTGGTGGCCCTCCTCCATATTTCTCCTAGATAATATTTTCCCAAATTGAACTCTTTATCTCAGCTGTAGTTTGATCTGCAGAAAACAGAACTACAACTTTCCTGTGCTCCAAGCACTTTATTTCCATATATGGAACCTAATTTTATTTTGCCTTTTTGGGTTTTTTAAAGCACCTATCATTCTTTTGTGCATACTAAGCACATTGGTCACTAATATCCAGTCCTCAGTTTCTTTTAAACAGACATTCCTGTTCTAGTAAATCTCCCTAGGCCTGTACCAGACAGGTTACATTAAAAAAAAACACCTCTGTTTAATTTCTTGTTGCTGATGAAATTCTATTGTATATTCCAGGAAAATGAAACAGCAGAGGAGTGAGAAAACTCAGAGAGGTAAAAATAATTAAATATCTTATGATTTATTGTTAAATTTGTCTCATAACAATATTAAATTGAATATAAAAGAAAATATAAAAAAGAGAAATTATAACCTTTGGCATAAAATGGTAATAAAATTACCAATTGAAAATGTTGACAATAAATTGCTCTTTCCAATAAATGACTTTTAAATCCTTCTTAGGTTAATGCATGTGCTGAATTATTAAGCAATAAATTTTGGCATGCTAATACCTCTGTAATGCATAAAAGTTTAAGTTCATCTTTGGAGGTACAGGTTTATGTGTGCGCGTGCTCCTGCAAATTGCACGGGAATGCATATCCCATGCTCCTCTTCCTTTCTATCCCTGTCTCTATGAGGCCCTCAGGAATCCCCCAGGGTAGCGCTGTTCCACCAGCAGTCTTTACCTTATTAAAGAAGAATTACCTGTGTTCCTTTCCTTTGGGGTCACATCTGGAAAGGGCATTCCCAACCGTTAATCTGAGTTATGAGTTAAAATGACAATTTTCGAATTTGAGACCAAGATGGCGGCATAGGTAAACACTGGAGTTTGCTGCCTCGAACAACCACTTCAAAAATACAACTAAAAGACGGAACGGACATCACCCAGAACCACAGGAAGGCTGGCTGAGGAGAGACTCTTCAACTAGAAGGAAAGACAACAGCATACCGAGGCTTGGAGGAGGCGCAGTGTGGAAAATATAAAGGTGCGGAGGTGCGCGTGCAAAGCGGGCTGGTGGCTGAGGGTGCGGTTGTCGTTTTCAATCAGGAGGGAGTCTCAGACTCTGAGCTCCAGATCCAGGCGAGTCTCTAGGGACTCAGATTCAAACGGGAGAAGTGGGATTGTCTGGCATCAGTTGGAACGTGAGGGCAGCTTTCCCTCCGAGGTGTGCAGCAGCGGCCGGGGTTCTGAGAAGCAGAGCTCTGGGAACGGGACTGAGAGCAGCCATAACTGCTCCCTCCGCCCGCCCTGTTGAGCCCGCCCCGCCCAAGCCCTGCGCAGAGCCATTTGCCAGATAACCTCAGGCAAAGGCTAGATTA
>NW_005871107.1:2505799-2507402 GCF_000147115.1 Myotis lucifugus | reverse complement strand
ACATGTTTCATTAAGGTATCAGTTTACACACTTTATTTTTTTTTTAATTTTTATTTTTTATTAAATTTTTATTGTTCAGATTACATTTGTTCCTCTTCCCCCCCCCCCATAACTCCCCTCCTTCCAGTTCCCCGCCCCACCCTCCGCCCTCACTCCCCACCCACTGTCCTCATCCATAGGTGCACGATTTTTGTCCAGTCTCTTCCCGAATCTCCCATTCCCCTTCCCCCCCCAAAGAATAGTCAGTCCATTCCCTTTCTATGTCACTGATTCATTATAATCACCAGTTCATTCTGTACATCAGATTATTTATTCACTTGATTCTTAGATTCACTTGTTGATAGATGCATGTTTGTTGTTCACAATTTGTATCTTTACCTTTTTCTTCTTCCTCTTCTTAAAGGATACCTTTCAGTATTTCATATAATACTGGTTTGGTGGTGATGAACTCCTTTAGCTTTTCCTTGTCTGTGAAGCTCTTTATCTGACCTTCAATTCTGAATGATAGCTTTGCTGGATAAAGTAATCTTGGTTGTAGGTTCTTGGTATTCAGCACTTTGAATATTTCTTGCCATTCCCTTCTGGCCTGCAAAGTTTCTGTTGAGAAATCAGCTGACAGTCGTATGGGTATTCCCTTGTAGGTAATTGAGTCTCTTTCTCTTGCTGCTTTTAAGATTCTCTCTTTGTCTTTTGCTCTTGGCATTTTAATGATGATATGTCTTGGTGTGGTCCTCTTTGGATTCCTTTTGTTTGGGGTTCTCTGCGCTTCTTGGACCTGTAAGTCCATTTCTTTCACCAGGTGGGGGAAGTTTTCTGCCATTATTTCTTGAAATAGGTTTTCAATATCTTGCTGTCTTTCATCTTCTGGCACCCCTATTATTCTGATGTTGGTACGCTTGAAACTGTCCCAGAGGCTCCTTACACTATCTTCACACTTTCGGATTCTTTTTTCATTTTGCTTTTCCAGTTGGGTGTTTTTTGTCGAATCTTTGGTTTGATTCTTGTGCTCCTCTGGTCTGCTATTGGGTATAATATTCTTTATTTCAGTCCGTGTATGCTTACTTTCTAATTTCTTTATCATAGCATTGAGGGTCTCATTAGTTTTCGTGAGGCTCTGCTCAAGTTTATAGCAAGCCCTCAAAATTGCGATTCTTAGCTCCATATCCTCCATTTCTGTCATGTTTTTTTGTCTCTGCGTCTTTTATGCTTTCTTGGTGCACCCCCTTGTGGTCTTTGTGCGCAGTCTTGTTCTAGCCAAGCCTTAATTGTTGTAGTTAACACAAGAGGGATTTGACCACCAGGCCGACTGGCTGTAGGAATCAGCTGTGGGAAAACTTCTGTCCTCTGGGGAGGCGCTAGTCCAGCCTTTGCCTGAGGCGATTGGCAAATGGCTCTGCGCAGGGCCTGGGCGGGGCGGGCTCAACAGGGCGGGGGGAGGGAGCAGCTATGGCTGTTCTCAGTCCGTCTCCAGGGGCTCTGCCTCTCTGTCCCAGCAACCGCTGCAAACCTCGGAGGGACCGTAGCCAGACAGTCCCGCTTCTCCGTTTGAGTCTGGGTCCCTAGAGACTCGCCCGGATCTGTAGCCCAGAGTCTGAGACTCACT
>NW_005871107.1:2497450-2505699 GCF_000147115.1 Myotis lucifugus | reverse complement strand
GAAACGACATCGCGCCCTCAGCCACCAGCCCCGCTTTGCGCGCGCACCGCCGCACCACCGTACCTTTAAATTTTCCACACTGCGCCTCCTCTAAGCCTCGTAATGCTGTTGTTTTTCCTTCTAGTTGAAGATTCTCTCCTCAGCCAGCCTTCCTGTAATTAAAGTACCTCAATTCTTACCCTGAGTATTTCCATACCCCTCCATGATCCTAAAATTGCACATCTGACCAAGTGTTTACCTATGCCGCCATCTTTAAGGTATCAGTTTACACACTTTAGTGAGCAGTGTACCCCGTATGTTCTGGGCCAGTAGGTCCATTGTGGCTGCTCAGTTGTTCTGTCTTCTCAGAAAACCTTAGAAAGTTGACACTTGAATATCTAGCTACTCCTTTTTAGGATGTTTTCAAACATGGTCTAGATGTGATGAGTATCGAAATTCTTAATAATTCCTTGACTTAATTAGCTACTTCATATCCGTGATCTCACTGCATCCTTACAACCCCTCAGGAGACAGTGATGCAGAAGTAACTCTTCCTTTATCTAAGAAGAATTTTTGGTTACAAGGGATAATGTGATTTGCTCAAGGTCATACAGAATTTAAGTGGTAAGCCAGGATTCAGGCATTAGCCTGGTACAAACATCAATGTATTTTCTATGCCACCATGATGACAGATGTCTACCATGTCATCGTGATAACATGATGAAGGTGACATCCATCAAAAACTTCCTCACCTACTTCAAGAAACTGGCCTTTGAGGACTATTCACTTCATCTTAAAAAGAAGTAGCCAGACTTATTCTAAGGTACATTCATGACATCCAACTCTCTGGTGACAAAATTAAACACATGGCTTACAAAATAGTCAGTAGTATTTAAGTCTCAAATAACCCGAACAACCATTTTATAATGCTCATACCTCAATTTATAATAGACTAGAAGCCTGGTGCATGAATTCATGCATGGGTGGGGTCCCTCGGCCTGGCCAGCAATTGGGGCCATGGGGGGGCTGCCCAGCTGAGGAGAGGGGTTGTGGGAGGTTGGCTGGCTGGCCCCCTGATCAGGGCTGATTGGGGGGGAGGCCTGGCTGGCCACAAGAGGTTGGCCAGTCACTGGAGGTTGGCTGTGGGAGTGCACTGACCACTCCTGCATTGAGCGTCTTCCCCCTGGTGGTCAGTGCACGTCATAGCAACCGGTCGACCGCTTATTCAGTCATTCGGTCACTTAGGCTTTTATATATATAGATTCTTGGAGATTCTCTATTGAACAGTGTTATGCAGAATGATGATACAATATAATTTGGGGCCTGGAAGGGATTTTCATCTTTTAAACCTTTTAAAATTAGCTCTTTTTAATTGAAAAGATAATGCATGCATATAAAGGAAATTTAGATAGGGTAAGAAGGTATACCTTCTAATACATACATAAGTATACTATATCCCTTCCTATCCTATTTGAATGTTTTTACCTTGTTTAAATATTTGAATATATCCGGTGGTCATTTGTATATATTCTTTGGACAAATGCGTATTCAGATCCTTTACCTATTTGTATTTTTATTATTGAGTGGTAAGAGTTCTTTATATATTCTGCATATAAATTCCTTGTCAGATGTCTGAATTGCATATATTTTCTTCCATTCTGTGTGATATCTTTCACTTTCATGATATTGTTTTTTGAAACAAGAAAGTTTTAAATTTTTATTTAGTTCAGTTTATTTTTTCTTTTGTAGCATGCGCTTTCAATGTCACCTCTAAGAGACTATTCATTGCCTAACCCAAGGTCATGAAGATGTACTCCTATGCTTTCTTCTGGGAGCTTAATGGTTTTAGCTTTTACATTTAGATCTATGATCAATTTTGAGTTACTATTTTATATGTAAGGGTCAGGTACAACTTGACTTTTTGCATGGGGTTATCCAGTTGTCCTAGTACCATTTGTTAAAAAGATCATTCTTCTCCATTGAATCATCTTGCTACTCTTGTCAAAAAAAAATCAATGGACCATGTGAGGGTCTGTTTCTGTACTCTTGATTCTATTCCTTTGATCTATATGTCTATCCTTCTGCCAGTAACACATTCTTGAATACTATAGCTTTTAGTAAGTTTAAAATCAGGAAGTATGGACCCTCCAATTTTGTTTTGTTTTATTTGTAATTGTTTTAGCTAGTCTGGGTCTCTGGCATTTCCACTGGAATTTTGGAGTAGTCAGCTTGTCAGAGGCACATGATATTTTGATAGAGTTTGTGTCAAATGTACAGATCATTCTGGGGAGTGCTGCCATCTAAACAACATTACGTATTGCAATGTATGAACAGGGGATGTCATTCCATTTACTTCTTTCTTCCTTAATTTCTATCAACAATGCTTTGTAGTTCTCAAAGCATAGTCCTTACTTCCTTGTTAAAAGTCATCCATAAGTATTGTATTCTCTTCAATGCTGTTGTAAATGAAATTGTTTTCTTAATGTCATTTTGGTTCATTCATTGCTACCATAAAAATGCAATTAATTATTTTTAATTTTTTTCAGAGAGGAAGGAAGAGCGAGAGAGAGATAGAAACATCAATGATAAGAAGGAGTCATTGATCAGCTGCCTCCTTCATTCCCCCAACTGGGGACCAAGCCTGCAACCCATGCATGTACCCTGACTGGGAATCAAACTGTGACCTTTTTTTTAAAAAATATTTTATTGATTTTTTACAGAGAAGAAGGGAGTGGGATAGAGAGTTAGAAACATCGATGAGAGAGAAACATCGATCAGCTGCCTCCTGCTCACCCCCTACTGGGGATGTGCCTGCAACTGTACATGCCCTTGACCAGAATCGAACCTGGGACCCTTCAGTCCGCAGGCCAACGCTCTAACCACTGAGCCAAACCGGTCAGGGCAAACTGTGACCTTCTTGTTCATAGGTTGATGCTTAACCACTGAGCAACACCAGCTGGGCAATACAATTAATTTTTGTATACTGATCATGTATCCTTCAACTTTGAACTTGTTAATTAGTTCTCATTGATTTTTAGTAGATTTCTTTGGATTTTCTAAGTACATGATCATATCATCAACAAACAGAGATAATTTTATGTCTTACTTTCTAATTTGGATGCCCCTTTTATCACTTTTTCTTGTTTAAATGCCTTGTTAGAACTTCCAGAGTGATATGGAATAGAAGTGGCAGACATCCTTGTCTTTTTCCTTGTCTTTTTAAGGGGAAAGCATGCAGTCTTTCACCATTAAGTATGATGTTAGCTGTGGGTTTTTCAAGATTAACATTAAAGTATTAGGGAAACAGGCATCATGTCTGCAATTTACTCTCTTAAAGGGTACAGAAAAAGTAATAATGATGAGTATGTATATGTGTGCTTATGGAGAGAGGAGAGAGACATTAAATATGATAAGGTTAATGTGGTAAAGAGTTAACACTGGGGAATTCTAGAGAGCCACCACACCCTTTAGTCTGCTTTTCCTGAGGCCTTTGTTCTAACTGAAAGAATTTATTGGGTACCACTTTATCCATTCAGAGGCGTAAACCATGGATTTGACAGCCATATCCTTGGTTTGATCCTTGATACAAGCTCAATACATTTCTTAATTTTTATCATTTACTATTTGAAGTTGAGTAGCAATTATTTCAATGCTAAAGGTTCTGAATTTCTAGACCCTCTGTTCCCTTTTGTTAGTGCTTATAAACTAGCCAGGTATTTATGGACCCATCAGTCTTGTGGTTAATTTGCAAAATACAGCAAATATTAACCCATCTCTTTCCCTAAAATTGCACGTCCAGAGGCACATCATCTGCTTTACACGTTATCAGAGGCAGTAGTGCATTTTGCCACAGAATAACATGGATCACGTTTATCCTGAAAGAGTTTTAGATTTGGTCAATGGGAGCTGTTTGAAGCTGGTTACTGTGTCCTTTTGCTTATTATTCTTTGAACACATAGTTACTTTCTGACAAAACTAGATATTCCAGGCTCATTTGGTACTTTCCCTGCCCTAGGCCGACAATCAGCCATTTATTCAAACTCTCTGGTTCCTTGAATAGGGAATGGTACTGCAAAACCAAGATCTGGGAGTTCAGTGTGCTCGCTGCTACAGGAATATCATTATTTCTAGGCTCTGTCAGCAGAAAAAGCTAAGGGATATAAGCATGTGTATACACACACTAACATGTACACAAAGATCTGTCAATCATCTACCTACCTACCTTGAAAACCAAATGTTCACACTGATACCTCTACCTCCAATTCCAATTCAATGATCCAAAATTTATTCTGGCCTTCCCCTGTTCCATATTTGTATGCCCTTTCTCTAACAGTAAGAAGGTTGGCTCCTATTATCCTTAATATATTTACTAATCTGCGCAATCCCTCCATATGTAATCAGCCTTCCAAACATTCAGGTTGTATCTTCGGCCTTACCTCTTCTGGAAGCACAGACTACATTGACCAAGTTTCTTTTATGCTGGCTCCAGCCCTGCTGAGCACTCTACCTACATCAGCGGAGTGCCGCCTTCCCAACCAAGGGAAGGAGGAAGCAGCCAATTAAGTTTCTGAGACAGTGGTACTATCAAAGAAATAAAAATCCTGGCTAAACAGGTTTGTGATTGTTGGCATCTGAAAAGGACCTTGGGCCTCCAACCCAAAGGCTATATACCACCTCAGCAGATGCTGGTCTATTCTGACTATCCAATAAGTACATGAGGGCGATATGGGAGTGGAAGGTACTTCCCTGCTCGGCTTTAAGAATATCACTTTTCTATTCCTAATGTGTGTGTGTATATATATGTATGTATGTATTTATCTGCCCAAGATGGGTTGAGTATATGTATTATATGTGCATACATATGTACATTACTAGTAGGGAACATTATCAAATGCATTCCCTTTAATAATTCTAAGAACAAAAAATGGGTACAAAGCAAGTTTGAACTTTTTAAATTTTAGTGTATGCTGTTTTAAACCTAATGTTTTCACTCTCACAAATTGAGATTTCATTCAGCTTGGAGTTAATGAATGTGTTGGTTTGGACTGATAATTTGCTGTACATATTTGAGATGATCTTACCAAACATATTTGAGTAATGAATGCCAGTGGCACCATAGTTCCCAAACTGTATGCAGAAATGGTAAGCCATTCTGCATTGGCAAATAAATATGCCAGTCTTTTATTTGAAAAGGGGTATTTCATAAGTACAGAAAAAATCAGTAGACTGGAACCCAGTCCAATTTCCGAAAGCTTTCTGAGATGTGGGTCAGCCGGTTTCTTGGACGATAACAGTATTCATCACCTCTCAGGCGGCCAGCTCTCTGACCCTGGTGATGGGCACCCTGTTAAAAGAGCTGAATCAAAGGAGGCTGCTCTGATTGTGTTTCACTTTAGTCTCACACTGGAATATGAATGACAAATGAATTTGCACTAATGATATTTTTTAGCATGGCTTTTTATACTTTTCATTGAATACTTTGTGTATTGACTCAGCACCCTGTTAACAGCTTGAATTGACTTAAGAAAAATATAATGAGTACATTTGTATTTTTGCTTGGGAGTAGTTAAAGAAATAAAGAAAATGGATGGTTTTATAAAGAACAGTTACCAATATGTAAGTTAATATCAATACTTTTTAAACTAATATGTAATTTAGTATACCCTTTATTTTATTATTATTATTATTGTTGTTGTTGTTAATTCACACCTGAAGATATTTTTCCCCTTGTTTTTTAGAGAGAGTGAAAGGGAGGGATGGAGGGAGAGAGGGAGGTGAAGAGAAAGAGAAATAGAGATGGAGCTAGAGATAGAGATAGAGATAGAGAGAGAGAGGTGATGAGAGATACATCAATTGGTTGCCTTCTGTACACACCCCCACTGGGACTGGGGATTGAATCTGCAACCCAAGTACACACCCTTGACTGGGAATCGAACCCATGACCCTTTGGTTTGTGGGCTGATGCTCTACCCATTTAACAATACCAGCCAGGGCAGTATGCACTTTTAAAACTAAGAAATAACTGATAAACTTTATAGAACTGATAAACTTAGTGTAACTAGGCCATTAAACTGTCAGTGTTTGTACTTTTTGGTTTTAGAGTGTGATATACTGCAAATAATGAGCTATGTGGGGAAATGAATTCAAGCTGACAGCTGCTGGGGCAAAGAAGCAGTTGCAGCACTGCTAGCTTTACCCAGATGCTGGAGGCCAGGATAACATATTCAGGCAAGTAGGCAGAGAATGCTGTTTTTGACTGTACTCCTTCAAGTTCTACAAACAGTTAAGAAAACAAATAGACTTGCTGAGATTCTTTGGAATGAATGCTAGCAACTCGCTTCTACAGTTAAACAAGACATTTATTTGCTTGACTATCAATAGCATCTACAATATGTTATACTCTGAAATGGCTAATTATTGAGGAAAATATTATATTAGTGATCTAACATATACTACTAAAAAAAATTCAAACTTTCTTTTTTTAAGTTAGAGACATTTTACATTTAGTTTCAATGAGGTGAGTGAAAGTGGGGAGTTAAGAGCACTGACTTGGAAGTCAAGAAACCTAAGTACTGGCCCTGGAGCGTCTAAGCAGCAGGGTGGTCTTCAGTGAGGTCACTCACTAGTCTCTGAACCTGTTTACTCTGCTGAACACTAGAGAATCTCTAAGTACTTTCAACATCTAATGCCTATCATCAGGATCTAATGGCCATGATTCTGAGATAAATACCCTCAGCCCGCATTCTTCCTCCAACATACACTCTAATTACTCAAAGGATAACACCTGCCCCACTGGAGTTTGACTGCAACTGCAGGGTTCCAGGCACTATGCTTTCAGTTCAACACCAGAATCCAGGCACCATCCTCTGGTTCCCACTCCCCTCCTTTCCTCGTTTACATTTTACTAGGTTATGGCTAATAAAGCTTTAGATAAGCGAGTCAATAAATCACAGAAACTTTCCCTGAGCTGGCTATGGATGCATTCGGGCCTGGGATCACAAATCCACAAAGCCCTAAAGAAAAATTACATGCATGTATATTTTAAGCCTTGGCCCAGTGTGGCTCAGTTGTTTGTCAAGCCATGCACCGAAAGGTGGCTGGTCTGATTCCTGGTCAAGGCACATGCCCAGGTTATGGGTTCAATCCTCAATCAGGGTGCATGCAGAAGGCAACCGATCCATGTTTCTTTCTCACATCTCTCTTCCTCTTTCCATAAAAATCAATAAAAACATATTTAAAATAAAGAAATTAATTCGTTAATAATAAATTGAGTTCTTTGTAAAATGAACCAGCATTCAGATGGCTAAAACTGCCTTAATGATTTTCTATTAAGAGAGAGTGAAAGGCAATATCCTACAGGCCCTCTTTCTCACTATTTCATTTTAAAAACATATTAAATAAGTAAAGTAGTTTAGCAATATTATATTGATAATTAGTTAAATTACCAAATATAGCTAAAGTGCCTTTACATAATATTTACATGATTTTATAAATATAGTTTTCCTGCGGTTACCTTATTTATTGGATTTTTCCCCTCGGTCCAACTGTGAGAAGAAGCTTTGCTTACAGAACACTGTACAGAAGTTTTCATTTTGTCTCTGAGTGGGAGGTTGCTATTATAGGATATAAAAAATTGTAGACAGATTTTAGTTTTAAAACTAAGGAAAAAATCAGAGTGGTGATATCGCAAATGAATTTGAGTAGAACTGGGGCACTTCCTTGGTTTTTATATAACAGGAGGAAAAAATTCCAGCCTCCCCTATTCTCAACCCCTAGGGACTGACTCTTTGAGGAGAGGAACATGTTTTTCTATCCCTTCCCTTAGCTTACAGGGTCTGGTAGGTGGTTAAGTTCTTCCTACAAGTTTTATATAGGAGATATTCTAGAAAAATTGTAACTGCAAAATATTTTATTACTAAACCTGCCGACCAGAGGCAGGTGGCACTTTTGACGAGGAAGCAACTTTAGTTTTTTTGCCTATGGGTATATAGACCATAAAAGTTTCAAATGGCAAAATAAAAGGAGAATACTCTAAAAGTAGAACACTGACAGCCGTGGAAAGCAACTGAAAGAATGAGGCCCTTGGAGAGAATGAGCCGCCAGGGAGAAATGGCTGGAGGTTCGAATGGCCCAGGGAGTGTTAAGTGCAACCCAAATATGCCCCCATACACTCAGATGCAGAATCACCAAACCCATCCTTCCCATTTGGGATGGTGGAGCGGGGAGGCTTCCTTTTCCTCTTGAAGTTGTGTCAGATACTCTCACTGCTT
>NW_005871107.1:2486116-2497013 GCF_000147115.1 Myotis lucifugus | reverse complement strand
AGGGTCATTGCAGATTAATTTGTTAACATGAGGTGATATGGAGTAGGGCGGGCCCCTAATACAATGTGACAGGTGTTTTTAGGAGATGGTGAAAACAGACACACAATGAAAATGCCATGGGAGTGTGAAGGCAGAGATTAGAGTTGTGTACCTGCAAAGCTGGCATTCCACCAGAAGCAGGGAGAGGTAAGGAAGGACTCTCCCTACAGGTTTCAGAGGGAGCCTGGCTCTACTGACACCTTGATTTCAGACTTCCAGCCTTGGGAACTGTGAGAGAATAAATTCCTGTTGCTTTTAATATATTTTAATTGATTTCAGAGAGGAAGTGAGAGGAAGAGAGAGAGAAACATCAATGATGAGAGAGAATCATTGATTGGCTGCCTCCTGCACGCCCCCTACTGGGGATCGAGCCCGAAACCCAGGGATGTGCCCTGACCAGTAATCAAACCATGACCTCTGGGTTCAACCACTAAGCCTCGCTGGCTGGGCTAAATTCCTGTTGTTTTAAGCCATCCACTTTGTAATACTTCTTTACGGCAGCCCTAGAAATGAATACAGCTTTCAAGGCTGTGGCTCTTGACATTTAGTCTATATGGCCCCCAACTCCATCCTCTCGGAGGATGCTGCCTGAGGTGGGGTACAAATGGGCCACATTCCTCCCTCTTTAAGCCAAAGCCTGGACCCTCCTCTCTGTTTACTCTCCTCAAAGGACATCAACCACAATAGCTATTTACTTCTCTGATGGAGTAAAACTTAAAAAGAACTTGGACCTTAAAAACACAATACTTCCTGGATTGGTGGAAGAGACAGAAATTATTCTTCCTCAGTGAGGCTACCATAACAAAAGGAAAGCAATAATGTGGGGGGGGGGGGGGAAGCACAGTGGATTTTTTTCTGTTAATATCTTATCACGTTGGTGTGCAGTGGCTCAGGTTCTGTGCTGTCCCTCCAGTGAGGGCCTGCCATGAGCAACAGCGGGTGTAAGAGACACAGAGGTACCGTGAAGTATACATCACCGGGGCCAGCAACATCACCGTCCCAGCGAGAGGAGGCAGGGCTCGTGGTGGTTTATGCAGGGATGTGAGCAGCGGAGGGACACGAGTAGCTGAGTGACAAGGAAGCCACCTCTGCAGTGAGGACTAGCTCACATACTGCCCGTGACAAACCTCCTTTCCCAAACATGCTACTGCAGGAAGGCGGCTTTCCTTGGGTTACACTTACAGTCAAAGCTAGACAAGGGCTATCTGAAGATTGTACGTTGAGTATTTGGAAGTAGAGATTTTAGGAACAGCACACCCCTCAAAAAATTTGATGGACACTTTTCCAAAGGAAAATAAATGGAAATATACTAAAAGTCAATGAGAACTCAGCCAATAATAATATTTTTTCAGTCTTAAGTTATAAGCCATAAAATATCTCAGAGGGGAGAGGAAAATTTAAGGGGATAAATGAAATAAAAACTGTTGATAAATATTGATAACTGTTAAACTTGGGTGATAGTTACATGGAGACACATTATATTCTTTCTACCTTTGTGTATTTTGAAAATTTCCATAATAAAAGCTTCAGCAACAATGAAGATGATATGTCTGATCTCTCTCCTCAGAGATTGCTTAATGCCAAGTAGCAATGAATACATCAAAAGTAATTAACACATTGTAATGAGTTGCACATGTTAAGGTGTACCTTAATGCCTTAAACTGTGACAAGTATGCATCTTGAGGGCCATTTGGGAGTGATTCTAATGTGAAGAATATTATAAAGGGTAGTGGGGGAAAGTCTGGGGAAAAGAGAGTTTTCTGACGGTTTAAATTAAATCATGATATGTAGGTGTTAAACTGGTTCTGAGTGTACCCTAAGAAATATCTAGTTATTCACATTTTGAAGGGGGGGAAAATGGGAAATATATTTAATTACAGAAATAGCAATGACATTTCATGCTTAAGCATCTTCCTAGTGACTGACCCTGGCGTGGTGACAAGGCCTACTGGAGTGCCTGCAGTGGGAATGGCGCGTGGGGTGGTGAGGCTTGGCAGGAGCCCAGCAGCGGCTCGTCCCCCCACTGGTGATGTCTAAGTCAGGCTGCTACGTGCCGGAAGAGGAGCTTTGCGTTGGCAGAGTCTCTGAAAACGTCAGCGTTGTTTTCTTCTGGAAATACTTACACCTTCCACATTTTAATTATTCTAAATTTTGGAAACTATCTGAACATGGTGAAGAGTCTTTATTCTGTTATTTTGGCACTTGCTGTACTTATACATTGATTCCCATTTCTAGTAAGTTCTTTTTAGATTTCTTTAGTAACAATTAAATGCCAAAAAAAAAAAAAAAACATGGGTAGCTGAAGTGAATTTAATGGTTCTGAAAAGTAAGTGGGGTCAGCCTTCCATAGCCTGGAATTCTTGGTTCATTTAGAGAGCGAGGGCAACTGTCTCGTGGCTCAGCTTGTGCCTTCATAAAAATAACGTTAATGTCAGGACCAGTCTCCCACATTTTGAGACCAAGTTTGTTAATGGGTTGGATTCCTCCCTACTCGGCACTCCTCAGCCCGTCTGTCTTCTCTCAAGCAGCACATTAGCTTGACCTGCCCAACCTTAGCTTCCTTAAACACTACCTACCTTTTAAAATCACCTGCCCCTACGGCTCACGTGGAAACTTTTGCTACTTTCTCTTGCCGACATTAAGAATCCTAGCTGCCAAACCTTTTAGAATTTTCGGTGGTTTTAAAATAATGCATTTTTATTTAATAAATCAATTCCTAAAAAAATATGGGACATTTTTACAGCAATTTAAAGTTTTAAAAAGGCTTCTCATTATATTTTCTAAGTTAAAGCAAACAGTATTATATATTTAAATAGTTTTTGATTGACTTAAGATTATTTTACTTCACCTGGGGGACTCAACTGGATCAATTCCAGAATGCTGGGCCAAGTAACTGTTATTAGAGGGGACAGTCTCAGAAGAAAACGGATCTACCTTCCGGGCAGAGAAGATGGCCAGGCTGTACGCTCAGTGAAGGACGGTCAGTCCAGCAGGCTAATGCAGCATAGACGTTATCACAATAAATAGTAGGTGGTAGCTCACACATGTGTGGTTCCATAGGGAAGAGAGACTCACTGCAAAGTAACAGGAGTGATATTATATGCAGACAGAACATGGCAAGAAGGAATTCAAGACCAGTAACTAAACTTTGTTGTTGATCCGAGGGCTTCATTTCACTTAAGAGACACAATGGTAAGAGTTTGGCAGAGCCCATCTCAGAGGGATTTTGTGTTTAAGCAATCAAAACAAGGATCCAGTTATCCAAACTGCAAGGTCTTAAATCCAGTCCAGTCATTGATCTGCCAATGCCCTAGTAATAGCAGCTTGAATACAGTCTCTAATTTCTATTGCAGCATATGAAATTATGACAAACTTAGTGGCTTAAAACAACACAAATCTATTATTCACAGCTTCCTTGAATGAGGAGTCTGGGCACCAGTTAGTTGTGTCTTCTGCTCAGGGTTTCACTAGGCTGAAATCAAGGTTTTGGCTGGGTCTGGGGTCTCATTGGAAGCTCAGAATCCTCTTCCAACCTCATTCAGGTATTTGGCAGAATTCAGCCTTGTGGCTATAGGACTGAGGTCCTTGTTTTCTTGCTGTCAGTCAGGGGTCACTGGCAGGTGCTAGAGGCTGCCTTCAGTTCCTAGCCAATGACACTGTCATAACATGGCATCTTACTTCTTCAAAGCCAGCAGGAGAATCTTCCTCCTAGTTGGCTACAGTGGAGCCTTATAAAGGTAACATGACCACTACAATAGCTATTTCATTATCTATGTTACATAATGTAACTTCATCAAGGGAGTGACTATCCCACTATATTCACAGTCCCACCCACACTGGAAGAGGTGGGGGTTATACAGTGCAGGTACCCCAGGGGGAGGAGCCCAGGGGGCCATTGTGGAACTCTGCCTATCACAAATACTCAATTACTCAACACTGAGCAAACATTTATTGAGTTTACTAAATAAATACCTAACATTGTGCTGCAATCGGGGTACACAATAAGTCCAGAATACAAAGATAAATAAGGAAGCCCACAACATAATGGCAGAGACAGAATTTAACATTATTAAACAAGTTATTATGTCTATAATAGTTGATTGTGGAAATCACACAGTAATGATAGTGAAGGGGGTAAGGTATAGCTCCATAGGAGTTTGCTAGGCAGATAATAAAGAAAGGGGCATTTCAAACAGGTGGCATGTTTTTCTACCAAGGTGTGGAGGTTTGAAAAGTCTGTTTGAGAGGCTGTGAATGGTGAGGCCTGAATGGAATGGATGGAGCCTGACCAGGGTCAAGGATCAAACCAGGTAGGACACAGAACATAAGGCTTCATCCTGGGCAGGAACCTCAGAAGGAATTTGTGAAGGAGCATTAATAGATTAAAAACACAGAGGCCAAGCCCTAACTGGTTTGGCTCAGTGAATAGAGCGCCGGCCTGCAGACTGAAAGGTCCCAGGTTCGATTCCGGTCAAGGGCTTGTACCTTGGTTGCGGGCACATCCCCAGTAGGGGGTGTGCAGGAGGCAGCTGATCAATGTTTCTCTCTTATTGATGTTTCTAACTCTCTATCCCTCTCCCTTCTTCTCTGTAAAAAAATCAATAAAATATATTTTTTTTAAAAAATCACAGAGGCCAAGCGTGCAAAGTAAAAAAAAATGACCCCACAAAAAGAATCAAAACATTTACTGAACAAGGAAAACTGAAAACAAAGTCTCATACAAATTAATAACAAAAGAGCAACATTCAATAGAAAATGAGCAAAAGACAAGATAAAGCAATTAATAGAAGAAATGCAAAGGACTAATAAACATAGGGAAAAGTGTTATCACTTGTCATCATGAAAGTGAAGATTAAAATAGTGAAATATCACTTTTGGCTATGAAATTGTTAGGATAACAGATACATAAAAACATGTATATATATTTAAGATTATTGAAGGACAATCCATCAAAGGTTAAGTGGGTATAGAGGTTTTCTAGATAATTTTTTTCTTTTTTATACTTTGTTTTCTAAATTTCCCCCAACGAATCTGTATAAATTTAAATAACAATATATTCATTTATTTTTAAGAAATAGAACTTCTGCCCCACTGGTGTGGCTCAGTGATTGAGCATTGTCCCATACAACAAGAGGTCATCAGTTCAATCCCTGGTCAGAGCACATGATCCGGGTTTCAGGCTCCATCCCCTGTAGGGGGCGTGCAGGAGGCAGCCAATCCATGATTCTCTCTCATCTTTGATGTTTCTCTTTCTTCTTCTTCCTTCCTCTCTGAAATCAATAAAAAAATATCTATCTATATAAAACCCTAATATGCAAATCGACCAAATGCAGAATGACCAGTGGAACAACTGGTCACTATGACGCGCACTGACCACAAGGGGGCAAATGCTCAATGTAGGAGCTGTCCCCAGCCCACTGGCCCCGACCAGCAGCGGTGGGGGAGGGGGGCAGGGCCAGTGAGCGGGCGACGCCAGGCCAGCCAAGGCGGGTGCAAGTGGGGGTCCCGATCACCCCGCCAGTCACCCCACAGATCCCTCCTGATCGCCGGCCAGGCCTAGGGACCCTACCCATGCACGAATTTCATGCACCAGGCCTCTAGTATACATATAAAATATGACCAAACTGGCCTATCAGGAATGGGGAGGGGCTGTCATCTCTGCCACAATGAGGAATGTTGGGAATTACGTCTCTATCAGTACAGGGATACACTAACATAGTAGTAACCTAGGAATTAGGAGTCATGCTTCAGGAGTCAAACTTTTTTCTTTGCAGAGGACATTTCACTTATCTCATTTATCCCTAGCCCCATTCACAGGACTAGTGACTAGATGCTGAAGTGCTGCTGCAGGCAAACCCAGTCTCACCACTGTGCCAGCCAAGCATAAGAGCCAGCAGCAGGGTGATGGCTCTGCTCATAGCTCCTTTCCAATCTCAACAAGTGCATCTAATTGGCAGGACTTGCCCTCAGAACCCTCACTAGAAATGTAGTTCTTGGCATTCTAACCCAGAACTGAAAAGCTCCCCAGAAAATTGGAACAGAGAGCCAGGGCTGTCACCACAACCGCCACAGTACATCTGTGCAGAGGGTAGTGATCTGCATGTCAGCCACGTGTCTGCAAGAGGGTTGAGGGGCTGCTGCGGGGATAGGCATGATCAGAGGTGGTATGACTAAGTAGCTGGAAAAAAAATATGGTCTGATGTGAGTCAAACTTTTTTTTTTTTTTGCAGAGGACATTTCACTTATCTCATTTATTCCTAGCCTCATTCGACAAAAGGGTTGAAAGAAGAGAGAAGAGATATGTGCTGGTAGAGAAGGGCAGGGGGCATTCTAGTCAGCATTAACCTATATAAAACTATGAGATGAAAAGATTTGGGTTGATTGGTCAGGTTGAAACACTTGCTATGTAGGTATGGATAATGGTAGAGGACTGTGACTCATATAATCAAGGGTTCAGATTTGATGAGACAACCCTCTCGGAAGTCCTACATTTCTGACCAGCAGAATGAAAATGAGAGGATAACTGCCAACACAAAAGCTGTGTAACCGTTTTAAAAATAAGGGATCTCCTGGGCCATTGACTTAGGAATGAGGCAAAATATGAAGCTCTTTTGGCAAACCAAAGAATCCAAATTGTATATGCCTTTAACATAAATACCAATCTGGATATAATGACCTCAAGTGCTAAGAAATGTACAGTTTTTTAAAGTAATGGTTACACTCCAGTCTATAACATCTCAATTTATAAATTCAGACTTTTCCAAAGGGGTTACTTAAGACATCCCGCAAAGACACTTTCCTGGTCTTTTTCCTTGTGGGTGTTTTCAGCTTCCAATATTCTCTTCTAAGTTGCTTCTGAAAGCTTTGATTTTCATCTCCTTCTCACACCTGCATCAACAGAATCCTTTCTCAGCCTGTCCGTGAACAGCTAATTAGGAGTACTTGCAGTTTCAAGGGTTCAGACAAGATTCCACTTACTAAGACCAAGTTAGAAATACACGGCCTAAATATACCCAAACCATATTTTAAAGAATATAGGATGTTACAGAATTTTAAGCAACTTCCATATAACTAATCTTCATAGTCATTAACCTAGGCTTTGTAAAAGGCATAAAAATAAATTATAGGCTCAAATGTCCAATCTTTATGGAAGTATTCTTCAAATGAGCAGGAATAGACATCTAACATGTTTCAGGGATTATTTAAGCCTTATTTTTACACTTAAAAAAAACCCACTTCTGTATTGTATGCCCCAATAAAATGGATTCTCAGCTGGTTGTTTTCTTAGATGATGGTGTGAATAAGTAACATCTGTGTCTGCCCAGTCTTATAAACACCATCTCGAGAACTAGGAACAAGTATACCTCTCAGCCTTCCCTCGGACACAGACCTCAGACCTCAGTGTCCACCAATCAGATACATCAACATAAGACAACGATGCAGAAGTGAGTTAGATGGGGGGGAAAGGAAGCTACTGGGACTTCATTTTGCCGGTGCAACTGGCAGGAGTCACAGGGGTCCTGGGGCCTGTGTTGGTGGTGGTTGCAGTTGCTGCCTGCAGAGGTACAGTAACTGATTTCAGGCAGCAGCTCCCTCTCCAGCCAGCACCCTTGTGCAGTTCTGAGACTTGGTCTTGGAGGCTCAGCCTGTTCTGCCAGCCCTTCCAAAGAGTCTGCGTTTAGTACTTCCCTTCGGAAATGTGTGGTCTTTCAGGGGGTCTGCAAGATCCTCCCTTTTCCAGCTACGTATCTGTATGAAGCCAGCTTTTCTTTATTGTATGTCTATCAAAACAATATCACAACAGGTTGAATGCAGAAGGTGATATGAGAATACAACTGCCTTCTATTAAGTTAGATATTAAAGAGTACGGCACTCTTCTTAATTGCTTATTGTTTTGGAAAGGTTATTTTACTTATTTTTCAAAAAATGTTATTTTATGTTGACATGTGCAATGGATTTATTATTGGGTTGTTTTATAATGAATTACAGATTACTCAGTTTTCATTCATAATACAGTAAGTACCAATAGACATAACACAAAAGCAAAAGTTCTTTGGTGTCCTAAACAATTTAGAGACCTAAAAAAAAAAATTGAGAGTATAACAGAACCCTAAGATGAAAAATTATAATAGCCACTGAAATAAAGTAGATTATATCATCTTATACAAAACCCCTGAATAGTGGAAAAGACTACATTTTTTAAATTCTCCACTAAGATTTGGGTGAATATAAGAGAAAAGTTGGTTTAGGGACAATATATGGTATTGGTCACTGAAGAGAAGGAAAAGAAGGAGGGAGATGCAAAAAGCAGCATATGTTAGAACCAAGGCCAAGAGCCTATAGGAATGCCAGAAAAAGGTATCTATTTCTACAAATGACAGAGCTTGCCCAGAGGACACAGAACTGACATTAATACTTACTAGTCACACATATTTCTTCACTCATATTCACTCATCGTTCCAACTCATGGACTGTACAATAATATTTATAATTCATTCATGGGAGCCAGCCTCGCTTAGGGAAGTCAGAGGCAGCTTTAGTTCCAGTGTTTCTGCAGAGGGATGCCCACCCAGAATGCTCCTCTTGAGCCAAGAATGGCTTGAGGAATCTTTCTATGTCCAGGACTCTTAACTATATCACTCTGCTCGATCCTATCTTCTTCTTGGTCAATGTCTAAGGAGGCTGATATCTGGCAAGGGCAGAACACATTTGATCGCAGTATAAATATTTAACTTGACTAATAAGTATCTCAGAATCAGTTTAGATTAAAAAGTTGAAAACCAGGTTTCTAGTATCAAAACCCCAGAAAGTGATAGCCTCGTCAAACCTGGGAAGTCTTCTTTGGTTTGTTGGGATGCATCAGAGTCACTTGCAATCCATTTGGTCTTCTGTCATTTGTCTGCTGGCACTGTTCTCATGAGCAGATCAAACCCACCAGACTTTATGCCAAAATGGCAAGGGCTCTGTTTCATTTATCGCAAAATACACAGAGCCTAGCAGAATATCTGGCACATGGCAGACAAATAATCAACACTGATTAAATGAAAGAATCAACTGAACGAATGAATGAATGAATGAACTCATCAGGCACTCTTCACTTTCCTTTCCTTCCTAATTCATCAATCAGCGGCTAATAGTTGCCTGCCATTTTTTTTTTTTTTAATCCTCACCCGAGGATATTTTTCCATTGATTTTTAGAGAGAGTAGAAGAGGGAAAGACAGAGACAAATATTGATGTGAGAGAAACACATTGATTGGGGCCTGTCGGGAAGAAGTCTGCAACCGAGGTACATGCCCTTGCCTGGAATCGAACCCGGGACTCTTCAGTTCACAGGCTGACGTTCAATCCACTGAACCAAACCAGCTAGAGCAGTGATGGTGAACCTATGACACACATGTCAGAGGTGACATGAGAACTCATTTTTTTGGTTGATTTTTCTTTGTTAAATGGCATTTAAATATATAAAATAAATATCAAAAATATAAATCTTTGTTTTACTATGGTTGCAAATATCAAAAAATTTATATATGTGACACGGCACCAGAGTTAAGTTAGGGTTTTTCAAAATGCTGACACGCCGAGCTCAAAAGGTTCCCCATCACTGAGCTAGAGCTTGACTGCCATTCTTATCCTGCACTTATAAAAAGTACTGTCCTGTTCTGAAATTATCACTAAAATTGCTGATACATCATTCATAGTTACTAATAGAAAGTTTGCTCATTATAAGCTATTCTATTCATCCAACAAACATTTATTTACTAGCAGAACGTGGCTTGAGGCTTCTTCTTAACTAGATTAATAGGTTATATTATAGTTTGATTCATGGTAAGTTGCAGCAACTGACATCAAAATAAGAAGAAATGCTGGACATAATTCAATTCCATTAGAACACCTAATATGTACAAGGCTCCATGGCATGAGCCTTGTACAGAAAAGCTCAGCCTATAATTTCCCAGAAATCCCCCAAGCAATGTAAATTAAAGTGTTTAAACTATAATTACACTAGAAAAAGCCACAAGCTTTGTGTGACATTTTCTGAAAATCTGTAAATTGTTCTGTTAAACTTATCCATATTAGTTTGGATTTTCTGAGAAACAGATGGGATTCAACATGAAAGTTATTTTTATTGGGGAGACTTTTGTGAATTATAAAGGGGAGGAATAGGCAGAGTCTAACACCTGTGAAGGGAAGGGGGAAGGGCAGGATTGTGTAGGAAGAGTCTCAGACAGCAGCACATTCCTAAGAATATTCTGGGAAGGCTGGTGGGGAGGCCTTGAACCAACGTCACCCATCAAGGGAGTTGGCCACCATCTTCATTCATTGTAGCCCCACCATACTCATTCATTGGCTAGGAACAGCATGAAGGAAGCATGGCCTCTGCAGAAACACAGTAGTGGATCCAATGGGGCAGCAGCTGGGGTTCTCAATCACCTCTACTTCCCACAGGGGGAGATTTGAGTGATGCACTGCCATTGCCACATCACCTTTTATAAGTCTTCAGGTTTTTCAGTTAATGTGTGATGGACATAAAAACCACAAATATTTTCATGCCACCAAATTTTACCTATATATTTGATGCTATTGCTAACATAAGAAACATTCAAACCTGTAAAGAATTTTTGTGGGTTATTTGAGCCAAACTGTCGACAACTGTAAGGAAGCAGACTCTCAATGAATTAAGATAATGCTCTGGAGAATGGCAGTTTTACGCCTATTTTTATACATTACCATCAAAAGAGGAGATGTAAGTGAGTTACATGAAATCCACTGGTGATAGATTAGGGAGGTGGGAGAAAGAAAGCAAGGAACTCTGGAATTGGATAAAAAGTAAAATGATAAGACACATGCTTTCTTTTA
>NW_005871107.1:2446457-2483380 GCF_000147115.1 Myotis lucifugus | reverse complement strand
TATACAAAAAACTTAGAAATCAGAGAAAGAGCCTTTAAGAAAGTAAATAATAAAAAAAATAAAAAAGCAGTCCAGTGAGGTAAACACACTTACACTATTACATAGTCTATGTCTTTTTCTCCACTAGAGCTTGGGAAATAGAGGCCAGCCCTCAGGGAAGCTCATGCTCTGAGAAAAGAAAAGGAGCAAAAACACATAAACATCCTGGGGGATCTGGTTAAAATGCAGATTCTGAGTAGGTCTGGGTGGAACCTGAGATCTGCATTTTAACAAGCTCCCACGTGTTGCTCATTGCTGCTGGTCAAAGGCCAAGGGACTAAGAAAACGTCCAGTTAATGAAGAAAACGGTTAAGGAAGGAAACATGTCCATCTTAATATCGGTGCTGAATGGAGATGCAGAAAAAGAAGCCCCTCTTGATATTTTGAAGCCACTGACTGACCACATCTTTGTTTATTCCTGATTATACACTATCTGCATGGCACAAACCCCCCCCCCCCGCCCACACACACACACAGTAAGATGCTCAGAGGAGCATCTTACTGTAAAGAGGACCCAAGTTGACGTGCTCTCAGACATATGGCAAAGCAGAAGCAAATTCTCTGAGGAGAAATACTTTTTCAATCCATTTCTCATGAAAGTCTCACAGAATCCCAGAAATCTGGAGCCGGAGAACTCAATAAATGAAATGAGGAATGTATGAGAGAGCACTGGAAATAGAGCAGTCCAGATGGAAGAGAGAATTAACAACCTTAAAGAGAGAAACCTAGCAATGACCCAGGAAGATGAAAAGAGAGAACTAAGAGGGTTTTTTTTTGTTTGTTTTTTTAATGAAAGAACTCCATCTCACTACATCAGAGGAAGCAATGTAAGGGTAATAGGTATATCAGAAGGAGAAGAAAAGAAGAAGGGAACAGAGAGCCTACTAAAAGAAATAGTTGATGAGAATTTCCCAAGCCCATGGAAAGAACTGGACTTCAAATAGAGGAATCTAACAGAACACCTAATTATTGCAATGCAAAAAGATGTTTTCCAAGACACATTTTATTCAAACTGTCAAAAATTAATGACAAAGAAAGAATTCTCAAAGCAGCCAGCGAAAACAAGACTGTACCATTCAACGGAAACCCCGTTAAACTATCATCAGATTGCTCAATAGAAACATTACAAGATAGGAGAGAGTGGAAGGAAATCTTCAAAATATTTTTTTTAAATATACTTTTATTCCTGGTCAGGGCACATGCCTGGGTTGCAGGCTTGATCTCCAATATGGGGGGTGTAGGAGGCAGCCGATCAATGATTCTCTCTCATCATTGATGTTTCTATCTCTATCTCCCTCTCCCTTCTCTCTGAAATCAATACAAATATATATTTTTTAAAAAGCTGTGGTACATTTACATTATGGAATACTATGCAGCAGTCTTTAAAAAGAAAGATCTCTTACCCTTTAAGACAGCATGGACAGACCTGGAGGGTATTATGTTAAGCAAAATAAGCCAGTCAGAAAAAGACAAGAATCACATGATCTCACTCATATGTGGAATCTAAAGAACAAAATAAACTGAAGAACAAAATAGATCCAGAGACATAGAAGCATGGAACAGACTGTGGAATCTCAGAAGTAAGGCTCGGGTAGATGGGAAGAGATTAACCAAATAACTTATAGGCACATATGCATAACCCATGGACAAAGACAATAGTGTGGTGAATTCAGGCCTGGAGTGGGAGGCAGGTTCGGGCTAGAAGCGGCCAATGGGGCAAAAAAAGGGGACATTCGTAATACTTTCAACAATAAAGATTTTTTAAAATAATCAATAAAAACCATAAAACATTGAGCAGTATTAATCAAATATTCTACTTCTTATTTATTTATTTATTTTTAAAAAGAATTTTAAAAATAAAAGATTTTTTAAAATAATCAATAAAAAAAAAGAATTTTAAAATAAAAGATTTTTTAAAATAATCAATAAAAACCATAAAACATTGAGCAGTATTAATCAAATATTCTACTTCTTATTTATTTATTTATTTTTAAAAAGAATTTTATATGAAAAGCAGATACCCAAGAATAGACACTTCTGAAAATCAAGATGGGAGGACTTACCCTACTAGATATCAAGATTAATTACAAAGGTACGGTTATTAAAGGCAGGTGGCATCAGTACATGAATAAACAGAATAATGAAACTGAAAAGAGAGCCAAAGAAATAAACCCATGAATATATATATATATATATATATATATATATATATATATATATATATTAGAGGCCCAATGCACAAAATTTGTGCAAGAGAAGGCCTTCCTTCCCCCGGCTGCCGGCTGCCGGCACCAGCTTCCCTCTGGCACCCAGGACCCAGGCTTCCCTCCGGCCCCAGCTTCTTCCAGAATGACATCCGGTCTAATTAGCATATTACGCTTTTATTATTATAGAGGATTATATACATAATACACATATATTATGTATATGTAATACATATAATATATATAATGTAAACTTGATGTATTTATTTAAATTAGGGACTTATTTTTTTAATATATTTTTATTGATTTCAGAGAGGAAGGGAGAGGGAGAGAAACATCAATAATGAGAGAGAATCACTGATCCGCTGCCTCCTGCGCACCCACCAGCCTGCAACCTGGGTATGTGCCCTTGACTGGAATTGAGCCCAGGACCCTGCAGTCCACAGGCAGACGCTCTATCCACTGAGCCAAACTAGCTAGTGCTATACGTAAACTTGATTTATGATAACTGGCAATATACAGTGTGAGAAAGGGACCTGGGACAACTGGTTATTGCTATGAAAAAAATGAAATTGGTTTCCTGCCTTACACCATACACAAAAATCAATTCCTGGTAAAAAAAAAAAAAGGTTTAAATATAAAAATCAAAACTATAGACCTTTCAGAAGAAATTATAGAAAAATACTTTATGACTTTAGGGTAGAAAAGGCTTTATTAGACAAGATCACAAAGCACTGACAATAAACAAAAGGATTACAAGATGAAAACAAAATTATGAATCAAGACACTTTTGAAGCTGAGTGATTGTACATACAGATTCATTACTGTATTCTGTCTACTGTCTTACATGACTTAAAAAAAGAGACACCATACGAGTGACAAAAATAGCCCACAAACTGAGCTACGTGCCACTTACATAACTAAAAAAGGCTTAGTATTCAAATATATGTGAAAAATATAAATAAGACAAATAATCCATGAAGAAAATAAAGATATTTCAGAACAAAGCGAACAAAATTTTAAAAGATTTTTAATTCCTCTAACAATAGGAAAGCAAAATTGCAGTAAGATACTATTTCAGCATCCTAGAGTCACACAAAAATGAAAATTTCTGATGATATCAAGTGTTGGCAAGTATGTGGAGCAACAGGAACTCATATACTGCTGGTAGAAGTGTGAGCTGCCAGTAAGAATGGACAATGAATGCCTTTATAACTGGCATCGGACTGTAAAACTGAACAGCCCTATACAATATGTTCCAGGAATTCCATTCCTTGCACGAGAGCACCCATAACAGGTAAGAATGTGTAGCAACCAAACCTGGTGTTTCTAGAATTATCCAAATGCTCACTGAGGAGAATGGAAGAACATATGATATATTTTCACAGTTGAGCAACCTCTAACATCACTATGGATGAATCTCAAAATACACAGTTGAAAAAAGCAGCAAAATAAAAATAAAAATGGTGTGAAGCCATTTCTATAAAGATAAAAAACATGCAAAGTTACACATCTTCATCCGGAAGCAGCACACAGGAAGTTGCTTGGCAATAGAAATATTCTACTTCTTATACTGGAGAATGGGTTTGTAAATGTTGGCTTTGCTTCATAACTTACACGTGTTGTATAATCTTTTGGTATCAAATGCTTCATAAGTTTTAACACTAGTGAAAAAAGGTTGTTGTATGGACACAACAAAATGTTAGTGTTATTACCTTGGAGTTTGGATAACGTAGGACTTTCACTTTTTAGATTATTCATTCTGGACCATTTAAAATTTTTACTCTTTAACAAATAATATGCTTGGGGAGAAATGATTACAGAAAGGAAAACCAACTGCATAGGAACCTGGGACCCATGAGTATGAGGGGCAGTAATCCTGTTTTCAATGTACACAACACAATTTCCCCCAGATGTCCTAAGGTAAAACCATGCTTAGCACACTCTGTGGGTTAAGTCTGTAATATATTGAGAACATTTCCAACCCAAAGGGATTAAGAAGTATTGGTTTTTACTGAAAGTATCCATACTTTCTCTGTATTAACAATTCCTAGCTTCATCTAATTTTTGTTATGCTTATTTGCCTTTGGCCCACTTCTGCACTTTTCCAATGTTTTTCATAGTGTAAACTGCACAAATCCTTTGTGATGTAAACAAATAAATACACGAATGACTCCCACTCCCAAAGGGCTCACTTTTCCATTTGTGCCACAAGCATCAGAGTCTAGTGCGCTGGGCAAGTTCCCCAACACCCCACCAGGAACGTGTGCTGCCGGCCCTTCCCGGGCAGAGCGGCGGCCGAAGGAAGCAGGTGGCCGGTGGGAAGGGCTTGGGGCTCTTCCAGCTCCAGTCCCACCCTGGGGTCCCCCTACGGCACCTGCCTAGGCCAAGGCGCGCGTGGCCGAGCGGAGTGACCGAGGAGCTCGGCGACCTCCTGCACCCGCAAACCCCTCGACACACGCGGCTTCCCCTGCGGGAGGCCTTCCTCGCGGCGCCGGGGCCCCCGCCCGCGACCCTCGCTCCTGGGCCGGGTGCCTTACTTGCCGTTCTCCACGCTGTAGCCGGAGCGCGACCTAGAAACCCCGCGACCGCCATGGCGCAGACTCCCGCCGCGCAGTGTCGTTTCTGGGCCTCCGGTGGGAGGCGGGACTGCGTGGGCCGGGGGCGGGGCTTCCGTGGGTGGGCGGGGCTCCTCGTGGGGGCGGGGCTTCCGTCCTCCCCGCGTTGGGCATCAGAGCTCTTGGCTCAGGCTTTTTGTAGACAAAGGAGCGCAGGAAGCACGAACGACCCAAATTACTCTGAAGCCCGTGTGAATTCAACCCCCAAATCATGGCTGAAGTGGGATGAGGGAATCATTTCGTTTAATATCTAAATCTGAGGGACAAGGGCTCTTGGAAGATCTTTTATAGTATACGAAGACTGAGCATCTTTTACTCATTTCCCTCAGTTCTCTCTCTCTCTCTCTCTCTCTCTCTCTCTCTCTCTCTCTCTCTCTCTCTCTCTCTCATTTACTTTTTAATCTATTGTTTAGTGAACTCCTAATTCCTCACTCATTGACCAGATGACCTGAAAGATGAGTTTTGAGTGACATGCAGAGCAAGGAAAAGCTTTCCATCTGTCCAGGCTGCTGTGAAAGGAGTCCTGCCAATTGGCCCCTTAAATTCCAACAGTTCCAATGTGTTGGTAGCATTTGTGGCAGATCAGGAGGCTTCTTGTAACCCGTGGAAGTCTTTTTAAATTTTTATTTATTTTATTTTAGAGAGAAAGGGAGAGAGAGAAACATAGATGGCAGAGAGAAACATCATCATCCATAGGCTGCCTCCTGCGTGCTCCCTATTGGGGGTGGAGCCCGCAACCCGGAGAGGGGGTGGGTAGGGTGGGGGCGGGGGGAGATGTGCCCTGACCAGGAATGGAACCAGCGACCTCTTGGTGCATGGGTCGGCGCTCAACCACTGAGCCACACTGGCCAAGCTGGAAGTCTTTACAGAATTACAGTGGAAGTCTCCAGAATTTGTCTGACCACGTGACATCAGGTGGCTATGCAATCTGAGTTTCTCATCATGAACTGGGCGTTATCTGGTCCTTTTAGATAAGTTTTTTTTTTTTTTACGAAGAGGAAGTGGTTTATACAGAACAGGGCCAACACCCCCCCCCCCCAACAAACAAACAAACCACAGCCAATTTTCATTAGCATACTTTTGACCCTGAGCTCATATCTACAGCTTAACAAGGAGTTCCCTGGGTGAGAAAAAAATTCAAAGCTGGATTACAGATGTAATTTTGCTCAATGTACTGACCCAGCTGGCAAGGGACTGGCTTTGGCTTTTAAAGACCCATTTGTGAGAGACCCTCAGAAACAGCAGTGAGAAAAGAAAAAAAAAATCCTCATGGAGGGCAGAACGTTATCTTATACACTTTGCCTGGAAGGAGATATGACATTTCCTGGGCATTGAGTTAGTCGAGTGGTAAGGGACTGGGAAGAGGCTTTGGAATACTTCTGTGGAATCGGACCTCTCATAATGGCCCCAAAGTATAAGAATATTTTGGTCTGATTGAATGCTCAAAAAGGCTCTCATTGCTAAAGGGCTTTTAATCAGAACATATTATACCAAAATTTTGTGGCTTCAAAAACACTTATTCTCTCCCAGTTTTTGTGCATCAGGAATCCAGGTGCCAGGGTGCCTCTGGCTCTACCTCTTAAATGAGGTTACAGTCAAGCTGTTAGCTGGGGTTCCAGCCTCATAGGGAGGCATGACGAGGGGAGGGATCTGCTTTCAAACTCACTCACATGATTATTGGCAGGATGTTTTAGTTGGTCTACAGGCCTCCTTTAGTTCTTTGCTATGTGGGCTTCTCCAAAGGTCATCTCATAACATAGAAGCTGCTTTTTCCACAGACTGAGCAAAGGAGAGGAAAGGGGGGATTGATCAAGACGAGAGAGTCTTTTTTAACCGAATCTCAGAAGTGACATCTATCACTTTTGCTGTGTTCTAGCATTAGAAATAAATCAGATCCATCCCACTCTCAAAGGGAGGGGATTACACAAGGGATGAATACAGGCGGGTGGGCATTTTTGAAGGCCATTTTGGAGGCTACCACAATGACCCACTCTGTAGACAAGAGTCTCCTTCCCCCACCACAGCTGTTTGCTCAGTTGCTCACTAACAAGGTAGCCACGGTGGCATGGAGACATGCACATATTTTTAACATTATTTTCCTCTGCCAAGACTGATTGGTTAGCACTATTATTTGTAGATCCCATTGTAATCAAACCTGCCGTAGCAGCTTCTTCTATAGGAAGACAATTATTCTGGGTCTGGATTGCTTTCACTGACTTATGCTTCTTTTGTATACTCCCTCTGTGTTACTGAATACCTTATACACCATACACCTTCTATAGCATCCCATACAACACTGCTTCTTACCAAAGAACTCACTTTCCTGTGAAAGATGTGAAGCAGGGTATGATACCTGTGGGATTAACCAGTCTTATCACATATCCCATCAGACCAGAAGCAAATGGTCTCATAAAATAATGGACAGTCCTATTGAAGGTTTACTTTTGGAACCAGGTGAGAAAATACACTTTGGGATGCTGGCCTAAAAGGGTTTGGCATATCCTCCTAATAATTTAACAGTACTCAGTGATATCTCTTCTGTTGACCTGTATTTTGTTTGGAATACAGGGTCCAAAGAGTAGCAGAGGGATCGATACCTTGTTACACCTGACACACTGCTCATATATTTTGCTTTCCATTGTGGGGAGAAAAAAATCTGCCATGAGTTTCAAGTGTCCCTACATATTATTGCTGAGCATGTCAACTGCAAAACATCCATCTCCTGATACTGAACATTTCTGTAGCTAGTCATACAGGCATCTAAGTAGGTCAAAGCAACTACAGCATTACTACCATGTAACTGTTATTCTCCTGGGAGAAAAATACTGGCTTCTTTGCTGCTTGCTCAAAAACTGCTTGGCCCTCACCTCTGGATTCTTCTACTGCAAAGCAACCCACCAGATGTACAGGTGTCATCTGGCTCTCTGCATCACTGTGGGTGTTGGGGCTGACACTTGGCTACTATTTTGCTGTATTAAAGTCTTTTGTCTCTTACCTAGAACTCTTCTGTCAGCATGAAACCATGGCAAGAAAGCCAGCAAGTAGGCTAAAAACTCAGACCCTTCACTGGTCTTGCCAGCATCTCCATGATTCCAGGTTCTGTTGGTGTACCAATTTTTGCACCCTAAGTGAGGTACAAGGGGATATGTTTTCCCTGAATTGGAAGTTGGGATTGCCACTTATTTTTAGCTCATTCCTCTAGGCAAGGAATTAGAAAAAGTGGTAATGGTACCAGCAGGAGTGATTGGCCCTGATGAACATGAGGGTAAAGGGAGTAGGGAGAGGAGTCTGACTAGAACTTGGGAATCTCATTTCTTGGAATACCTCCTACCAATAGCATGTTGAATTGTAAAAATTAAGCAAAGATTGTTGCAACTGCATCTAGGCAAAACCACCCAAGCCACAGATCCTTGTGTCACCCATGAGGTAAACAAATCTGATCAGGTGAGGTCTGGTTGAAAACAAAGAGAATGGAATATGTGGCAGTGGTGACAAGCCATACTCATCTAGTCTTCATGACCAGTGGCGAACTGAGAACTATATTTACCAAAAAAATATATATTTTTGAAAATCATAGAACTTTGGGACATAAACATGCTGCTACCAATATTCTAACCTGGAGATTCAATTGTTCTGTAATGGGGCTCTAGAGTTTTTTTTAAATGAGTTACCCAAGTAATTCTCACCAAGGAAGCTTTAAAAGCACTGTTCAAGCTATATTCTCATTGGCTCGTGTATGTTTACATATTGTTTCCTTTTTTCCTATCTTTTATTATTGTATACTAGAGGCCCAGTGCATGAAATTCGTGCGGGGGGAGGGGGTCCCTCAGCCCGACATGCACCCTCTCCAATCTGGGACATCCCTCTTGCAATCCGGGTCCGCTGGCTCCTAACTGCTCGCCTGCCTACTGGCTTGACTGCTGCCTAACCGCTCCCCTGCCGGGCTGATGGCCAACTGCCCTCCCCTGCCGGGCTGATGGCCCCCAACTGCTCTCCCCTGCCGGCCTCACAGTCCCCAACTGCCCCGGCCAGCCTGATGGCCCCCAACTGCCCTCCCCTGCCAGCCTGATGGCCCCTAACGCCTTCCCCTCCCGGCCTCATGGTTCCCAACTGCCCTGGCTAGCCTGATGGCCCCCAACTGCCCTCCCCTGCCAGCCTGATGGCCTCCAACGCCTTCCCCTCCCGGCCTCATGGCCCCCAAATGCCCTCCCCTGCCGGCCTCATGGCCCCTAACCGCCTCTGCCTTGGCCCCCACCATTGTGGCTTTGTCTGGAAGAAAGTCAGACGGTCGGAAGATGTCTGGTCTCCGGGTCTAATTAGCATATTACCCTTTTATCAGTATAGATACTGGTGGTAGTGGTGATTAGGTTACAATTTTGTCTATAGATTGAAAACTATTGAGACAAGATTATAGAACCAGAGGAGAAATGGACATCACTGAGATTCTGGAGTTGAAAATGGCAGAGGGATAATAGTATTACAGCAGGAGGAAGCATTTTAAATGTGTAAATATGGGAAGAATGGTATATGTAGAAGTTGGAAAGACAGAGATGGAATGGACTATAGTAGACATGTGACAAGTTTTTATATTTGGTGCTGAGTTATCAAGTGCATTTCATCTGTTTGGTAAACCTTGGTAGGAGAAATGTCCCATCTTCTGTGGAAGCTGAGGTCAGATATACTTGCTGTCTTTGCTGTCTGACAGCCTGAATGATGGCACAAGACTAAGCTTGGTCAGTTGGACATTCCCACTAGACTCTGAATCTGGAATGAGTGATACATATCAGCAGTGCCTGGAATCCAGTTTTCAGAGGCATCAATGTCATCAGAAATATAAAAAACTTCCAGCTCTTTTTGAGGTTGGAACATGGCTCTGATTTTGTTCATCTACTAGTAGCTTCCTTTATTTTCTACTGTTTACCAGGGCTGGTTCTCCAGCCTTTCCATCAATTCTGAGAGCTGCCTAATATTCTTCCACTGAATAATTTTTCTTCTTAAGTTTATCATATTTTTTGTTGCTCCAACCAATAATTCATATTGGTATATCCTATATAATAAAAGCCTAATATGCTAAGTGTCCAGTCGTCCGTTCAATCAATCCAAGTGTAATAATATGCTAATGATATGCAAAGGCCGCTCAACTGCTCACTATGACATGCACTGACCACCAGGGGAAGATAGTCGACCGGTTGACCAGTCACTATGATGTGTACTGACCACCAGGGGGCAGACGCTCCGACTGGTAGATTGCTGCTGGGGTCCGGCAGATCGGGACTGAGCAAGATGGGCCAGACATGCCCTGGATCCCTCGTGCAGTCCCTCCCCAGCCCCGATCATGCACCGATGGGGTCCCTTGGCCTGGCCTGCACCCTCTCGCAATCTGGGACCCCTCGGGGAATGTCAGAGAGCCGGTTTTGGCCTGACAGTGGGACGACCGGTTGCTATGACATGCACTGACCACCAGGGGGCAGACGCTCAACACAGGAGCTGCCCCCTGGTGGTCAGTGAGCTCCCACAGGGGTAGTGCTGCTCAGCCAGAAGCTGGGCTCACAGCTGGTGAGCACAGTGGCAGTGGGGGGAGCTACTCCCGCCTCTGTGGCAGCACTAAGGATGTCCAACTGACAGCTTAGGCCTGCTCCCAGACTGCGAGAGGGCGCAGGCCAGGCTGAGGGACCCACCTGAGTGCATGGATTTCGTGCACCAGGCCTCTAGTGTTTTAATATGCTTGAATCTCTAAGAGTCAATCATTGTGTTTCAGATAATCATTCCCCCACCCCACCCCTGCAATCTGAATTTGGAGGCGAATAGCACATGATAGTTTCTCTGGTGAACCAGAAGTAATGCTTGTTAGATTTTTGAACCATGATCATGGATAGGCTTTTAAAACTGTATTAAAACAACCAGTAACCAATCAACCAACTATGATTATAAGAGCAATTTACCCTTAAATATAATTATATGATTATGAGTAAGAAGAATCCTTTGATTATCCTGGAAGAGATTATTCAAACTTATAAATAAGCATGGCATTTCAAATTCAGGGTCAAGGTATGTGAAGATGAAAAATGTGTGTGGCAAAAATACATAGTAGATAATGCATATATTTACATTTTCCAGTTACAGTGCACTTGGTATATTATTGCTTAGTCATTTCATTGAATTTTCAAGTACTTTTTTAAAAAGTAAAGATTTATGGAGAGCAATCAATGAAATACCATATAACTACTTAATATATGCAAAAGATGTAAATTATAAAAATACTTTACAAAAGCTATAAGTTATATAATCATGCTGGTCTATAATTAATATATTCAATTAGCAAGTGTTTTAGCTGTTCCTCTAGTCATTTGTTCATTTATTAACACCAGAGGCAGTAACACAATGCTAAAAATAAACATGCATCAATTTTATAATACATACTTACAAAAACCTTATGTTTAATCACAACTGGTGAATAATGCAAGCAGACCTTCTATCCACCTTAGTGCACTATGATTTTCACAAGTAAAACAATAAAGGAAAATAGAGAATTTAATGCTATTCAGCACCTTTAGTACAGTCAAAAGACTTATCATCTCCATATATCAAAAACATTTGCATCTGTATCACCAAACATGTAAAGTTAATTATTTTGTTCCATGTTTAACATGAATTATTTTATTTACATTACTCTGTAGTTCAACAAAATTTAACAATATTTAAAAATTATCTAAATTCATAAAAGTATTTCATAAATTTCAACATTTAATTATTATGTACAGGATGTCCATGAAAAAAAGTTAAAAGAAATGTAGTCAGAAAGTTGAAGCAACATTACCAAATTTAACAAAATTCCAACTAAATCAAGGCAGAGGGCATTCAAACATTCAAAAATCTCTAGATGCTGCTAACATGAACATGAAAAGTTCCAGTAATAAAAGTCAATGTGAGAAACAATGTTGAAATCACCAGTAGAAATATATTTTAATAGGCATGACATATGTTTTAATAGCAATAGTAATGAATTTTTGTAGAAAACTTTTATAACATTGTCATATATGAACTACCTCATTTGGCGGGGCTGAAGAGTTGATTTCAAAAAAATATATTTTAGCAGCCATAGTTTTATTTCCAGTTAAAACATAGTAAAATGTTAAAAGTAAAATTTGTAATTAACTAAATATACCCAATACTAGAAAATTTAAAATCCCATGCTATTCTAGCAATCATGGCCTCTAGTATAATGTGTCTGATACATGGATTGTGGAAAGCCAATAATAAACAATCAGACATACATATGGGCTTAAAGTTTCACTGAAATACTTATGTAGCAAAATATATTAAAAAGTAATAGAAAAGTAAAAAGATAAAATTAAAAAAATATTGCACAGCCATATTACCTATAAAGTAAAGTTGATGTTTAAAAAGCTCTAAATATGGATGATATAAATTATCTTCCATATAAAAAAGTATAAATATTTCTTAGAACTTCTCAGCATCTATAGTTTAAATATAATACATTATTTGAATCATTGTTGAATGAGGTAATTGTTAAGTCTCTTAACAATGTTTTATACTACTGGAAATATTTGAGGGCAGCAACCAGAAAGAATTTCTCTAAAAATATTTCTGAATCAAGAACTGCTATATGTGCAGCTCTCCCAATGAGTGAGTCAGCTGTATTGGGCAATGCATTGATGACATTATATCGAACCAAATTACAGTCTTTGCTTTGCAGAATTGGACGAAGCAAATTGTGGATCATTTCTGAATAGATCTGTCCTATGGAAAAAGAGAAAAAGTAAAATTAGTTCACATGATTAACTCAAAAAAATTCTATGCCAACTTTAAAAGAATATATATATTGATTTCAGAGAGGAAGGGAGAGGGAGAGAGAGATAGAAACATCAATGATGAGAGAGAGTCACTGATTGGCTGCCTCCTGCATGCCCTTCTGGGGATCGAACCTGCAACTGCTCACTGGGAATGGAACCGTGACCTCTTGGTTCTTAGGTCAAACACTGAGCCACACAGGCCGGGCTCTATGCCTAGTTTAATATAATTTATAAAATTTATTTACTTTACTTCCATTTAAAGTAGAAAAAGTTGTCCGTGCTATGTGTCATATATGTATTTTTTGCTTAATCCCTTCACCTTTTTCCACCCAGCCCCCCAACCTTCCTCCCCTGACAGCTGTCAGTCTGTTCTATGTATTTATATTTCTGTTTCTATTGTTTGTTAAATTATTTTTTATTAGATTGTATACTTTAAACCTGTATGGTTTTATTAATCAATGTCACCTCAATTGATTCAATAAAAAAAGTAGAAAATGTTATTTTTAAAGGTTTTATTTTCCTTTAACTATCATTTTTGGGACAGTTTTAGAGAAAACATGAATCCATTATTTATGTAGCCAAGTAAAAATAACAAATTTATTATACATTATTATCAATTTGATATTTTTAATTCAAAGCAATGAATATAACAGAACAAATAGTTTTCTTCAACATTAAGTCACCTATGATTCATTAAATCATCATGAAAAGGTAGCCATGCTGAGACATTTTGATAAGGCAAAATTTAAAACTTTAGTCTACAGCAAGTTTGCACAGCAGTTGACATTTCCCCACATATTTTCACAATACAAGGATGGGCAAAAGTAGGTTAATAATAATAAGTAATACAATAATTAATGAATAAATAATATAAGAATTAAGGAATAAATAATACAAAAATAAACTTTCGTGTACTTACAACTATAAACCTACTTCCGCCCATCCCTGTATTTTGAGAAGAATGCCAACTTCCTATTGTCAGAAGAACAATGTGATTTTGGCTCAAAGATCAAAGAGGATCCTTTTTTTGCTCTGAAGGTTTATTTAATGCTTGGTTCTGCTTTTAATTCTAAAGTTATGCTTCTCTCTCCCTCTTTTTGGTTAATTCTTATAATGGATTTATTGAGGTCATGCTAAGCATAAAAGACCAAAGTTAGATATGCATACACATAAAAACACAGACTACCTATAAGGGGGCAAAACAGTTTTTAATGCTTATGCATTACTACATTACTAATAGATAAGTGCTAACACATATCCATGGAACCTATAAATTTTAGAAAGGCAGGTATTACATTTTGGAGGAGAGGCAGATGAGGAATGAAGAGAAGGCAATCGTATATAGAAGTACAATTAGAGAAAGGAGAGAGAAGTATTTTAGAGGAAGATTAATATCACACAGATTCCCAGACAACCTCTTCTCTGAGTTTTCAGTGCTAGTCAAGTTGGATTTCTGATTCCATGCTATTTAAAAAATATTCTTACATAGGAAGAAATCCAAATCTCTATTAGATTTTCCCAGTTCCCCAGTGGCAAAACAAAGCACATTTACCTAGTTTTAGTGACCCATCTGAAGGTTAAACCTCTTCTAAATTTTCCCCAAAAGTGGACTCTTGCTAAGACAGAAGTAAAAATACATACATACACACACACACACACACACACACACGTTATTCTGATGTCACAAAATGCTAAAAAAAATCTGTTAAATGAGTAGAGTGCTTACTATGTGCCAGCACTATGCTAGGCAAGTCTAATACCAATGTATCTAAGAGAGTCTGCCTAAAGAAGCTGTTCACTGTCATAATGTGGGAAAAGCAAAGGTTTAAGAATTTGTTTAAAATTAGCCTTATTACAAAAAAGGAACAGAGGCAACACTGGCAGGCAGGACACCCAAGTTCTTATCCTAAGCCTATAATTAACCACCAATGACTTTGGATATGTCACTTAGCATCTCTGGGCCTCAGTTACAAAATGAGCAAACAGGACCCAAGTCTCCTTCTGGCTCCAAATAGTTATGATTTCTTTTGTTATTCAAAAATTAGAGGCCCGGTGCATGAAATTCATGCACAGGGGTGGGGGTGGGGGTGGGGGAGTGGGTGGGTGGGTACCCTCAGCCCAGCCTGCACCCTCTTCAATCAGGGATATCCCTCTCACAATCCGGGACCGCTGGCTCCTAACTGCTCACCTGCCTGCCTGCCTGATTGCCCCTAACTGCCCCCCCTGCCAGCCTGATCACCCCTAACCGCCTCTGCCTGTTGGCTGATCGCCCCCAACTGCCCCCGCCCCCCGCTGCCAGCCTGGTCGCCCCCAACTGCTCCCCCTGCTGGCCTGGTCACCCCTCACTGCCCCCCTCTGCTGGCCTGGTCACCCCTCACTGTCCCCCGTGCCGGCCTGGTTGACACCAACTGCCCCCCTTGCCGGCCTGGTCGCCCCACGCAGCCTGCTGTTTAGTCATTTGGTCGTCCCTCACTAACCCTCCTGCTGGCCTGGTCGCCCCACGCAGCCTGCTGTTCAGTTGTTTGGTCATCCCTCAGTAACCCTCCTGCCGGCCTGGTCGCCCCATGCAGCCTGCTGTTCGGTCGTTACTGTGAGGGCATTCTGACCAATTTGCATATTACCCTTTTATTAGTATAGATAGCAGAAGAATAAATAAGCACATTCTTCATCAGTCACTATCAATAAAGTGGTGCAACTCCTTGTTGCCATCTGAGGTACAAAAGGGAGTGAGGTACAGACCAACATGTAGCATGACCATTACCCCAATCATCAGTCCCAATAATCTGGAGGAAATCAAAGTACAAATTATTTATGAGGCAGCAAAATGGAGAAGCATTTGTAATTAGATGAAAAGAGCTATTTCATAAGAACAACTACTGTTTCACTGGTAAAAACAACTTTTGTGGTAGGAGCAAAGAAAGGAAGAAAAATGGAGGAAGGATAGATGTTAATATCAGTGGGTGGGCAAAGAAGTAAAAGGAAAGAGAAGGATGAGACAAAGAAGAAAGTGACTACAAGAAAAGTGTTGGAAAACTCAGGTATAGCTATAACTCTTCAAAAATACTTCTAATGTACTTTGTTACCTGACTGTTTGTCCGTGATAAGGAACATAGCGATCCTGTAGAGATCCCACTAGCACAACATTTTTGAAATAATGAAGCCCTGTGAAAAGAAATACTGATTTTATAATGCAATAATCAACCAGATTTAGAACAACTTATTATTTTAAAAGTCTAGTTTTATTTTTTTAAAATGTCTTTATTGATTTTAGAGCTAGGAAGAAAGAGGGGTAAAGATAGAAACACCGATGAGAGAGAAACATGGATGGCTGCCTCCTGCAAGCCCCCTACTGGGGATCAAGCCAGCAACCCGGGCATGTGCCCTGGCCGGGAATCAAACTGGTAATATATTGCTTCATGGGTCAAGTCTCAACCACTAAGCCACAACAGCTGGGCTAGCAGCATATTAAGTGACCAAAAAAATTTATTTCCTCAGTAGCACTGTTTATGGCTTTTAAAATACCTACTGAATTTTTTCTTCAAATTTCTATATATTATCTACAACCCCCTTCCCAAGCTTCATTGTAAGCAGTTTATGTGCTCATATGAGACGTGTGTTTGCACTGATTGAAAGCAAGGATTGTGGTGTGGTGGTATATTTCACGACATTCTTACTTTTCAAAGGATATTCCTCAATATTTAGGAATATTTCCCAAGAAACCTATATTCTTCCTTTAAAAACAAAAGAGTCCAACTTCCATATGAACACTTTTCTATTAATGGCCTGTCCTGCTCCCACATTACAAGAAAAAGATATTTCTCCAATCTATTTCAGATCTTATCCTGGTGTATAGCCCTGGGGCACACATCTTCCATAAATTGAATTAAAATAATCTTTGTATTTTTATGATGACATAATTACAGTAAATATATACAACTAGATATGCTAGAAAACATATCCTCTGCAACTATTTCAAATGATTAAAAAATGTTTTTAGATGTCACCCTAAAATTATATAAGGGGGTATACACTTTTGCAAAAAAATTTTTAGTGGTTAAATAAGCCAAACATGTGAAAACAACTGTCCTACTATATATCATCTTCACTTTCAAGTTGGTTTTGATACTGCACTTTTTAAAATCTAAGTATGATGCTATTACTGAAATTTTATCCCAAGTTCCATGAAACCAGTCTTATAACACAATTAGCTTCTTCATTTATCCAAAAGGTATGTATTTGTGTACTCCACAAAGGGCTACCATATTGCACAATTTTAGGGGCACAATTCATACCACACTCTGCATAAATAACACCACTTGGAGCTGTGCATTCCACAGCCTATGGCAGCCTTGCTTAATAATGTTCATTTTTTTTCTTTCCTATTTTTCCTTAAACTGCCAGCATCTTCTATCCCCTCTTTACTCTTACCTTATGACCTTGCTTTCTATTTCACTGAGAATATGATAGAAAAGAACTTCCACATACTCCCACCTTAACAGAAACCCACTTACCATACCTGTACTTTCATGTTCTGCCTTCACTCTTGCTCCTTCTGATGAACTGTTCATGCTCCCACCTCAGGCCAGCCCTTATACTTGTATGCTAGTATCCCTCCTGTTTATTTAAGGCCGTGGCTCTAGTAGCTTTCCCATCCCCGTCTTACATTAGTTTTCTCTTTTGTACAGATCATTTTTATCAGTAGCAAAACACTATAATCTCTTCCATTAAAAAAAATCAATCAACCTGTCTTTGGACTTTATACTCCTTTACAATTACCCATCACCCCCAATTTCTTGGTACATCTTTATTTATATAGTTGTATCATAAAAATAATAGGCATTACATTTAAAAATTACATTAAATGTTTTTCAAAATAATAGCTTTTGCAGAGAATCTGATATACTTCTTTTTAAAAAAATATATTTTTATTGATTTCAGAGAGGAAGGGAGAGATAGAATCATCAATGATGAGAGAGAATCACTGCTCGGCTGCCTCTTGCACACCCCCCTCTGGAGATCGACCCCATAACTGCGGCATGTGCCCTGACCGGGAATCAAACCGTGACCTCCTGGTTCATAGGTCAACGCTCAACCACTGAGCCACGCCGGCCGGGCTGATATACTTCTATAGAGAAATGATACTCAGGTTGAGAATCACTGCTTTAGACTGACATCCTTGAGGGAAGTGTCTATGTCTCCCCAAGTTCAAGCAATTCAGTGGAAGGAAAGTAAAATCAATAATGATTAGATAAGGACATTTCCTTTTTTAAAAAATTGATTTTTTGGGAGAGAGGAAGGGAGAGGGAGAGAGAGAAACATTGGATCAGCTGCCTCCTGCACGCCCCCTACTGGAGATCGATCCAGTAACCCATGAAGTGCCCTGACTGGGAATCAAACCTGCAACCTCTCAGTGCATGGGACCAACTCAGCCACACTGACTGGGCTAGCTGAGAGGATTTCTAAGACACCGTTAAAGTCTCAGACTCCATGATGATGAAATAGAATCAAAGATCCTAATTCTGCCCTACCTGGTTTGGCTCAGTGGATAGAGTGTTGACCTATGTACTGAAGGGTCCCTGGTTCGATTCTGGTCAAGGGCTTGAGGGCTCGATCCCCAGTAGGGGGTGTGCAGGAGGCAGCCGATCAATGATTCTCTCTCATCACTGATGTTTCTATCTCTTGCTCCCTCTCCCTTCCTCTCTGAAATCAATAAAAAATATATTTTAAAAAAGATCCTAATACTGATATAAACATATTATATTGTCATATTTTGAAATGTGATTCCTAAGACAGTACTTTACTTTAAAAATGCATTTTAAATTTAGTAATCAATTTATCTTAATAATAGTTTTTCAACAATAAATTAATACTAAATATGTACTTCTGCATAGAAAGTTTGATTTTTGTGTTATCCAAGAACCAAGTTAGTTAAATAGACTGTGACTCTTTTTGAATCTGTGGGTTTCAATTCCTTGTCTAGCAGTGTTGGCTGGAGAGGGCATAAACTCAAAGTGAAACATGGTAGGCTCAGAGTCTCAATGGGAATTAAGGAAATACATCATCTGAGTTGAAGTCCATCTAATAAAAATGTCTGGAGTTGCCGAAACTGGTTTGGCTCAGTGGATAGAGCGTCGGCCTGCGGACTGAAGGGTCCCAGGTTCGATTCCGGTCAAGGGCATGTGCCTGGGTTGCGGGCACATCCCCAGTAGGAGATGTGCAGGAGGCAGCTGATCGATGTTTCTCTCTCATCGATGTTTCTAACTCTCTATCTCTCTCACTTCCTCTCTGTAAAAAATCAATAAAATATATTTTAAAAAAATTAAAAAAAATGTCTGGAGTTTTTTATTTTGGAAGCCTTTTATTCTAAGTTCATCTTCTCTGTACCTATACTGATTCTACCTGCTCAAAGATGACCTAGTTAACTGGCCTTCAGGTTAGGACTTCACTCAGGCCCTGAAGTGGCTAATTCTTGGGTGAAGTTACCTCTAACTTGGGAAAGTAACAAGATTTTCCCCATCTACAGAATGAAATAGAATTTAAAAAGTTTTTAAATATTTTAGTTTACTTTTCAAGATTACCAAGAAAAAGATTAAAGTAAATCTTCAACACTTCTCTGTACTGCGTAATAACATGATTTATATGAACACTGTAAATGATAACTTTCATCTTCATTATTATAGTCTTCCTGATACTTTTGGTGTCTCATTTTTTCTGAAACTTTAATGTTTTAAAGCAATTCCCATTGATTCATTTTATCTACTTTTTGAAATTGGCTAACATCCTGGTTGTTTTGCATACTATGGGACATTTAGCAGTCTGGAGACCATTTTTGTTGTCACACTGTGGATTGGGGGTTGTAAGAGTGTGTGTTTTACTGGTATTTTGTGGGTAGAGGCCAGGGGTGCTAAATATCCCATAATGCACAGGACAACGCAGGACAACAAAGAATTATCCAGCCTAGAATGTCAACAGTGCTGAAGTTGAGAAAACCTTGTAATTTTAAAATGGACATATTCTAAGCAATATTAAACTATTCTTATTTATTTTAAATACTATGTTAGAAAGAATTTGCTTCCTAAAATAATGTTAGCTGATGCTGACTCTTTCCCACATTTTCAGAAACAAAATACAAATGTTATTTACAAATCAAGTGATACCTATTATTAAACACCCCTATAATTTACGGGAAAAAAAGATTATCTTGTGCCACAGTAGCACAGCAGGAAACTTCTTTATTTTTCAGAAAACAACCACTGGTAAAGAGAATCTAAGCAGATGTTTTTGGGAAGAACTTAAAAGGACGTTATGTTTTGGAAGTTTCAACATGAATAGATTCTTTTCTGGCTATATTTGAGGCCATATTATGGAATGTAAAGGTGCCCATGATCCTTGTCTCTATGTAATCTTGACTACTTCACCATTGGTGTCACCTAATATCTATACTAATAAAAGAGTAATATGCTAACTAGACTGGGAGACGTTCTGGAAATCTTCTGGACGTCCTTCTGGACAAAGCCATGGTGGCAGGGCCGAGGCAGAGGCGATTAGAGGCAATCAGGCCAGCAGGGGAGGGTAGTTGGGGGCAATCAGTCCAGCAGGGGTGGGCAGCTAGGGGTGCTCAGGCCAGAAGGGGGGGCAGTTGGAGTTGATCAGGCCGGCAGGCAGAGTGGTTAGGAGTGATCAGGCAGGCAGGTAGGTGAGCGGTTAGGAGCCAGCAGTCCTGGATTGCGAGAGGAATGTCCAAATGCCGGCAGTTGGACATCCCCTGAGGAGTCCCAGATTGGAGAGGGTGGAGGCCAGGCTAAGGGACACACACCCCCATGCACGAATTTCGTGCACCAGGCCACTAGTATATATATAAAGAGCTAGGGTTCGTAACATGCACAAGGACCAAGTCTCGACGGAACACAGAAGTCAATGCTGGGTTGCTATGGCGACCCAGCACTGACTGCCGAGGGGGCTGCGGATCAGGCCTGGAGAGAGGCCTGAAGACAGAAGCAGGGTCTGATCTGCAGCCTCAGTGGCAGCTGTTGATCGGCCGTTGCCTCTCTCTTTCTCTCCGGGCTTCGCCAGCAGTCGCGCCTCTGTTTCTCTCCCGGCCTCCGTGGGGGCTGCTGATCAGCCCTGCCTCTTTGATCAGGCCCAGAGATGCTGACTGGCATAGAAACCAACCAATCAGAACCAAATCTGGCTGAAGTGACAGGAGCCAATGGCTGCCTAGGAGGTGGAGCTTTGGACGCTGACTGGCATCGAAACCGACCAATCAGAACCTAATCTGGGTGAACTGCGAAGGCAGAACCTAAGGTGGGGGCTGAGGAGGGGTTTTAAGAGCAACAGCTGTTTGGTGTAAGGTGTAAGAAAGCAGTTCAATTTTTTAATGACTGCTTTGGCAGTATAGTGCATATGGCTGGCTATCAGTCCAGATATAGGGATTATTTATTTTTGTCTGCCAAGAGCATCTCCTCCTGCTAAAAAAGGCTCCCCCCATGCCCATTTAAGCAATCCTATCCTACATAATCTATCTATACTACTAAAAGGATAATATGCTAATTAGACCAGGTCAACCGGCCATCTTCCGGATGTCCGACTTCCTTCCAGACAAAGCCATGGTGGTGGGGGTTGAGGCAGAGGCAGTTAGGGGCAATCAGGCCGGCAGGCAGATGAATGGTTAGGAGCCAGTGGTCCCAGATTGTGAGAGGGATGTCCGGCTGCCGGTTTAGGCCCGATCCTACAAGAATCGGGCCTAAACCGGCAGTCGGACATCCCCCAAGGGGTCCCTGATTGGAGAGGGTGCAGCCTGGGTTGAGGGAACCCTCCTTCCCATGCACGAATTTCATGCACTGGGCCACTAGTCTATATATAATAAACGTTTTACCTTCCCCATTGCTCTAGTTCCTTCATCTTTTTCTTTCCCTAGATATTCAATGCTGAGATGCTAATAAACCATAACTATACTATATGAACTATATAGTCTATCAGCCATTTGTAGAATGCTATAGGTATTTTGGTCAAAAGTTGCTATAAAAATCTAATGAATGTTTATAATTGTAATGCCTTAATCCCAAAAGATAATTCCCTCTTAAAAGTAATATTTCTTTAGTTCTTTACAGATCTATTGTGTCCACAAAACAAAAAAGGCAATTCACACTTAATAAAGTGATTTTAAAAACATGTTTTAGGAATCATAAAAATTATTTTAGGCTTTTAAATGTTTCCTTAATTTTAAAATAATGAATAGTAGAGAAAAAGACTTTCAAAAGGAAGACCCACAGGGGAGGCTTTGCTTAAATAAAAAGAGAAAAGAAGGTGGAAGGCTAGATTTTGCTTCAGACAAGAGGAGGAAATTAGGCATCTTTCTCAAAAGAGGAGGAAATTAGCCGTCAGAAGAAATAGAAGCAATAATTGGATGAGGGCATCTAAGAATTTGTACCTTTCACAGAGTGAAACCATAAAAGAAAAATCACCATTAGGACTTTTTGTTTAAAAACACCTAATAATCGCATTTTGGTTACTTAAAATGATTATGTAAACATTGTTCTATGCTTTCCTGTTTTACTTATGTTTCTGATGTGAACCCATATATTTCTACATTGTGAACAAAGTAATTATATGTATACTAGAGGCCCAGTGCACGAAATTTGTTCAACCAGGGAGGGGGGGTCCCTCAGTCCGGCCTTCACCCTCTTGCAATCTGGGAGCCCTCGGTGGATGTCCGACTGCCACAGAGGCAGGAGAGGCTCCCGCCACCGCCGCTGCGCTTGCCAGCCATGAGCCCAGCTTCTGGTTGAGCACCACTCCCCCTGTGGGAGCGCACTGACCACCAGGGGGCAGCTCCTGCCTTAAGCGTCTGCCCTCTGGTGGTCAGTGCGCGTCATAGCGACTGGTCATTCCGCCATTTGGTCGATTTTCATATTAGCCTTTTATTATATAGGATATACAGGTGTAATAATTTCCTAGGAATTGACTACTCATTTCTCACAGTTCTCTAGGTGACAAAAAAGGGGGGAGGAGAACATAGCTCAAAACAGGCTTGCTCCAACCCCTGTGATAATATTATAATTTAAAAATCAATTAATATTTGTTGATACTTAAAACTGCAATTAGAAATAGCTTCTAAAGAGAAATCATGTAATGAAAATATACATTAACTAAAGGCCCAGTGCACGGATTCGTGCACCGGTGGGGTCCCTCAGCCTAGCCTACACCCTCTCGTAATCCAGGACCCATCGGGGGATGTCAGACTGCCGGTTTCTGGCCTAGCCTGTGAGGATTGGGCCAAAACCACTCTGCCTGCCTGTCTGATTGCCCCTATCCTCTTGCCTGCCTGCCTGATCGCCCCTAACCACCTCTGCCTTGGCCCCCGCTGCCGCAGCTTCATCCCTAAGGACGTCCGGAATGACATCCGGAAGGTTGTTCAGCTGTCTGGTCTAATTAGCATATTACGCTTTTATTATTATAGATCATACAAATCAGTTCAGATGAGGAATGCCATGGAGTATAGAATTTTCGACGTAAAATTTTATAGTTATGTTTTTATTTTCTTATGTTGCTGTTTATTACTATTGCTAATTAAATTTTACTTTGTAAAATGCAGTATAAATACACAAACCCTGGGAAACATTTATATTCAGTTTTGTTTTTCATATATTTTCTAACCCATTAGGAGCAGTGGTAAAAACTTCACAGCTACACAAAATGGCTCTAGTGTAAGTTTTTCTCACATGAGAACTATACACTATATTTAAACTTAAGGATTTTATATTTGATTTTATAGGAATATCTTGTAGTTTTACTAATCATGCATATATTTCTGCACACTATAAGAAAGTTATTGTTGATTTGTACCTTTAGAAACAAGATCATAAAACTCAACTTATAAAAAAAAGTTTCTTTCATTGATTCTAATAACAGACAATACATGAAATAACCATTCCCAGATTTCTTTATCATATTAAAAACACATTTAAGGTAGAATCCTGAAAAGGCTAAAACAGGACTCAAATGAAGTAGCTATATTCAATTACTAAATCTGTCCAGTGTTCATATCAAATGTTTTAAGAGCAGGATGGAGAACATAGGTGATAGGAATAAAGATAAAGGATAGATTTTAAAAGCCAAGGTCAAGTTACTTCAGACTTGGAACTATCAGTCACCAATATACGGATTTGATTTTCAGCTTACCATACAATATCTGACCTTCTTTTGGATACTGAAAATAATATTGAAAAGATTCAATGGATTTATACCGAATAACTACTAGAAAGAACTATAGTAAATACTAGGTGTGTATATATGAAGGGTGGGAAAGGGTTGTCACAGCAGATCATATTTAAAGAAAGGAGGATAAGATATATAAAAATGACTTACATCAGATAAACTATAAGGAGTATGATAAAAGAGGTTCATATATAATGTTCATATGAATTCAGAGATATTAGCAATCTTGGGCTGTGGGACACAAAGAAGTGGAATCAAAGATGACACTGAGGTGTTTCAAACCAAGTAATTTAGAAGATAGAGTACCACTTAAAAAAGGATGAAAAAAGAGGTTGCAAAAGAAGATAGTATGTTCAGTATTGAACATATTTAGTCTGATATGTAAGTAGAGATGTCTAGCAGGCCAAATGAGGATTGGAATTCACTGATGAAGTAAGTCTTGGAGATATAAGATTTGAGATATAAAGGGATATATTAGGTACTCTGAGAGCAGAGTAGCATTAAATCAGAGAACATCAAGAAAAGCTTTTGATAGTAGGTGGTGCTTGAATTTAACTTTAGCAGATGAAGATAATTAGTTCTGAAAAGAAGGGTAAACACACATCAAAAGAAACGGTAGTAGAAAAAGTATGGATAAATGCAAGGAAGCATAAAACATGTGTGGCATGACTAAAGCAAAGGATGTGTATGTGGGAAGAGTAAGATAGTAAGCAATTAAAATAAGTAGGGACCAGACTATAAAGGATTTGATGCCCTAAGCCTTAGAATCTAAACTTCATCCTAAAAGCTGCAAGGTACTGTGAAAAGATTTTCAAAAAGGAGCAATATAGTCTGATTTAATTTTTAGGAGATAATTTCATCTCATGAGGAAGTGAGATTGGTGAGAAGGGCGCATACAGGAGGCAGGGTAACCAGTATGGAGGCCACAGCAATAACCTAAGTAAAAAGTGATGAAGGTTGAACTAGAGCAGTGGCAAAGAAAAGAAAGAGAAGCCTAAGAAAACTGAATGTTTCAGGGCTCGATAACTCCATAGATGTGAGGAGAGAGTGAGAAAGAGGAGTCTGGAACAACTTCTAAGTTTCAGTCTGGGTAGATGATAATGGAGCCATTCCTGTAGTTGTGGAATCCAGAGAATTAAATCTGAGTAGAAAGAGAAGGTGCCTGAAAGCATCTGAGGCACCGTATGACATATAAGCGAGTATATTCAGTAGGCAGCTAGATATGTAGGTCTAGAGCAGAGCACAGAGGACTTTCCTTTTAGGGATACATATCTGAGCAGTACCAATGGTGAAGATGGATATGAAATGATGCTATCAAAAAAGAATGTACAGAGTGAGAACAGCAGGTGATAGAGGCTGGAAAGGAAAGAAAAGAAGCCTGTGTAGGAAGCAGAGAGCCAAGATGAAAGAAAACCAAGAGAGGCTGATGTTACAGAATTGGAGGGAGGAAAATTTTTCAAGAAGGAGGGTGTTCTCATTAATTTATGTGTTGCCTATGGCTATTTTTGTGCGACAATGGTATTGTCGAGTAGTTGCAACAGAGATCATGTGGTCCACAAAGCCAAATATTTGTTATCTGGCCCTTTAGAAAAAAAATTTGCCAACCTCTCCTCTATAAAGAGTAGTGGGGAAATGGGGATGGGGTGGGGTATTATCTAGGTTTCAGTTATGTCTCTACTTTCAGAAGGAAAAGAAGATAACATTCTTTGAAGAAGATAAAGATGAAGGCAATCTGTTCCCCTCAAATGGAGATTGTTTTTATTTTATTGATTTTTAAATTTGATTTGTTATTGAGAGGAAGGGAGGAGGAGAGACAGAAATATCAATGATGAGAGAGAATCGGCTGCCTCCTTCCCCGCACCTACGGGAATTGAGCCTGCAACCCTGGCATGTACCCTAACTGGGAATTGAACCCTGACCTTTTCAGTGGAAAGAATGTATGGGGAACCAGTTCCTAATCACTCTGCAACTGGTTTTTAAGATTGTGGAATATTCAATTCTCCTTTATGTGCTTCCAATATTACAGAAGGTAGTAAATTTATCCTATCTAATAATAGACAAACATGGCAATTGACCATACCTTCGCTATGCCTCCCATTGGCTAATCAGCGCGATATGCAAATTAACCACCAACAAAGATGGAGGCTAATTTGCATACTTCAGGCAAATCCCGCTGCGCTGCCCCACCTGGGGCTGGCGGCAGCGCGATCCCTAGCCGCTGGCCACCCCAGTACGAGATCCTGGCCTGCCGTGTGTGGCCCAGGGCGGGCGGCAGCGCGATCCCGAGCCTCCGTCCGCCCCAGCTCGGGATCCGGGCCTGCCGTGTGTGGGGTGGGGCGGGCGGCAGCGTGATCCCGAGCCACCGCCTGCCCCATTGCAGGATCCGGGCCTGTGGTGTGTGGGGCGGGGCAGGCAGGGTGGGTGGCAGCGAGATCCCCAGCCGCTGCCTGCCCCATTGCGGGATCTGGGCCTGTGGTGTGTGGGGTGGGGCGGGCAGCAGCGAGATCCCCAGCTGCCACCCGCCCCAGCGCGGGATCCGGGCCTGCCATCTGCAACCGGGGGAGACAGGGCAGACACCGCGGGATCGGGCGTGCCATCTGCCACCAGGGTAGCGGGCCTAAGCCAGCAGGTGGTTCCCACCTGGGCTGGCGGCAGCGCGATCCCTAGCGCTGGCCACCCCAGTACGAGATCCTGGCCTGCCGTGTGTGGCCCAGGGCGGGCGGCAGCGCGATCCCGAGCCTCCGTCCGCCCCAGCTCGGGATCCGGGCCTGCCGTGTGTGGGGTGGGGCGGGCGGCAGCGTGATCCCGAGCCACCGCCTGCCCCATTGCAGGATCCGGGCCTGTGGTGTGTGGGGCGGGGCAGGCAGGGTGGGTGGCAGCGAGATCCCCAGCCGCTGCCTGCCCCATTGCGGGATCTGGGCCTGTGGTGTGTGGGGTGGGGCGGGCAGCAGCGAGATCCCCAGCTGCCACCCGCCCCAGCGCGGGATCCGGGCCTGCCATCTGCAACCGGGGGAGACAGGGCAGACACCGCGGGATCGGGCGTGCCATCTGCCACCAGGGTAGCGGGCCTAAGCCAGCAGGTGGTTATTTCCCGAGGGGTCCCAGGCTGTGAGAGGGCACAGGTTGGGCTGAGGGACCTCCCCCTGCCAGTGCACAAATTTTTGTGCACCGGGCTTCTAGTTATTTAATAATAAGCTAATAAGAGATGAAGAACAAGACTTGCCAGTGGTGAGAATGTGAAGGAATAACTATTACTAGTTTAGTTATTGACATTTTCCAGAAATGTCTGACAGCCTTAGAACAGGAAAGTAGAACAATATGTGTCAGTTTATAACAAGGATTTAAGATTGGGGTTGGGGACAGCTAGAAGGACAGGAGGGCTAGGATATGCAGAGGCCTCGGTCAAAAACTGACTAACATAACTGGTATGGATTACAAATGCTAAAAATTTTAGGATAATTTCAATGTAGCTGTGCAGCTCTTAAAAAATATGATCATGTGAAAAAATTAAACCATGTTATCAACTGCTTAGTTTTAAAGTGTGAGTCTGCTATTTCATTTACTAAGAAGTTACAATTGACTAATACTTTTTAATCAGCAGAAAGACATGTAGATAATTTATTTGCTAAAGTTTTTTTAAAAAGGATGTTTTAAAAACTGTTACTATATACTTACCCGCTTTATTACTAAGCTTGTATAAGAAAGTTTGGCGAGGGTCTGAATGATCTCGACATGTCAATTGCAAAAGAGAACCTGATTTTTTCCATTTCTGCATAAACCATAGACCTAGAGAGTTATAAATGATATGTGAGTATAACTAGAAATATATAGTAACATATGCCAAGGTTATTAATTTTAATATATTTCATTTCAGAAGAGACATCCTCCAAATTAGCATTCTGTTGGCTAATAAATATATTTACAAAATATTTTTATTTTGTGATAACAAATATATACACATCCACATATGGGTTAACTATGGGTTAATGGAGGTTAAAATAGGGCTTGCTATTTCTTTTCTTTTTTTTAATATATTTTATTGATTTTTTACAGAGAGGAAGGGAGAGGGATAGAGAGTCAGAAACATTGATGAGAGAGAAACGTCGATCAGCTGCCTCCTGCACACTCCCTATTGGGGATGTGCCCGCAACCAAGGTACATGCCCTTGACCGGAATCAAACCTGGGACTCTTGAGTCAGCAGGCCGACGCTCTATCCACTGAGCCAAACTGGTTTGGGCAGGGCTTGCTATTTCTTAATCAGTAATAAAACAGATAATGGTCTATGAAGAACAAATCTGGGAAAATTGTACCTTTAGATATATTTGACCAAATTATAAAGCAGAGGGAGATAAAACTTCAAACACAGTAGTATATCCGAACACCTAAGTACTGTCTTTACACTATAGATAATTATAGTTAAGTTATGGCAGATTGATTATATAAGACCAACTCTGAGAATGAGGACTTGGTTAATGTTTGTTAGCAATAGTTGAATATAATTTAACTTTCATATTTAACTGTATTTCTTTATATTACCAGTTACCCATATTTAAATGTATCTTCTCTTATGTGAAATCCTAATCACTCTGGAACTGGTTTTCAAGATTGTGGAATATTTAATTCTACTTTTGGTGCTTCTAATATTACAGAAGGGAAGAGGAGAAGTCAAGAAAAAAAAACTTAATTGATTAAATCTGATCATTGAAAGCCTATGTGGGGGAAAGTTTAGTGAAGAAAGAAATTCAAAGTATTGCATCTTATTCATATTGGGTTCTATTTTTTTTATTATTTATGGATTTCATTTTTCTCATGTCCTAATTTTCAAACTGAAAAAATTTAGAACTAGCTATATTTTGAATACCAGCATTTGAAATAAGATACAAAAGAAAATGGTTTGGTATTTTTGGTCAATGAAAGAACTGAAAGACAAAATGAAAATAATAGTTTTAAGGCTCAATGAAAAAAAAAAAAACAAAATGAAATCTAATTTATCCTCTCAATAGGAATCAATTGACTAAATTATAAAAACCATTTTATAAAAATCTAAGGAAAAACAAAGCCAAATAAAAAGCAAATCAAGAATGAGATTAGTGATGTCCTAGCTGTTTGGCTCAGTGGATAGAGTGTCAGCCTGCAGACTGAAGGGTCCCAGGTTCAATTCTGGTCAAGGGCACATGCCCCAGTTGCAGGCTCGATCCCCAGTAGGGGGTGGGCAGGAGGCAGCTGATCAATGATTCTCTCTCATCAATGTTTCTATCTCTCCCTCTCCCTTCCTCTCTGAAATCAATAAAAAAAATATTTAAAAAAAAGAATGAGATTAGTGAGAATATTTTTTCTAATCAAAATGGGCTCTTAACTTTGATTTAAATTTCTTTAAAAATTTTAGAATTTATTTCCTCATAATATCACTGTTAAAATCAGTTAACATTCTATATAAAATATTTTATAACTTTACTATATGTTAAATATAGACATTTACTGGTTATCTGCTTAACTGATGGAACAATTATAAAGTAAACATTTACTGAAAAGATTTAGCTTAATTAAAAAATGCTCTAATTACTTTTTACAAATGTCATCTCAATATAATATTCATTTTCTAAAATGACTTATCAGCTAATTTCATGGGCATGACAAAACAAAAAACAGTTACATAATTTTTTTCATGAATTTTCACGTATGTGACAAGTTGGCTCTAAAATAAACACATAAAAATATTAAATTTGACTTTTCTCCCCATGCCATATTTTTATACTGAACAATAAAACTTTTTACCTGTATTAACAAGAGCACTGCTATTGTAGAGTGTACCGAGGTGAGGTCCAGAAAGAGATAGAAAGGTATGAAGTTTGTGGAGGTAATATTTAAACCTTGGCCTAGTAAGCACTGAACGGATTATTAAATTGCCCAACGAATGTCCAATAAAGCTTTAAGAGAAAAAAAAAAAAAGACATTTCTCCCATAGTATTAGTTTTAAAAACAAATATCAAGGTGATATCACTACACATAGATGTAAAATATTAAGAGTTAAAAATTTTCTAGTATGTTTTAAAATTATGGTTTGATACTTTGAAATGAGATAACTTACATTTTGAAGGAAAAGTTATGACTATAGTAGAAAGTTCCTATTATGTAATTTAAATGCTTACTCTATGGGAACAATATATTATATAGAAAATGTTACTTATAGTTTGTAATTGCTTAGAAATAAGTGTAATTGCTTACACTTTATAAGTAATAATACATTGACTAGATAACTTTGCCTCCCTAGGCACACATACAATTATTTTCTTAAATAATAATTTAAAACAAACTTTTCTGGTTCACACTCAAAAGTGGGCAGTTCTTTGACTACTCTCAAGGCACAGCTAGAACGTGCATTTTCCTATTATAAGTCTAAAATCATAGCAAAATAACTAATATTTATAAAGTACTTCACCTTTATTAAGGAATAGTTTAAATGAGAAGAGCCTTTTTTGCTTAGCATTATTTTACAATAGATAATATATGAATTCCTGGGGACAATAACAAAAAAAGAAATGAAAGCTGTCTAAACACTGGTTTATCCATATAACTAGTGAGAAGTTCAGGACGAACTTTCCTCAACTGACTTTTCTAAAGCTGTGGAGTGAGAGTTATAAGTAACTAATATTCCTCAATCAACTAGATCAGGCTTTTGGATAATGGGTGATTATAACTGACAACCTAATCTGAAGAGGGAATACTTTTGTGTATGAATGAAAAAATTAAAATATATTATTTTTCTCATAAAATAGTAAATGAATTAAAAAATATGAGGATCACTGTAGAAAATTTAGTAAGCAAAGGGTATTTAAAAATCTATAAATGAAGAGGATTAGAATGAGAAAATAATTTCTTCTCCCAACATACTTGTATCTCTCCCCATTTTTTAACAGAAATCTGTTTTGTGTTTTTCTTTAAACTTTAAGTAGAAACCTGTTTATCTATTTTCCTAAAATGCACGTTTTAGCTGTGCCTTGATAGTAGTCAAAGAACTGCCCACTTTTGAGTGTGGACCAGAAAATACTTCTATACTTCAGACTGGAAACAAACTACAAAAGCCTATAGTATACAGAGCCAGCTTCTTCCTCTAACTTAATTGGGATATGAAGATAATTAGTTTGTTCTTTTTGAAGAATGAAGGTTTTTACTTTTTATTTAATTCCTAATAGACTAGAAGAAATAAATATTTTTCTCTCTCCCATGTATATCCTCAATATCTGATTAAATAATGAGACATATTGGTTTGATCATCATCTCTTACTTGTAGAAAACTAACTCACAAAGTAGAGTCATAAAACTTTGAAAGTATTTTTATTGTTTTACTTGTTTATACATATCCATTTTTCTTCAAAATTTTCTTTTTGGTAACATCTTTTTTGAGATATAATTCACATACCATATAATTCATCCACTTAAAGTATATAATTCAATATTTTTTAGTGTATTCAGAGTTGTGCAGCCATTACTACAGGAAATTTTATAACATTTTCACCAGAAAGAAACGCTGTACCTTTAGCTATCAACTCCCTACCTCCCATCTTCCCCAGCTCTAAACAATCACTAATCTACTTCTGTTTATAGATTTGCAAATTTTGGACAAGTCATATAAACAGAATCATATAATATGTGATCTTTTAAGTTTTTCTTTTCTCTTCCAATTAGAGTTGTGATCTCCTATATTCAGAGTAGGATGACAAAACTATCACAAATTCTTTTTAGGTTTTCTATAATTCACAGAGATATAAAAATAGTTGTGTAATATTATAGAAGTTACCTTATTTTTGAAACTGTTAGACTATATATCTGAATATATTGTATTATCTCATCCAGAAGGCGATCAGTCATGCTATCAAAATCAGCAAAAGTATCATTCTAAATGAAAGTAAAATAGACACATTACATACTGAATATGTATAATCACATGAAAAACTGAATATAAATATTATTTTTAATTTAGGTACTAAAAATATGGTTAATACCAGTGTTTTTTTAAGATAATTTGGTGAATGTAATATTGATTGTATTAAAATGAGCAAAAAATAGTGACTTTCTAGGGAAAAAAAGGTTCAATGTTCTTAATAATACTTCATTTAGTTGTTTAACTGTTTAGCCCACTACCAGCATTTAATATATTATTTATAATTATTTCATTAATGGAATATTTGCATAGAAATGTAAATCTAGAAATTCTGTATATGTGAAGCGCTTATAAATAGAACTATCAATCATTTTATTTACTGGGGATATGCATTAATGTTAAATTTTTTAGAAATTAGAAAAATTATTTCTACTACTATAGGCATTTTGAAGTAAGCAAATATTTAGGTAGAAAGTAGTACAAAATTATTTGCTTCCACTGAAAATACTGTGATATTGTACCTGATTTCTCTCAGACATAAGAAAATCAATTCTTCCCCCAGGCAGTCCAAGTTCAATATAAGTTTTTACTAATCGCAGATCTGCACTGTTACCTAGAAAATAAAAAATTCCATCTAAAGAAGATAAAGTAAAAGGCATGACTGACTGTGCCAGTTGTAAACAGATAGTGCACTGTAAAACAGAGTCCTCAATTTTTATTTCAAAGCTGACTTCCATTAGCCAGACAATGTCTTTCAACCGTTTTGTCTCTTAAGTTTTGGTCATACTGATGCTTTCACTTTCTTACCTGACTGTGTCTTTAACTGTCAGCACTCACTTGGGGTGACTGACTACTAGTTATAGTAGCTGTGAATGACTGACTGAAATATTTCGTACCATCACTACTCTAGATGATCATTTAATAAACCTTGAATTTATTTTAGATGTAGATTTAATCCGTTGACTTTCCTTTGATGGTACTGGCATAGATGGATGAAAATAAAAATCCATATAAAAAATCTAGGATGGTTTATTTTAATTACTAACTTAAAAGATAATCTAGAAATAGAAAATATTAATAAATATAAAAATCATGATTATCTTTAAAAATTAGTTTAGTGGCTTACTTTGGTTTACTTAGGAATGAACATGTTATTATCAATTGTTGAATTTTTACCCTTCCTATATATATCTTTTAGGTATTTCATGCACTGACAGAGATAACTTTTATTTTGAACTTTAAAAGGAATACCTCCAGTGTTTCACTACTAAGTATATGTTTCCCACTGGCTGGAAATATGTTTAATCACATTTATAAAAGCTAGTGCTATTTAAGGCTTCAAGTTTGGTGCTTAGTTGTAATAACTGGGAATGAATACTGAATTTTATCAATAGTTTCTTACTTGATTTTCTGATATAGTATATTAATAAATTTCTTTATATTTACTTGTTTCTGCATTCTGGGAATTAAATCCTATTTGCTAGAGGTTTTTTTGACATTTAAAAAATTAATTGCCCTAGCTGGTTTGGCTCAGTGGATAGAGCGTTGACTTGCAGACTGAAGGGTACTGGGTTCGATTCTAGTCAAGGGCACATGCCCGGGTTGCAGGCTTGATCCCCAGTAGGGGGCGTGCAGAAGGCAGCTGATCAATGATTCTCATCACTGATGTTTCTATCTCTCTCTCCCTCTCCCTTTCTCTCTGAAATCAATAACAATATACTTAAAAGAAAATAAAAAAATTATTTTTCTGCAATATTGCTATAGTTTTATTAAGTATATTAATGTCATATTGATCCACTGTTTTTTCGGGTATGGGTGTGATACCTTTTTTAGATTTGATAACAAGGTTAGATTAATGTTAAGAAACAAAATAAACTATGTTCCATATTTTTTTTCTATTATTCTGCAACAATTTATATAACATAGGGATAATGTTTTCTTGAATACTAGAGATTCTACTAGAATTAGCCTTGGGAGCTAATTTTTTTTTTTAATATATTTTATTGATTTTTTTACAGAGAGGAAGGGAGAGGGATAGAGTCAGAAACATCGATGAGAGAGAAACATCGATCAGCTGCCTCTTGCACACACCTCACAGGGGATGTGCCTGCAACCAAGGTACATGCCCCTGACCGGAATCGAACCTGGGACCCTTCAGTCCTCAGGCCGACGCTCTATCCACTGAGCCAAACCGGTCAGGGCGGGAGCTAATTCTTGAAAATTTTATTACTGGGGTGAAAGAGGTTAGTACTGGAGGTATTTTATTTCTGGAGAATGAGTTCTTTTTTTAAAGAATTTACTATCTCAATCCTCTTTAGTATTTTTATAATCCATAAAATCTTTTGTCAATTTGTTCTTATGGAATAAAATTATAGCAATACCCTGTTAGTCTAGAGCAGTGATGGCGAACCTATGACACGCATGTCAGAGGTGACATGAGAACTCATTTTTTTGGTTGATTTTTCTTTGTTAAATGGCATTTAAATATATAAAATAAATATCAAAAATATAAGTCTTTGTTTTACTATGGTTGCAAATATCAAAAAATTTCTATATGTGACACGGCACCAGAGTTAAGTTAGGGTTTTTCAAAATGCTGACATGCAGAGCTCAAAAGGTTCGCCATCACTGGTCTAGGGATATTTGTCATCTTTTAATATAATTTCTAATAAAGAAAAAAAGTCTGTTGAGTGATCAAAATAGCCATCATAAAACCATGGCACTAAAGCTAGGTATTTAGAATTTAAATTAACCCCTAATTAATTAGTGAATCTTTAACTTTTTAAACAATATATTCTTATTGATTTCAGAGAGGAAGACGGAGAGAAAGACACAAACATCAATGATTAGAGAGAACCATCGATTGACTACCTCCTGACATTCCAGACTGGGGATCGAGCCTGCAACCCAGGCATAAAGCCGGACCAAGAATCGAAACATGACCCTCCTGGTTCATAGGTCAACGTTCAACCACTGAGCCATGCAGCTGGGCTGAATCTTTAATTTTAAGGTGTTGACTTTTATAGTTCTGAGGTACCCATGAGGTTTAAAGTATCAAGCTAAAAGGGAACTAGGAAGACTATCAAAGAGAGACAAAAATGATTGCTATGAGGTAACAACTGAAAAACAACAACAAATACAAACAGTAAGAGAGAAGAGAAAAATCCAGTAAAATAAATAAAATATTGGCACATGGATGTTAGTTCCATGTAAAACTTACTTAAAAGGATATCTAATATTATAGTTAGCACAATTAAGCATATGCCTATTTTAGAATATATTTAGAATTCAATTAACTTAAGCAATTTAAAAATCCTTTTTGCAGTTCAAAGAGTAAATAGAATGAAATGAGATCTATTAGGAAAATAAAACATAATTGAGTTGCTATGGGTTATATCAGTAGACACTTCATACCATCTAAACCATGCACGCAGACAATGAGATGTACTCCATCTTCAGAACCATCCTCTTCTTCCATGCTAAAATAAGGGACTGAGGATGCCAGCAGAGGAGCATCACTGTACATAAACCCAGGGAGTTTAAGTTGCTTCAATTCTTCTTTTGCCTGAAGGAAGCTGAAGCAAATATATTCAGGTTTAGAACCAAAAAGACAATCTGTTGAATTTATGGAATTGCAGAGAAGAGGAAGCCCAGAAATTATTTGATCTTAAAATAATCAAAATATGTGGGATCACCAATGATTTAGAAATCAGAGAGTAATTTTCTTTACTATTTTTAGTATATATTCTGTTCAAATACAACTACTATTTTAAATCTGAAATTATTTAAGGTATTCTTTTAAACTTGAAATTAACAAAGAATATAGGAGGAGTGGAGTTAATGCTTCCTACAAAATTTTATATTTTATGCATAGAAAAGCTGGAAGAAGTATTGGAAAGATGACAATCTGATGCTTATCCTATAATCAAATCTTGTCCTCTGTACTCCTTTTTTTACTTTTAATTTTTGTTAATCCTCACCTGAGGATATTTTCCCATTGATTTTTAGAGAGAATGGAAGGGAGGGGGAGAGACAGAGAGAGAAAGAAACCTGGATTGGTTGCCTCCAGCACGCACCCCGACTGCACCCTGACTGGGGCCAGGGATTGAGCCTGGGATCGAGCCTGCAACCCGAGGTATGTGCCCTTGGCCAGAATCAAACCCACAAGCCTTCCGTCCTGGGCCAAAGAGCTATCCACTGAGCCAAACAGGCTAGGGCAGGGGTGGGCAAACTTTTTGACTCGAGGGCCACAATGGGTTCTTAAACTGGACCGGAGGGCCGGAACAAAAGCATGGATGGAGTGTTTGTGTGAACTAATATAAATTCAAAGTAAACAGCATTACATAAAAGGGTACGGTCTTTTTTTTTTTTTTTAGTTTTATTCATTTCAAACGGGCCGGATCCGGCCCGCGGGCCGTAGTTTGCCCACGGCTGGGCTAGGGTTTCTTTAATCTTACATTAATGGAAGGGAAGGAGCTGTTGTAGAAGTGTAACAGTAAGAATGGTAGTTATAGTATTTAGTAAACTAAGTTATTATATTTTTCTCTAAACATATCAATCGGAAGGAGCAGAACCAAGAGGGGGATGTGACTAAATATAATTGGCGACATATATTCATTTGGAATGAATGACTATTCAACTTGGATGCTGCAAACATCAAAAATTATTTTAACATTATATCATTTAGATGGATAAAAATAAAATTCAAAGAAGCTGAACAGAGTGGGATACACTAGGTCAATGGTTGGCAAACTGAGGCTCGTGAGCCACATGCGGCTCTTTGGCCCCTTGAGTGTGGCTCTTCCACAAAATACCGACTTCTGTGCATGGGCCACAAAGTTTCAATCGCACTGTACGTGCGTGCCCGCACGTGGTATTTTGTGGAAGAGCCACACTCAAGGGGCCAAAAAGCCGCATGTGGCTCGCGAGCCGCGGTTTGCCGACCACGGCACTAGGTGAAGACCTATAGACCATGTTTTTCATTAATGACTCAGGAACAGCTGAGGTACCCAGATGGTGATATAACCTTCAGTTTTCTAGCATACTATAATTCTCTAATAGGCTGTTATCACCTATCTGGTTTCACTAGCTTTAAGAACTCTGGATTTTAATTATGTGTATAATCATAATAATTTGGGGATTAAAAAA
>NW_005871107.1:2413407-2446266 GCF_000147115.1 Myotis lucifugus | reverse complement strand
TAACTAATATTGGCCTTAATTTGCTAGATGCACATATAAAAACCTAACTTTTTTCTGAAGAGATTAATGGGGCAAAATAAGGTTAGTAATGAAAAAAAGAGTTTTAAATGCATTATTCCATACTTCTAACAAAAAACCAGCAATGAAAAATTTATATCAGGAATGTCTAGCCTACAGAACAGGACAATCACATGGGGAATTACAGGTCTGTCAAGTTGTATGAGTTCATTACTCCATTTTAGATAGCTAATCAAAGAAACACTTTTGTATTATAGAAACCAGAGAATATGAAATACATATATATTACCAGAGAAACACATATATTTATAATACTAATATAAAATATAAAAATATATGTTTCTCTCGCTCTATTTATTAGGACATGTTATTGTGCTCCATTACTTACGCTTGTATTTGAGGTTTTGGTGAATTTTCATACCAGGAAACTGATGAAGTGAAGTTGAAAGAAACGCTGCTTGGCTGCTTTGTAATGGCATCAAATTTACTTTTAGAAGAATACTTAACACGACAAGGAGACTCTCGCGGTGCAGACGGGAAGGACAAACAACCAGAAGTACAGACAGCAGGCATATTTATACCATCCCTCAGAAATTCGCTGTTTAAGTTTTCAGATTTTATAAGTCTCTCTTCTTCTAGTGCATAGCTCTTTGTATAGTGAGCATTTACAGTTCCATCCAAATCTGAATAATCTGTTTCTTCATAATACCCATTTTGAACCATCTGTTGATCCTGCTCTTCCTCCTCCTCCTTTTTACCCTGTTCTTGCTGAAGATTACTAATTCCTTTTTCAGGAGTTTCCTTCTGAGGGCTAACTGAATTGTTGCAGCTAACAGCACATGTGTCAGAAATATCTGTACTGCTTTGACAGCCAAAATAATTTTCCACTAGCCCTTGTTTTACCATATCAGGACTAGCTGAAAACGGGTCACTTGTACCCAGATGAGTTTCACTTATAACTGTAGGAGCTTCTGAATTTATTTGTTTGAGATCTAATACATCACTATTTTTTCTTTTCACAGTTCTATCTTCACTAACTTCTGTATGAGTAGAAATGGAACCTGAAACAACACAAGGGGAGCCTAAACAAACCGGTTTTGAATTAAATTTAACTGCTGTTCCTGCAGGGTTATTAGATTTATCAGGACTCTGGGAGTCTTTACACGTAGTGTCCAAATTATGTTTGGGGTTGCAACTACTTTTCACATCACTGGAAGTATCTTCATCTGAAAAAACAATTTGTAAAGGGTCTTTAGTGCTTGGATTTAAGAAATTTATTGCTATAGTTTCATTGTCCAAATGCCCTGAAAATACGACACTCTGCTGTTGTAAAACAATACTTGAGTTTTTACTAGCATCACATTTTGGCAAATCAATTGTTCCCAGGTTTAAAACAGTTTTGCTATCACTTAAATGGCATTCGGGCACAACAGATTTCTTAGAATTTTCATCAGGTGACAGTTCATCATCAGAAGGTAGAGAGTTTATGGATGTCAAAGATGACTGTATTTCACTTAAAGCACTTGTACTCTCAGTACAATGACTTCCTAATGAAAATTTTATATTATAATCAGGTTTCATCAAAAGCGGAGGAAATAATCTTTCATTATTGTAAGGACCTTGCCCTTGCACAAGTTCAAACACTACATCAGGGTTAGGATGTGTTGCAAAAGAACTTGGTTCACTTTCAACACCTGAATCTGAAAATCTAGATGAGGCATATGTGGCATTAATATCTGGTAACTTAATTGTATCTCCACTTACTACAACATGATATTCTTTTGTAGAAGAAGCAGGTTGATTACTTCTTAACTTAGCTAATGATTCTCCAACAGTAGAGCACTTAACTTCCTGCAAAGATTCCTTTTCAAGTGTTATGTCTATAGATTGAGATTTACCATTAGATTCTAAAGACTCAAAGTTGGGTAGCTGTAAACTATCCACAAGTATTTCATCTTGATGCAGCTCTGTCCAGGGACCTATTTTAACAGTTTTTTTCTCTGCACTGGAAGGATCTTTATTATTGGGATTTACTTCAATTGTTCTAACTCCTGAAGATGGAATTGCTTGATGATCATGGCAATCGTCTGATAAACTTCTGGTTGCCACATTGAGTTCCACTTGTGTAATTTCACTATCGTCCTGGGAGATATCAAGTTTACCTGAAATGGACAAATTTGCACAAAGATTTAGGCTGCCAGAGTTCAAAGGATCAAACAGGTCTGGCTGCATATTTTCAGTATCTGAAGCCTTTTGTTCAGTTCTATTGGTTGGCAAATAGCTAGCTTCCTTTTGACTTGTCTGTCTGATGTAGGTCTTTAGGTCAAAATTATATCCACATACTGTGGGATCCAGACCTTCCTTCTGACTATGTGAAGGATTGCCTTCAAAGCATGTAAAGAGATCACTTGATGCTGTACTTTTCAAACATTTGTAGCCTACCAAAACCACAGAATCCTTAGAGTTCTGTTTTATTAATTTTTTGGTATTTTCAGGTTTCATTGTTTTCATGAGTTTAGTGACCTTAACCTTGGATTTATTTGATTCTTCATTCTTTCCTTTTAGAGATTTTGGTAGCTGCTTTTCGCCTTCTGTACAGCAAAAATTGGAGGCACCAGCAGGTCTGATTTTCACCTCTGGGCTAGAAAGTCCAGCTATAGATCTTTCTTCAGTCTCATATTTATCCATTCTAGTGGACTCTGATCTCTGAAGATTCTGAATTCCCATCCAGGGTGCATCTAAGTCTTTTATCCAAAGAAAAAAAGATTCAGATTTAAAACAAGGTCTGAGAACTCATATGATTAAGACTACTTTTTCTGACTATAACTTTCTAATATCCTCAAAAATAAGTAAAACTGGAAGGGAAAAGAAATGGACCCACATTAGGGAATGGTTTTATGTATATTAGGAAGAATATACTGAAAACGGACACAACAGCTTATATTTTAGTTAGATTATACTTACCTTCAATAACTGAATCTAAATACCTATCTTCAAAGATTATAGGTAATGAATTGAGATCTCCATCTAATTCACTACATTCAATAGGTAGGGGTGGAAGAGAACTGCAGAAGGAAGTATTTTTGATAGCGGTGCACATCTGTAGATGACTCTGAGCACTGAAAAATATTTCTTAAGTCAGACTGTAATTTTAAAAAATTACACCTAATTCCACTTTACAGACTCTATACCCATTCCCCTTCCCCTCACCACTCCTATGCTCCTTCCTCAAGATGTAACCTCCTTTATGAAAGAGCTCTTTGTTCAGAGAAAAATTGGTAAGATGAAAATTAGTTTGTTGACAATAAATTATTAGCTTATAACATTATGGTTTATTAAAAACTTATTTAATTTCCATTATATTATTTTATACTTTTTAATGTTATTTTAGTGACTTATCTATGCTTGATGTATGAATTTCCTAATTTGCTGAGAATAGAATAAAAGAGAAAACTCAAATGCCTACTAATGATTTGATGGCAGTGTTGAAAAAAAATGTATTCCATTTCTATTGCTATACTTAACTCATATTGATTAATAAACCCAATCACTCAGCCTCAACAATTAACATAGTGTCCTTCTTGTTTTATCTATACCCCTACTCACTACCTTTCCCCACACTCTGTTACTACTTATAGTTATTTTTTAGGTAAATTAACATCTATTGAAATATACAAATCTTGGCTATCTGACAAATGCATACATAATACAGACTATTTTCATCTACCCAGAGAGTATCCTCATGTTTTTCCAGTCATACTCTCAGCCCAAGTCAACAACAAGACAACCCACTGTTCTTTTTCACCTTAGTGTTGCATGTTCCAGAACTTCATATAAATAGAATCATATTATATCTACTCTTTTATGTCCAACTTCTTTCAGTGCAATTTCCTCAAAATATTCTTTAAAGCCAAAGAAAGGCAATTGAAATATACTCAGTAGCAGACATAACAGAACACAGTGACAGTCAGACTACTCATGAAAATCTGCAATATGTAATAATGAATGTAAGAAATTCTGACCTGTGGAAATAAAGATGCAACAGGATGGCCAAATACAAGGCTGGAGCCAGAGCTGTATGGGACTACCAAGGTTATAGTAGATCTGATGGGGGGGGGGGGGGGGGGATAAAGGGTAACACACTTCTTTATATGGGTATTTCATAAAGTAATTCATAAGATTAAACCCCATTTGATTAAACAGGGTCTATCTGAACACCAAATTCTTCTCTTTCTTCATTTTAAATATTGTATATTCTGTCACTAAATTCTAAAATAGTTATCTAATGTAAAAGGAAATAAATCATTTAATGTTGGATTTACTACTCACTGAAGTTCCTGGTATGCAATGACAGCTTCTCTTGGATGTTCAAAACAAAAGAATGCCTCAGAAAATCTGCGTACCTGAAAAATTCCAAAAGGGAATATGAATAACATTGCACATTTAAAAAATCAATCAGGCATGGGATGGTAGGGAAAGAAAACCCTTCATTAGGCCTCCCATAACCACCCCTGTGAGAATCAATCCCCTCCTCAGTGTTGCCAAAACACTGTATTTTGGTACTGTGTGAAATAAAAGAAACAGAATGTAGAATGAGAAATTTAGGTTTACATTACAGATTTATTTGTTTTATTCGCTACTACATCTGTTTGTCTTATAAGCTATTTTAATTGTCATTATAGTCCCACAGGTAGTGCCCAACACATGGAAAAAATGATAGAATCCCATAGAATTTCCATTATGCCACATGTCAGGCATCCAAGTATGTGCCAGCTGAACTGACTCACTGACGTACTGACACTGTGACTTTGGGCATTTCACCTTTGAGCCTTGGAAGATTCATTTTCAAATTCTGCTTAATACCTGTTTTCTGTAGATTATTTTGAAAAAAATAAATAAGATAAAAACAAACTATTTGCTAGAAGTTTTTAATCAGGAAAGTGTATGTAAATATAAGCTATTATAATTGCCATTATAAGCATTCACTTTTTTCCTTAAAATAATTGCATATGTGAAGCCCTAGCTGGTTTGGCTCAGTGGACAGAGTGTCGGCCTGTGGATTGAAGGGTCCAGGTTCGATTCTGGTCAAGGGCACATGCCCAGGTTGCAGGCTCAATCCCCAGTAGGGGGTGTGCAGGAGGCAGATCAATGATTCTTTCTCATCATTGATGTTTCTATCTCTCTCTCCCTCCCTTCCTCTCTGAAATCAATACAAATATATTAAAAAATAATTGCATATGTGAATTATCTCCTCTCTAATGTGTAATGTTCCTTAGAGTAGGAACTATATTTTGATGATTGTTGTTATCCTCCAAAATATATATCTTGGTACGTTACAGAAGCAAGTACTTGAGTAAGTACTGGTTGAATCTTCCATTATATTTGTATTTTGATCCTTTCATTTTTAATTATGCAAGAAAAGGCTCTATCAGCTACTGGAGCAATATAAAGCAACAGTAAAGAGATGGAAAAATGTTTTGCTTGGCAGGTACATGAAGGAGAAATTATTTTATATCTTGAAATTATATTACATCTAAGTTTCTTTTCTAAAGGGAAACATAATTTAGGGTTCTTTGGTGTTAAACATACAATGAATTGGTGATATATTTTACTTGTTATCTTGATGTGGCCAGTTGAATTTCTGACTTATTAAACTTGTTTCCCTAAGCTGATGAGATTGGGTCTTCAGAGGAAGAAGACAGTGAGAGAGGTGGGGAGAGGAAGGTATGAGGAATCTATGAGGACGGCCCCGCTCGCACCTGCTCACGGCACAGAGTGATTGGGGCTGGCGCCAGCAGCGGGTGCAAGTGGGACCAGTGCTGTCAGCAGTGCGAGCAGCAGCTGCTGCCCCAATCGCCCCCCAGGAGCAGGGGGAGGTGGAGAAGTGCTAAGGGGCGATCAGGGCCGGCAGCTGCCACTCGCACCTGCTGACTGCACCGAGTGATTGGGACCGGCACTGGGTGTTGGCAGTGGGTGCAAGTGGCAGCTCCGGTGCTGTCAGCAGGTGTGAACAGCGGCTTTGGCGCCGGCAGCAGTTGTGAGCGCTGAGTGGGACTGCAGTGGACGGGAGCAAGAATTTTCAGTAACCACCAGAGGCTTGCCCCGATTACAGAGACTGGTGCCCCGCCTTGGTCTGGCACCCCTGCTCACCTGCTCTACCATCCTGCTGCCCGCCATGTTCCATGCTCTGCCGCCTGCTGCCCACGCCCGCCATGTTCCGCACGCGCCCCCTGGTGGTCAGCGCATGTCATGGCGACCGGCTGTTTGGTTGTTCTGCAGTTCGGTCTCTTTGCATAGTAGGGTTTTATATATATAGGTAGGAAAGGAGCGAAGAGCAGGCCAGACATTATAGGCATGTCATTTCGGCAGCTTCAGTGAAAGCTGCAATTTCACACTCCCGAGGGAACCACCAGCCCATTCTGTGCAGATCACTGGGGGAAGGAGTCCAACAAAGGAGAGATAGATGCATGCCCAATGAAGTTGGGGTGACATAGGGAAGGTACTTGCCTGTCAGTCAAACCTGGGAACAAAGATCATTGACCAGAGTGGTGGAGCCAATGTAAACCCATGAAAATTTCGGAATACTTAATCCTAGACAAAGGTATTCTCTCTCTTGGTTCTCTTGCATTCACCATGGTTCCGCCATTGCAGACTCCACATGTAATGGACTAAAGAACTACAAATGGGAACTAAGTTAGACTGATTCTGGATTGGAATATGCCCTAACGTGGAGCATTTAAAACCTCTGGACACTGGCTTTGATTCTATCCACTTTGAAGCTACAACTATACTCCTTCCTTGGAGGGATGAGGAAATGGGACCTTAGTTCTGTGAGATATGCCATTGTTATTTTAATAGGAATTGTGTTGAATCTATAGATTTCCTTAAGTAGTATGGACCATTTAATTATGTTAATTCTTCCTATCACTGAACACGGTATATGCTTCCACTTATTTGCATCTTCCTAAATTTCTTTCTTTAGTATCCTATAATTTTCCAAGTACAATTTATTCATTGATACATTACTTCTTTTTTTTTTTTTGCAATTGTAAATGGGATTGTTTTCTTAATTTTTCTTTCTGATAATTCATTATTGGTCTACAAAAAGGCCATCAATTACTGAGTATTAATTTTGTATCCTGCTACTTTACTGAATTCATTTATCAGTTCTAGTAGTTTTTTCGTGAAGTGTTTAGGGCTTTCTATATACATCACGTCAATCGCAAGTAATGACAGCTTTACTTCCACCTTTCCAATTTGGATGCCTTTTATTTCTTCTTGTCTGATTGCTTGTCTGGATAAAACTTCTAGTATTATGCTGAATAAGAGTGGTTAAAGTGGTCATCCCTGTCTTATTCTTGATCTTAAGGGATATGCTCTTAGATTTTGTCCATTGTCTGTGATGCTGGCTGTGGGTTTGTCAGATAAGGCTTTTATTATGTTGATGTATGTTCCATCTATTACCACTTTGCTGAGAGTTTTTATCATAAATGGGTCCTGGATTTTATCAAATGCCTTTTCTGCATCTATTGATATGATCATGTGATTTTTATCCTTCATTTTGTTTATATGATATATCATGTTTACTGATTTGCAAATATTGTACTAACCTTGCATCCCTAGAATAAATCCCACTTGATCACAGTGTATGATCTTTTTAATCTGGTTTGCGAATATTTTGTTGAGGATTTTAGCAGCAAGATAATTTTTCAAGTGGGAATTAAATCTCAACTTACATAAGTATATGTTCCGATACTGATTAAAGACACCAAAATTTATTCCCTTTCATTTATTTCACCAGTTAATTTGTTAAACAGAAGAAGCAGATATTAGATTTTGTCTGGTTTTCAAAATGTTCCCAATTCAAGAAGCTTGCACTGGAGTTTATAAAATTTAGATCTCTTGAATGCAAAGTTTTTGTGCTAAGCCTCTAAGGACTATGAATGTTTAAATATCAAATATATACTGATATCAGACATGAGAATCTACTGTAACATAAATACATTAAGTAAATTTAGATTTAAAAGAACATTTTCTCCCCCTTGCCATGTGGATTTTCCCCAAACATTTAATACATTAATGATTTCAAGAAAACTGGAGTCATGTGAGGACACAGTGAGAAGACAAAAATCTATGAAACAGGAAGTGGGCTCTTGTCAGACATGAAATCTGCCAGTACTGGGAACTTCCCAGACTCCAGAATGGTGAGAAATAAATATCTGTTGTTAAAGCCACTCAGTCTATGGTATTTTTGTTATAGCAGCCTGGGCAGACTAAGACAGACAGATGGATGTGGCTGATACCTTCCTTCTCCCCTTTTCTCTATTGAAAGCAGAACTGATGTCTAGAGTCCTGGCAACTATTTTTAATTTTAAATTGATTTCAGAAAGGGAGGAAAAGAGAGAGAAACATCAGTGTCAGAGAGAAACATCGATTGTTGCTTCCTGTACACACCGTGACCAGAGATCGAACCTGCAACCTTGGTTATGTGCCCTGACTAGGAATTGAACCCATGGCCTTTTGGTGTATGACAGGATGCTCCAACTGAGCCACACCAGCCAGGGCCAGGCAAGTATTTTTTAACTTTGAATTATGCACAAAGAGTATTTCAGGGCATTGGCCTAGACTTTAATGACAATACTCCTTATCTCCAAAATTTTTGTGTGAAAAAAAAAAAATCCTTAAATGAGTCCCTGTTGGTTAAGTGTTCTATAATGTGCAGCCCAAATAGTAGACAACTACTAGAGATAGTATAATACTATATAAAGCAATAATTTAAAAATACAAATCATGAATTAAACTGGTTTCCTGCCTACACAATTTCAATAGATTTTTTTCAACAGGTATTTGCAAGAGTTGACGCCCTATAAGAACAAATACAAAGTGCCACTAGATTTCACTTGAAGACTTAACTATGAAGACCCTACTTATATGATATAGGTGATAATAATTTTCATTGAGTTATCTGAGGAAAAATACTAAAAGGGCTCAGAGTTAAAATACAATCTCAGGAAATACTGTATTCTTGCCATTGTTAGATGGAGAATGAAACAAAATTTGAGAATTTTTTTTGAACTGGTTTCAAGTTGTAAAAGCTCTTCATCCCAAGATTATATTAAACATTTGCCTGGATTTTTAAAAAACATTTTTTATTGATTTCAAAGAGAAAGGGAAAGGAGAAACATTTTTTATTGATTTCAAAGAGAAAGGGAAAGGAGAAAGAGAGAGAGAGAGAGAGAGAGAGAGAGAGAGAGAGAGAGAGAAAGAGAGAGAGAGAGAGAGAGAGAAACATCAATGATGAGCTGTCTCCTGTACGCCCCCTACTGGGGATTGAGCCCGAAACCTGGGCATGTATCCTTGACTGGAATTGAACCTGGGACCCTTCAGACTGCAGGCCTATGCTCTATTTGCTGAGCGAAACCGGCTAGGGCTGGAATTTTTCATTTTTATAGTTTTATTGGGTATTTTTGTTTACCATTTTAACTTGACCAGAATTAATTTTTAATTGTAGTGTGATGGTGTGAGAGAGAGATCAAACTTTGTTATTCCAACACAGTGGTTATTTATCCTCTCTTCATTTATTTGAGCTGCCACCATTCATCACTCAAATGTCATGTACATGTGAATATGTATACAGGATTGGGCAAAAATAGGTTTACTGTTATGAGTATGGAAAACAAAGTTTATTTTGCATTATTATTTACTAGAGGCCCGGTGCACGAATTTGTGGGGGGTCCCTTGGCCTAGCCTGTGGGATCAGGCTGAAACCAGCTCGCTGACATCCCCCAAGAGGTCCCGGGTTGCAAGAAAGCACAGGCCAGGCTGAGGGACCCCACCGGTACACGATGGGGGCCAGGGAGGAATGCGGGAGATTGGCCGGCCAGCTGGGGAGGGACCTCGGGAGGGCTCCAGGGCGTGTCTGGCCCATCTTCCTTAGTCCTGATCAGCTTAACCCCAGCAGCAAGCTAACATACCAGTCGGAGAATCTGCCCACTGGTAGTCAGTGCACGTCATAGCAAGCGGTTGAGCGGCCTTAGAATATCATTAGCATATTATGCTTTGATTGGCTGAACGGCCAACTGGACACTTAGCATATTAGGCTTTTATTATATAGAATTATTGTATTATTTTCTATATGAATAACTGTAAACCTACTTTTGCCCCACCATGTATGTCTTTTGCCAAATTGGGAAAGTTTTCAGTCATTAATTCTTTGAATATTTTTTCAGCTCCTCATTCTTTCTCTTCTTCTGAGGATACAGTAGTATTTGTCTCACAAGTCCATGAGGCTCTGTTTTTCTTTTTTTCCTTCCCTTAGTCTGTTTTCTCTTTGCTGTTCAGATTAAGTAAAATCTGTTGGTCAGAATTCAACTTTCTGATTCTATCCTCTGTCATTTCTACTGTGCTATTGAGCCCATCCAGTAAGCTTTTATTTCAGTTATTATATTTTTCAGTTTTATAGTTCACATTTTTTAAAAAGAAATTGGTGTGTTTTTTTTAAAGTATATTTTTTAATTGAGGAATGGAGGAGAGAGATAGAAACATCAATAATGAGAATCAGTGATTGGCTGCCTCCTGTACAATCCTTATTGGGGATTAAACTTGAAACCCCCCCAAAAAAGAAATAAAAAACTGTATCAGTTTTAACACAATAATGTCCCTCAATTAAAAAAGTTATGTCATTTAAAAATTTTACCAAAAATAAATAAATCAATAAAAACCCTGTTGAATATATTTGTCTTAATTTACAAGACCCTTTTACTAGGAAAAAATGAGTTTAAGACTTTTCTTTCTGTCCTCATGTCCTATGTCTCAAAGGACACTATGAATACCTGTTCTTGGGTTCCCAGGTCAATTTGTATCATACATCTTTCTATTTTATTTACATCTAGGTGATTTTTCTTACTAATAGGCGTTGTAACTAAGTTAGGTCATGTGCTCAACTGTATTGTTCTATTATTACCTTTAGAAATAAGACAATAACAAAATAAATGTCTCTTTTCTGATTTATCAACATGAGGTAAAAATCAGGCTTTTCACTCATAAGAAATTCCTGAAGATAAATGTTAATACTTATTAAAATGCTCTAATACCACATTTCCTTAACTTACCCTCAAAGTATGGTTCTCTTGTGCTAATAATAGCCTTAGTTCTTCATGTAGTGTTACAACTTCCAGAAATTGTCCCCATAAAGCCATTAGAAGTGAGCAAAGTTGTGCAAAATTCATATTTATATGTTCTGCCAGTTCATCAGGGTTTTCTATTTTCTGAAATGACAAGAAAAAAAAAAACACCTTAACTGCTCTGAGACTTACTATAACATATCTAAAAATAATACATTATTGAGAATATTAATACAAAGGCACATTTTTAGTTTTAAAAAGAAATGTGTGTGTGTGTGTGTGTGTGTGTAGAAAGAAAACTGACCTATGGCTTTTTTCTATTTGATAATTACTATAGCAATTTTCAACAACTTAACAAATATTTTAATATCTGAGGTATCTTATAACTGCAATAATGTCAAATACAGTACAAAATTATAAATCAGGATTCTATACAGCATGATCAACTTCAAATACTAAAAACTTGGAATTTTAAATACAATGTATAAATCATACTGAAAGTTATAAAATTTTTGAAAGATAATGAAATCTTAAAATAGATTTTTTTTCTCCAATCAGCGAATGTAAAGAACTTAAAAAGATCTGTAACTTCTCATAAAGAACTAAGGGACTACCTAAAGTACTGCTTTTGCACCACTCCTATGTTTCCTACATTCCATTTTGCTTATGATAATTCTTTTACAGAGTTGTCAAACACTTCGTTCTCTCTCTTTATATTATTCATCTACTATTTATTGAGCACATTTTAAATGTTAGGGCTTAACATTCTACAGATAAAAAGATTAATATGAGAAGCTCAGTCTAGTGAGGAAAGAAAGGTTGGTAAACAATTATGCTATTATGAGTGTTCTAATAGTGATATTAAATTATTCCATTTACCAATGTATTTAAATATTCGCCTAAACTGATGATAAAAGTTAAGAGTTCTAGGTTATACTATGGAACTATATTATACAGAATCTTATAAAAAGCATTTGGTTTTCTTGAATGATAAAATAAGGATTTCTGAATAAAGAATTAAAAAAAACTATAAACCAAGAATGACTGCTTTTCTTTTGGACAAGCATTTTTATTATGAGGACAGGTTTTTCTTTATTTCCAAGGCAGTAACCAGTTTTCGGGAGGATAATTCCTTGCTGCAAAATTTTTGTCTCCAATTACTAGTAATACTAGGACACCTACTCTAAATATATAGATAGATGCTGATTTCATTTCCTATCGTAAAGAAGGCAGAAGTAGTATATCGAATTTGAAGTTGAAAGTCACTTTCATGGTACCATCTATATACTACGGACAGCTAAATTTATATCTTTGAATCACATCTCTGTTGACCTATACCTAGTGGATGACTATACTTGGACATGAAAATAAAGTTGCTCAAATTCAATTTGTGCCAAATTATACTAATTATATCTCCACTCTCCCTTTCTAAAAACAGAATATTAAGTGTTGAATCACGAAAGATCTAAGGAGCCAGGCTAGAGAGTTTGGACTTTAATCTCAAAGATTATATTTTACTAGGGGCCCGGTGCACAAAAATTTGTGCACTGGGGAGGGGGTTTCCTCAGCCCAGCTTGCCCCCTATCACATACTGGGAGCCCTAGGGGATGTCCTACTACCTGCTCCCTGCTCCCCTTGGGGAGCGGGCCTAAGCCACAGTCTGGCCTCCCTTTGTGGAAGGCGACCGGGCTGATCAGGGGAAGGCAACAGCTTCATCACCCCGCTGCTGCAGCCACTGCCAGTCACCGCAGCCACCAAGGTGTTTTCATCAACACGGACTCCAGTCCCTTTACCATGAAAAAATGACAACTTTCTTTAGGCATTTTCAAGAAGTGTCTTTCATAGGCTATGACATTTCTTTCTTTCTTTATCCTCACCTGGGGATATGTTTCCATTGATTTTTAGAGAATGTGGAAAAGAAAGGGAAAGACAGAGAGAAACATCAAAGTGAGAGGAACACTTTGATTGGTTGCCTCCTGCATGAGCCCTGACCTGGGCCGGAGCCAGGGAGGAACGTGCAACCTAGGTACATGCCCTTGGTCAGAATTGAACCCAGAATCTGCGTTGGGCAGGCCGAGGCATTATCCACTGAGCCAAACTGGCTAGGACAGGATATGACATTTCTTAACCCTCCAGCAGCAGACCTTCATTTTTTTCTCCAGGAGTGTGGTAAAAAAAACCCTAGATCACTTTTTGGACTCTTATTACCCAAGTTACTAAGAATATTACCAGTGGCATACAGAGAGCTTAACCAATCAGAGGTCAGAAAAGGTGTTTCCTCTGTAGTTCACACCAATTGCTGGTTTGGCCCCTGCCCAGGCCTAACGCCTCTGGCGAGTCATTAGCCCTGGGCCAGGGCACCCTCAGCTCCAAGCCACCGTGGCCATCAAGGATCGCTGGCTGGCTCCTCCCCGGCCCAGGCCTAAAGCCTCTGGCCCAGGCATTAGGCCTGGGCCGGGGCACCCCCAGGTCCCCGCCACCGCAGCCATCAACGATCCCTGGCTGGCTCCTCCCTGACACAGGCCTAAAGCCTCAGGCCGAGGTTTTAGGCCTGGGCATCTCGCCGCCGCGGAAGATCGCTGCTGGCTGGCTCCTCCCCGGCCCAGGCCTAAAGCCTCTGCTCGAGGCTTTAGGCCTGGGCCGGGGCACCCCCAGCTCCCGCCGCAGCTGATCGCTGGCTGGCTCCTCAACGCCCCAAGCCTAAAGCCGCCGCCACCGCTGCCGCCCCCGCCGCCATGGAAGATCGCTGGCTGGCTCCTCCCCGGCCCAAGCCTAAAGCCTCTGCTCGAGGCTTTAGGCCTGGGCCGGGGCACCCCCCAGCTCCCGCCGCAGCTGATCGCTGGCTGGCTCCTCACCGCCCCAAGCCTAAAGCCGGCCGCCATCTTGGCTGACAGTTAATTTGCATAAGGATATGCTGATTAGCCAATGGGAAGGGTAGCGGTCGTATGCCAATTACCATGTTTGTCTTTTATTAGTGTAGATTGATTTTTTACAGAGAGGAAGGGAGAGAGATAGATAGTTAGAAACATCGATGGGAGAGAAACATCGACCAGCTGCCTCCTGCACATCTCCCACAGGGGATGTGCCTGCAACCCAGGTACATTCCCTTGACCGGAATCGAACCCGGGACCTTTCAGTCCGCAGGCCGACGCTCTATCCACTGAGCCAAACCGGTTTTGGCAGCATACTCTTAATTTCAGTATTTTTTTTTTTACTTTTCTTTTTTAAGTAAAAGTTTGCAATTCAGCACACTTTTCTTCACCCGCCCAAGCCAAGCTTCCACTTATCTACCTTAACTCAGAGAACACAAAAAACAAAAATTCAGCAAAATTAGTAATAAGGAAAGAGATAGTCTTTTATTCTCTTTTGTGACTTTGGTTTTTACATAGTAGTCAGTCAATAAATATTTACTGAATGAATAAAGAATTGCAGGTTTCAGATAAGGAAAAGGCTCCCAGAATTTATGGATAAACTCAGAAAATGTTGACTGATTCCAGAATTCTGAAATGAGATCTAACAGAGTGAACACATGGTAAATATTGATTCAGCAACATATAATAAACATTCAATGTGTTTTTCCCCCAGGGAATGATTTATTAATGTTTATTGATGAGAGAGAGAGAGAGAGAGAGAGAGAGAGAGAGAGAGAGAGAGAGAGAAACATTGATGTGAGAAAGAAACATCAATCAGTAGCCTTCCATACCCAACTGGGGATTGAACCTGCAACCTGTCCTGACTGGGAATCAAACTTGCAACCTTTTTTGGTCCAACAAATTGAGACACCTGGCCAGGGCGAAGCTGACAAATTTTTAATGTCTCTCTTAAGAACACACAAAAGATGAGAATATACTGTAAAGAAAGCTGAAACTTGTAGCATTGTTCCAACAATAGTTTAAACAAAGTTTAGAAAAAGAAGACTTAGATAAGCATTTGACAGTAATTAAATAGCACTGTGTAAGGCAAGCAATACTGTACTTAATATAATCTACAAACAAGCAGAATAATTCTTCTGGCCTTACCATAGGCTGAATAAAGTACATGGCCCCCGCCCCCTAACCCCGCTTGCCCTCCACCCCCCTTTTTGCCCTACACCCCCTCTTTTTTTCCCCTTTTCTGAAAGGAGGTTTATCTACATACCTTGTAATTATTAATTTTATTTCTCAGGGATCATGGCACCACAGTTCTGAGAGAGGACTTTAGTATGTTCATTATTGGGAAAGCATCCCTTAAAGTATAAGTAAGTTATACTTCTTCTGGCTTATATAAATCTTTACAAGTCTTAAAATGTAAATAACAGAATACTTTTATGTTAAAAAGAAAATTAGAATTAAGTTTGAGAAGATCTTTTATATTTATTAATGTGGGGATAAGATCTTACATTTGTAACGAATTTTTTATAACAGCATTCATTATCTTATCTTACATGGAATATACATTACTTAATAGCATGCAATGAGTTCATTTAATTACAAAGATGTTTTTATGCCATTTTCACTGAATATCACAATATGAGCATTTTCCCACATCATGAAACATTTGTTGAAAGTACCATTTTTAAAGTTGTGCAAAAATTTGACCTGTTGAAAAAAAACAAATTTTCATTTCTGTATAGTATCATTTTATAAAAATATGTAAGTTTAAGGGATGCTTTAAAAATTTGCCCAAAAATTCTTTGAGTAAACTAATTGAAGAAAAAGCACACTTTTGATCAGGTGTCTTTGCTATTTCACTTATATGCAGAATAACATACATTGTAAAGATAATTTTACCTTCATGCTCAAGTCAAATGTCTTTTGACTGTGCTTCTGCCATGATCAACAATTTTATCTTTGCATTTTAGGAAAGATAATTACTAAGTTTTCTTAGACACAATTTTTATAATAGAAAACACAATCCACTCAAATAACTTGATCATATGAATTTTAAACATCCAAGTACCTTAACTTCTTCACATAGTTCAGTAAGCCGAGCTTCCACATCCATATCCTCTGAAAGGATTAAAGAGCAATTAGAGAAAGTATTTCAATATTATATCTGAAAACTATTTTTGAAATTATATAAATTAAATTACCGTTTAAAAACTAGGTTAAGAAATGTTTTGACTATATTTAATGAATTAAATGTCAACATAATGTATATTCATAAATACATTAATCATGTAGGTAATGTGATAATCATTAAATTCTATGCTCTGACTATTAAATGGAGTACTTCAGTTCCCATAAGAGGCTAACACAGTCAAGGAAATACTGCCTATATACCTAAAGTAAGATGCACTGCTGCATCACAGAAAAGACAAAACATATAATTAGGTTTTATTGTATTTCAAATATTGTAAATTCCACTAAAGATTAGTAGTCTGTCTTTTATGTGTACATGCCTTGCTTTTTACAAAAGCTATTCCTAAAAATTCCAAGTAAAATTAATTTTTATAACCCAAAAATATTGAAAACATACCCGGAGTATAGGCTATTTAATGAAAATGAATGACAAAATCCTCTTCAATAAAAAGTTTCTAATTTGGTTTAATATTCACTTTTCTATAAGTCTAACAGTGAGACAAAGTTTTTCCATACAATCCTAATTTATTTAATGTGTGCTATAACCATCTATAAAAAGGATGTACACATTAATTTGCAATTAAAATGGTAATATTTACAAGGGAATATAGAAACTAACAAAATTGATTTATTATATATTTTTATTTTTCCAGATAAAAATTTCCCTAGGTCTGACATTCTATATTTAGATATACTTCATTTTTATTCAGAAATCAAATCAAAATGAATTATCCTAAAAGAACTATAATAGCATAGTCATGATCACACAAAATTTCATAATCTTGTGGCTTAAAGAGAGTTTAATTGATCCTTCTCACACAAAGGCAAGAATACTTTGTTTGAAATCCTGAATTCACTCATCAACTTACTATCTCATAAGGCACACTGAATGTTCACTACTTGATAAAAAGAATGATAAACATTTAATTTGATAAAATAAGCAGGTACAATTGTATAGTAAATACAACCAAACTATGATGTGAACAACAGATACTCTACTGGTAACTGAAACTACTAGAACACATATATTTTGTAATTGACAAAATATAGAAATAAAATTGTATTTAGTTATTAAAATGTACCAAGAAATAGATCACAAATTTGGTCAACCCACTGATAACTAAAGATATCTGATATGATTTCACAAATCATTTCATTGTCAAATAAATCTACTATTAAGTTTTCCAAAATTAAAAAGAAACCAGCATTAAAATCATAACTTTCATATGCCAAGATCTATTTTCACATTACTCATGATCTTTTCCTGTGATAGAAAAAGTTAGTTTTAGTAGTTACATACTATTTCAATGTAACCAACATCTTAAAGAATGGTTAAAAGCAAATCTTAACCTCGAAATCTTTGAATTCAAATGATTTAAAAATCATTTAGGAGTGTTACCTGAGTTTAAAATTCTACTTTAATTAATTTTTCTTCTTAACATAATATATATATATACACACACACACACACATACTAGTATATACAATTTTATAGAATTCTATAAATGTGATCATTATCTTACATAAAATAATTTATTTTAGCTCCTCCTGCTAATTTTAGGTTAGAGCCTTGAACATACCCTTCCATATTTTTCAAACATACATACATATACATATATGAGTTTTGGAGTTGCTGTTTGACAAAATGGGATATTTTACACACTTTCTGCAATTTGCCTTTTTTTCTCAGCACTACTCCATGAAAATCTGGAGCCCTAAAGCATTTTCTAAAATGGATGTATAATATTCCTTGGTGTGAGTACCTCATAATTTCTTCTATATTCCACTCTGCCAGATGATGAACATTTATCTTTATTTTCAGTGTTTTAACACTAAGAATATAGCAATAAACATGCTTGTACATATATCTTTACATACTAGCACTCTTATTTCTGTTATATTGGTTAATAACAGTGGGATTATTAGGTCAAAGAGTAAAATCTAATTTTCTAAATCCATCCATTCATTCATCTACTCTGTTATTCAACAGATACTTGTAACATAGCACAGAAAATGCCAATATAATGCTAGCATTTATGAATCAAAGATATCTTAATAGAAGTATTAATAAAAGTATTAATAAAATCATAATTTAATTCATTACACTTTAGTTTTAAATCGTCTTTTCCCACCCAACTAAAAACTGCGCCCTTCTTTATATAGGCCTTATTACATAAGTAGCATTCTGTAAAATTATTTAAAATGTAAATTGATAGGCTTACAATAGTTTAAATGAGAATTATATATATATTTTCTAGTTTAACTACTTATTCTTTTTTTAAGATTTTTATTAAACTTGTTGGGGAAGAAGTATATTTTTATTGCTAGAAAGAACACTAACCCATTTCAACCAATCAAAGCGTAATATGCTAATGATATGCTAAAGCCGCTCAACCGCTCGCTATGACGTGCACTGACCACCAGGGGGCAGACAGTCGACTGGTCGACAAGTCGCTATGATGTGCACTGACTACCAGGGGGCAGATGCTCCGGCTGGTAGGTTAGCTTGCTGCTGGGGTTCGGCTGATCAGGACTGAGCAAGATGGGCCGGACACGCCCTGGAGCCCTCCTGCAGTCCCTCCCTGGCTGGCCAACCTCCCATGTCTCTCCCCTGCCCCGATCGTACACCGGTGGGGTCCCTCAGCCTTGCCTGTGCTCTCTTGCAATCCAGGACCCCTTGGGGGATGTCCGAGAGCTGGTTTCAGCCCAATCCCACAGGCCAGGTTGAGGGACCCCACTGATGCATGAATTTGTGCACTGGGCCTCTAGTGAGAATATAAAATTGTATTCCAAAGTAGTGATCATAATAAATCTTCAACCTTTGTTTTTTTCTTCCTGATAAGAAAATCATTTTCTCTCTTAAGTTTTAGTGAAAACTAACCCAACTTAAGTATTTCTGAGCTAGTTTTCATCTGAGAAATGTTAAGAAAGATTTTGGCTCCTTAATTTCCTTTTGTTCATAATCCTAAAAACTAGAAAACACTGTGATTTTATTTTATTTTTTATTTCTGTAGCCTTTCATAACTTTTTAAAAATGTAATTGTGATGGTCTATCCAACTCAAAGTAAAAACTTTCAATATACTTGTAAAAAAGATAGTAAATTAAATTCTAGTCAATAACCAACATCTAAAATATATAGAAAAATACATCAATAACATAAGGAGATTAAAATATTTCCTTTACAACATGTAACATATCTAGATGGTCCTGACTGATACTACGTAGCTTTTTAAATTTAGAATAAAAAAATAAATGCAAATTGATGCAAAAAGCAAAACGAGATAATGAAGATGTTTCTCTTCCTTATTTCTGTAATGTATGAAATTAACCTCAGTTTTTAAACCACATTTCATTATCATCAGTCGTACCCAAAGATAAATTGAAGGCAATATAATTAAACCAACAAATTCTGGCAATAAATATGGTTTCCAAAAAGTGCTGTTTGTGGGAATTCTAAAAGTATATGGCAAGAGCCAAAGCAATCTTTGCATTTACCATTTCTAGTTTTAAATAAAAACTTCAATATTACAAATTAAGAAATTAACCAAAGCTTATCTACAAATCAAATTCTAAAAGTTCTTAAATAACGGTGGTAGAAACATACTATATAGATAAATACATATTTATAAAATTTGACACTAATTTAAAGCAAAATTTAATACTAATTAAGAGGGATTATTTACTTAACCTATTTATAAACATACCTAGACAGGTGTCTTTCTGGGTTCGTGGCTGTTTTCTTCTGAGAAGGCGCTCATAAAGGACCTGCATGTTGGCCTTGGCTAGTTATAAGGATTGCACACAGCACTAGTTACTATACTCCTTTTACAACAAAATTTATTAGAATTTCCAAAGTTGTTATTAATAGACTTAGCATTGGTCTGATAATGCAGTTAGATTAGAATTTTGAAGCAGAATCTTTGAGTTAGTTAATTAGTTTATTAGAATTACAAATGATGTACATTCAAGTTTATATTATTTTATTTTTTTCTATTTAAATGTATGCACCACTCAACATTTCATAATCAATATTTTCATGTTTTAATTTCTTAGACTCAGAATTTTAGAGATGGCAGTGATCTCAGAGATCAGCTAACTCAAACCTTTGCTTTTACAAGTGTAGATACTGGAGCCCAGAAAACACTTGTCAAAGCCTAGATTCCAGAACTTGTGACTCCCATTTTCAGTAAGAGCTCCTGGCACCAAACCAATATTTAACTATATGCCATGAAAAAAAATGTACATCATTCATCTAGGAGAAAATAAAAAGGCAAAAGCAGAAAGGAATTTAAGGCATATTTTAAAAGGCAAAGCAGAGTTTAGATACATTTTTCAAAGCATGGTGGAGTTTAAGACTTTAAAATATATTTATTTGAAAACTCAAGAAAAATGCTAAATAGTAGAAGGAAATAAAATAAATCCTTTAATCAAGAACTACTTTAAGTCCACTTATTAAAACTGGTGAATATGATGATGTTTAGTCAAAAGTGTTTTAAGGATGTATTATCTATTGCCTATAATTTAATTTTGGTATAATAAAAATAAACAATGTTAATATTAATAGCTAAGAATATGCAGCAGTTTATTTTGAATAGTTGATAGTTTTTTAGAGATTCCCCCAGAAGAAGCATTCAAGAATAAACTAATAAACTAAGTCAAAATAAATAGAAAAGAAAATATAAATAGTAATGAAAAGTTTAAGAATAATACAAAGTGTTACCAATAAATATTTATTGAAGATGAGTCTTGATTTTAAAAATCCCAAGAAAACTGCTATAAGCTATGTATTGATGCCTATATACTCTTCAAGTAACAACAAAAACTGTATTATGCTGTTTTATTCATTCATTCAGTCAACAAATATACTTGAGTAAATAGATGAATAAGGTAGTAATAATTTTATTCTATTACTATGATATACTTATTAAAATTAAAGTCTGGGTTTGCTTTAGAATTTTATTTTTTGATAAAATATATTAAGCATATAATTTGGAATAAAGTTGAAATTAAATATAAGTGCTCTTTTAATTATGAAATTTTCTACATTGCATCTAGAAGCCCAAAGTAACATATAGGACAAAAAAAAAAAAAAGCAATTCCTACCTGAAAGAAATTAAAAGCCTTATAAATACACGATCACACTGAAGTTAGAGTAATAAATTAGCAATAAAGTGCTAATACTGTCAAATGTATTTGAAATAAATGTTTGCCTTTGAAAAGATATGCTTGATTTCTTTAAACATCACTTTCTTTTAGAGGAATATTTTTTAAGTTAAAATGTGGTTCATATGTTTTTTCATTTACAAATATAAATCTATTTGAAAATTAAATGCTCATAGACATCTTCCTTATATATGCACATATAGGCCCATCTCCTATATGACTTTCTACATTAAAAACACAAGAAGCCCTGTCTTGCGGGTGAGCTTCTCTCATTCATCCCTATACTGAACTGATTCCTTATTAAGGGAAGGGGAGAAGTCAAAGCTCTTTAAAGACAGAGACCCTATTTTTTCCTCAAGCACCTGACATATTAGGTACTCATAAAAAGCCCAAGGGAATTATACCATTAAGAAATCTTACTCCTAGAGCTGCTTTACACCTCTATCTTTTGGATGTCCTCATCTTTCCTGCCAGACTCATGCACCATATCTGGTTCCCTTTAATTTTCTCTACCCCTTTAGAATAGAACTCGCTTTGTATATATAGTCTCAAAGCTAGTAACAGAAATGGCTCCAAACATGTACTCTTCAGCACTACAAGCTAAAGCCTCCATAAATTCTACATCAAAACTATTAACAAATTTTCTTATAAAAATATCATTACACATGGCTCCTAAGTTTCACGCCACTACTTTTTATAACACTACTTTTCAGGTATGTGGTACTGTCCTTCATTAATATTGTGGTTTAATAATTTTGTGGTCTGGTCATTAAATTAACCAAAATTTATTATATAATTCTCCTAAGAAAATATGTCCGAGTTCCAAAGAACCAAGTTAAAAAATATATGCACCATAATTTTTCCATTAATTGAGGATAAGTGATAGCCTAAATTCATCTATTCTACAAACAATCCTTTCATTTTAAAAAGTTTGTATTTTAAGCAGTAGTCTCTCATAGGATTTTCCTAAGGGAAACGGATTCAAAGTATAGGAAATAATAGTAAGGAAAAAGAAAATTTCAGAAGATAGTAATCAAAAGGCTTCCACACTTCCATTTTTATCTTTAGGAAGAACACATGAGCAAAAAAGAACAAATACACATTCCTATTGGTTGTGTTTCTGTGTACACATTGGGATTTTTGCATCAAATATCCTAAACAGACAACTGATACCTGCTTCTCGTTAAGTTAAAAAAGTTTGAACTGAACTAACGGAATTAATCAAACCCTCTGGAGTAATTGCTGATAGGGAATGGCACAATATCCAGCATTTTCTCACAGCTGAATTTAAATAAGGTACAAATTATTATACTTTCTTATAATTCTTTTGCATTCCCAAATAGGCAATTATAAAAATAGGCTAATTAGTCTCAAACCCAAGAATTATTTTCAATAACAGTGACTATTTTTGAGTGCATCAATATGTTAAAAGACAGATTCTTGAGTAACAAAAGAAATAAACAAAGAACACTGAATAATTTAAGATTTAAAAAGTAATTCCTGATCTATTCAAATGTAAAATAAAAATAATTTACTCGGGCCCTAGCTGGTTTGGCTCAGTGTATACAGTATTGGCCTGTGGACCGAAAGGTTCTGGGTTAGATTCTGGTCAAGGGCACATGCCCGGGTTGTGGGCTCGATCCCCAGTAGGGGGCGTGCAGGAGGCAGCTGAACAATGATTCTGTCTAGTCACTGATGTTTATCTCTCTCTCTTTCCCTTCCTCTCTGAAATCAATAAAAAATATATATATTAAAAATAATTTACTCAGAAGAGATCACTAAAATGTGCTTTTTATGGTGCTATAAGCTGACATTTTAAAATAAAAGCTTATAAAAAAAACTATCATTGAAAATCTAAATAAAAACTTATTTTTGCTAATCCCAATAATTTGTCTTAATTATATATGTACAAGGATTTTGCAAACTACAAATGACATACAAAGTTAAGGTAATATGATTTTTTAAAATTTATTTTATTGAGAGAGGAAGGGGAGAGGAAGAGAGAGAGAGAGAGACAGAGAGAGAGAGAGAGAGAGAGAGAAATGTCAGTGATGAGAGAGAATCATTGATTGGCTGCCTCCTGTACACCCCATATTGAGGATTGAGCCTGCAACCTGGGCATGTGCCCTGAGCGGGAATCGAAACGTGACCTCCTGGTTCATGGGTAGATGCTCAACCACTGGGCCACACCAGCCGGGCAAGGCAATATGACTTTTTTTATCATCTACTGTAACATATATGCAGATGTTATTGTTGGATTAAAACTAAAGTTTAATTATTTTCTGAAATGAAATGAAAGAAATAAGATCTGAGGTCACTTAAAACCAAATGTATATAAAAATGTCCCAAGTACCTATACTCTTTTTCAATTTTTAAATATTTGGAAGTATAAATTTAATTTATGTTCCCATGATTCTATAATTACATTTGCTTTCCAGTATACTTTCTGATTATAGTTGAAGTAGTATATGAACATATGCTTTTATAAAAAAATCTATCAAAAGACTCATTTCAAACTTAGCATCAAGAAGTTAGTTCTCAATATCATAAATTGCAGAAAATAATTACCAAAGGTGGAAAAAGATGGAACTGAGAGAGAAGGAAAAGTGAAGCACTTAACATTATAGTTTTAGTATAGAAAAACTATGTCAAAGCTGATAACTAGTAACATGAGAATGAAGAAAATTACTTAAACTATAGGATAGGTCTGACTACTTTAACATACCTAGTTCTAGTTTCTGACAAGAGGGAATCTCTTCTGTTACCGTGATGAAGTAGCTGTGCAATCCCTTGAAGGCTAGCAGCAAAGTGGCACAAAGTGTATAATGAAAATGATAAGCATGATGTAGGAAGGAGTCTGCAATAATGAAGCTGCAACCCTAAATAAAGAATAGATTTGGGATATAGAGTGTTAGTAACCAAATATGTAAAAATGTTACACTTGAAACTTAAGAGAAATGAAATAAAAACCTTAAGCATTTACTAATTACAGTTATTCTAAAACATAAGAAATATGGCAATATTTTAGGGAGTTGTTCTTAATACAAGCAATTTAAACATGAAATGCAACTCTAGCAATTTCAGTGACAGATTTTTAAAACAAGCAGATTATGAGTTTTTTAAAAATTTGAGGTTCAAATTACAGTTGGACTGAGGGACAGACACTCTCCTTTTATAGTATAACTAGTGTCCCAGTGCACGGATTCCTGCACATTGAAAGGAAATTAGAAAAAATATTTTAATACTGCTATTCGCCCTTTCTCTATAATAGAAGTGTCAACCAAATTCACGATCGACAATGACAGATCGAAACACAAATGTGCGATTGGCGCCAGCGAGAGCTTTATATGTATCGCGCATGCGTGAGTCAACTTAGCCTTTTATATGTATAGAATAAACTTGCTTAATTAGACCTGCTTTCTGATGTAGCTAAACTTTTTCTAGCCCAGTGAAGCACCCCAACTTCTCTTTCAGGTAATTGTCAGCAACACAGCAGTAAATATCAACACGAAGCAGATTATTATTGTAGATCACGCAGGGAGAACGAAGGATAAAATATTTAACTGTAGCAGTGTTTGACTATATTCTGCGCAGTGAGAAAACCTGAAGTCATTTCCAAGTTCCACCATTTCTTACTTCTTTTCAGTTAGGTCAAGTTTCTAAACGTTCTAAATCTCCATTTTCCAGCTAATGAAAAGAAAATAGGATTCTACTGAGTCTCCTATCTACCTATTCCAGGAGTTCTGTGAGGACCAAATGAGATGAGGCATGGGAAAACGCTTCACAGACATTTGGTTAAAGTGTGAAATATTTGCACCTGGCTATGAAGCAAGTCGTGTTCCTGGGCTGAAGAAACTCCAAAGAGACTAGTTGCTAGGGAGAGGAAGCCAGGCATTGCTATGTGACGTCATTACATGGAGCCCACAGCGACTGTTTCGGGCTGGGCTGTGGGCCTCATTTTGCACCCTGGGGTCTTGGCAGCATTGGCTGTGATTTGGTGGGGTGTTGCTCTGGGGTGGTGGCAGGGCCTGTGTCCCACTTGGGGGAAGCTGAGTGTTGGTTTGTCGGTGCCAGGTCCGTGGTGCCATTTATTTTTAAATGGCCAGTGCGTGTCATGGCAGCTCCTGCGTTGAGCATCTGCCCCCTGGTGGTCAGTGTGCATTATAGCTACCAGTCAGACAGACACTTAGCCTTTTATATATATAGATTCCCTTCTCCTTTCAGAGGAGTAATGGCTATACTTGTACTACTGCAAGTTGAGTCTAACTTTGCCAAATGTTCTTTACAGGCATGTTTAGAATGATTCTACCAGTTCTGTTAAGAGAGCAAGAGGTGCCAGTAATAAGTTTAAAAAGGCAAAAATCTCTATCCATTAAATTTGGTAAAATCTTGAAGTATCCAGTTAAAATTTCAAAATAAACAACTGGAACCAACCAATTTGTTAGGATCATATTTAATTAGGTCTATTAAGTTGTTGAACTCAAAACATTAATATAAAATAAGTATCACATTCACAGATAAAACATTAAAGAAACATCTCATTTGAAATAAGAAGGAAGAAAGGATTTATAAACATATCAGTTCTTACATCTGGTGATAGCTGTTTTGTGTAGTTAATACCAAAGACCACACTTTCAAGAGTTGGAATCACAGAATCTCTGTTTTGTGCTGGTGCATTTCTATTTAACCAAGTAGTCTTCACAGGGCGAGGAAAGCTGGAGGAGTAAGTACATTATGGTCACAAAAGTCTACTTGAGTGATAAGTTAAATATTTAAAAAGAAAAGTCTTACAGGAATGGAATAAAAAGCAAGGGTTTTGCAAGTTTATGATTTCTAAAGTATTCCAAAGTAATTTTTCCTTTAGTAATTTGAATGATTATGAAAAGACACAATCCTATATAATAGAGGTAATATGCAAATTGACCATCACACCCTCGCACAAGATGGACGCCACCATGTGGCCACAAGATGGCCGGCAGGGGAGGGCAGATGTGGGCGATCAGGCCAGCAGGGAGGGTAGTTGGGGGCGACTGGGCCTGCAGGGGAGGGAGGGCAGTTGTGGGTGACTGGGCCTGCAGGGGAGGGAGGGCAGTTGGAGGCGACCGGGCCTGCAGGGAAGGGCAGTTAGGGGCAACCAGGCTGGCAGGGGAGGGCAGTTGGGGGTGACCAGGCTGGCAGGGGAGGGCACTTAGGGGCAACCAGGCTGGCAGGGGAGGGCAGTTAGGGGTGACCAGGCCAGCAGGGGAGGGCAGTTAGGGGTGAATAGGCTGGATGGGGAGGATAGTTAGGGGCAACCAGGCTTGCAGGGGAGGTCAGTTAGGGGTGACAAGGCTGGCAGGGGAAGGCACTAGGGGGCCAAATCGGGCCGGCAGGGGAGGGCAGTTGGGGGGCGATCAGGCCAGCAGGGGAGCAGTTAGGCGTTGATCAGGTTGGCAGAGGAGTGGTTGGGGGTGAACAGGCTGGCAGGCAGAAGCGGTTAGGGGCAATCAGGCAGGCAGACAGGCAGGCAAGCGGTTGGGAGCCAGCAGTCCCGGATTGTGAAAGGGATGTCCGGTAGTCGGACATCCCTTGAGGGGTCCCAGATTGGAGAGGGTGCAAACCCTCCCTACCCCCCAGTGCACAAATTTTGTGCACCAGGCCTCTAGTGAATATATATTTTTAAAAACTAAGATTAGATGCTTGAGATTACTTCTTTATAACTGGGCCTCGGGGAACCTCAAAGGATCCTAAAGATAAAACAGTGGGATCCAGAGTAGCTAAATGACAAATGAGGGTCAAGCTTTAATTTGGAAATACTGATCTGTCAGAACTGGTTACCAACTTTATAAAGTTAACACTTAATCAAATAAGGATACTACATAGAGAAGTAGAGAGTAGGGAAATTACTAAATTTATTTGTTGCCTCTATTTCTCAAAAAAAGATATTTTCTTTCTCTTCACTAAAAGGCTATGAACTCTATTAAGATATTCTTTATTTGTGCTTCAGGGCACCATCTCAACCATATATTATATGAACCACTGTTGTTAGTATTAACATTATATTTCATATAAAATTCTACAGAAATAAGAAGTCTATTCTGTTTGAAAGTTTAAAAATCATACACAATATTATTTGAGATAAAGTACTAGCTAATCATACATAGGCCAAAGCATTTGGACTATTTGGCAGTGTGAAAAAAGGGAAAAGACAGGAAAGTAAGTCAGTTTTGCCATAAGCAGAGAATAGCCTTCATCTGCAAAATCAAAAACCCCAGTAAAAAAGGGAGCAAGTCAATGGTAAATTCCACTTGCTACGATGCATTTTTGAGAATTGAGTTATAAAAGTTGTACTTAAAAGAATCTATAATAACAAAAGCATAATATGCTAATTAGACCGGATGAAGCCAGGGCTGCAAGGGAAGCCCTGGTCCTGGGTGCTAGAGGGAAGCCAGTGCCGGCAGGAAGGCCTACTCTTGCACAAATTTCGTGCATCGGGCCTCTAGTTTATATATAACAAACAGGTTATGTAAAAAACAAGCAAAGAAAGAAATCCTAACCCCACTTAATTTTACATAACTGATTTAATGGCTATAGTTGGGTTGATCATAGAAATTGTTTTAAAGAAAAGGGTAATAATATAAATTAAAATTTTTTCATTTTGTTTCAATAATAAAAAATTCACCTACAATAAAACTTCAGGAAAAACTTGTCGAAGCATAAATAATGAGGAATGTTACCCTTAACATGACCCCTCTACCAGCACACCACCAGCAAAAAGCTTTCCCTTACCCTCTCCTTGCTTCCCTTCTCCAGCCTCTCATGTACAGGCAAAGAAAGGCAGGGAAAGATGTTGCTTCTCTCAGGGCAAAATTCTAGCAGCAAGAGAGGGGATATCAGGGCCCATGGCAGCTAGGTAAAGAACAGAACCTCAGATGTTGCAGGCCCCTCATTTTCTTTCCCAGTCACTAACCAGAGCCAACACTTAATCCTCTTGGCTTCTGATTCTGAGTCAAAAATGTCTTCTCCTTCCAGCAAACAGTCTCTAGGAGATGAGCTGTCCCTTTCTCCTACTAGTCTGTGGCAAAAACTGCTGCATTACAAGAGGAAGCACACATTTAACTCACTAGTATTAGTATGAATATTGCTACTCTATGTATTCAGGGCCTTAGAAAGCAACATTAATAACCTGAGCTAACCTCTATGTACTATATATTTTTCAGAAGAGAAACTAAGCCAGTGCTATAAAGAAAAAGGAATGGTAGATTTAGTTTAGTTAGGGATTCTTATTGAAAATACAAAAATAAGAGATTCAGAAAACTACAGGAATGTTTTTAATAAACAAATTTTTATCATTAAAACCTAATATGCAATTCATATAAAAGTAGTATTACATACTACTTATTTCAAAGTTATATTTCAAAAACCACTTTCTTGTCAGAAAGTTTCATTCAGTTATCATATTATTACATATTAATTAAATCAAAATCTAAAAATTTTTGAGGAAGTTTATGTTAAAATAAAATATAATAGCAACATGGTTCTATTTACAGAAGTTAAAAGCAATCAAGAACAAACTCTCAAAGGCCTAAGAGGTAAGACAAAGATGGCCAAACATTAGTTACTTATTAGAGAACTAGATCTTATTAGAGAATAAGGAAGGCAAAGCAAGTTAAACAGAACTCTTCCTGGCTCTCTGCTCTAAAAGAGATTATGGGAAAACACAATGGAAGAGGTTCTCACAGTTTTTAAAACAATGTAAAGATATACCACAGGAGGCTCTTACTTGTGGGCAATATGTTAAATTGTGGTGGTCTTGCCCTGGCTGGTTTGGCTCAGTGGATAGAGCGTTGGCCTGCGGACTGAAGGGTCCCAGATTCGATTCCGGTCAAGGGCATGTACCTTGGTTGTGGGCACATCCCCAGTAGGGGGTGTGCAGGAGGCAGCTGATCGATGTTTCTCTCTCATTGATGTTTCTAAACTAACTCTCTATATCTCTCTCCCTTCCTCTCTGTAAAAAATCAATAAAATATATTTAAAAATAAATAAATAAATTGTGGTGGTCTTCTGAAAATTTTGAGGATAATTCTACAAAATTACCTACTCAGTGTTCTGATAAATTAGTCTAATATCATAACCTTTAAGCATCATCCCTAATATCAGTTGTTTGAATCAGATTTGTGTCAGAAATTATAAAGTAGACAATTAAAAATCCAATCAATTTGGAGTCTTTTCATATATTACTGATTTGAAAAGTGTCCATGAATTGTCCATACCATAAAGATAATGTTTTACTGTAAAAACGAGAGCTTGAATTGTATTCTTACATTAATAAAAGAAATTGTATCTCCCCAGGGTAGTGGACAGAAAAAATAATTTCTCCAATGCATTTATTATGATCCAGAATTTTATGCACTTTTAAGCTAAAGTGATATACATAAAATAATTTTAAAAGACTTAGTCAAGATGTATTAAAATTGACTAATGACTTAGAAAACAAGAATTACTGTATAGTATAGATTTAAGAAGATAAAATTAGTCCATCCAGACAAGAGACAAACAAAAATCTAAGAAAAAATGAATATACTTTTCCAGAGGGTGAATAATTACAGTGTAGCACTGCATAAAAACATAAATTCAGACTAAACAATTTTGTATGGTTATTTCCAGACTGCATCATTTTTCTTGGTCAGTATATCTGATAATGATTGCTCCATATTTCTGTAACAATAAAGTTATCAATCAAATGTTCCCATGCTCTTCAATTTTATTAATTCAACATTTTAGTATAAAATGAAAGTATTTACTAAATAACTATGAATTAGAAATTCCTTGGTTCTTCAGTTATCTTTATCAGACAAAGTATCTGTTTTCACTATAAAAATAAAATATATTACATTAATAAAGACCAGGGTATTGGGTTAAATTTACCTTATTAGTGGCTGGTGTAGTGCAACCAAAGATGCATGGACTGTAACAGACACAACAGAAAGGTGGAAATAATCAAACATAACATTAACATGATGATGAAGACCTCTATAGATGTTAAAGTGCAGCTTCAATGTTCGGCTACTTATTAGTTGCAAGGCATTCAGATCATCTGCCCTAGAAAAAGCAACATATGTGCATATAAGTATAGAATATTTCCTAAAGGCTAATATTCTGTAAAGCTGTTTACTAGTAAACTATTCAAACATTTAGTTACTTAATTACTTTTTAAAATCTGATAATGTAAATAATTTTTAAAGCATCATGTTTGAATTAGACAGCAATATATAAATCTTGTCTGATTTCACTACCTGAAGCTCATGGCACAAAGGAGTAGGCCTAACCACTGGGGAAAGGTTGAATTCTAAGAAGTAAATGAGGAATTCAATATTAACAGGTAATAGTCAGAGTAACTATGGATTTTTAATTGTTTTGTTTGCCTACTTACGAATAATCTCCATCTGTAAAGTGTAGGTCCAAGGATAACAGAAAACCCATTTCCTCAAGAGTTTCTTCAATCTGAAGAAAAATTATAATACAAAATACTTTTAAAATATTTATAGAAAGTTATAAATATGCCTTGAGGCTTTACAAAAAATAGTTATGTAAATATATATAAAGAGATATTTACCTTTTTTTCATCCAACAACATTTTAACTTTGAAGATCATAACATCATTTAAAACAACCTCCTCATTTTTATATAGAATTTGAAATGTTTTACTGCAAATCAGAGAATCATGAACTGAAGCTGGAAAGGCTAAAGACATACCTAAAACAAATAAGATACATAATTGACAGTTAAAGGACAAAATATACTACAAGTAAATTAAAACTTTTACTTTAAAACACCGTAAGCTTGATTATATTACTCCAATGACAATATCATTTTATTTAGCAATATTAAAACATTTCTGATAATTTATTACTTTCTATGATAAAAAATGATAAGTACATTATAACCATTATTTAGTTGTACAATTATCTTCATCAAGGAAGGTAATATGGAAATCACAAAGTAGGTATTTTAAAAGTAAAAAATTGGTATGTATACCACAGAAGCAAGCAAATTAGCTTTTCAAGAATTTGGTTTGCTTTTGTCCTGGTTGCTAGAAAGTAACCTCTAAATCTTGGAATAAAGAATCTAGCTGGGGAAAATGGGAGATATCGGTAATACTATCAACAATAAAAATATACTTAAAAAAATAAATAAAACAAAACAATAAAAAAAAAAAAAAGGAATTTGGCTGGTCATTGTCCCTGATTCCTGGAAGGTGATCTCTGAATCCTTGGAATTTCCCAGTGACAGAAGTGTCTCTGTTATTCATAGTGGGCCCTGAGAGTTTATGTTAATGAGGTGATTCAAGGTGGGCCCCCAGATAGTTTATGCTAAGGAGATTCAGGATGGGAGTTGGCCACACCAGTAAGACCAACCACATGATTAGAGAGCTGGGACTTTGAGCCACATGATGTAAATCCAATCTCCAGGGAAGGGAAGGGGGCTTGAGATGATGATTCAATCAATCATGCCTATGTAATAAAACACAAATAAAAACTTTGGATGTTAAAGTTTGGGTGAGCTTCCCTGGTTGGCAATATTCTATATTTTGTAACACATCAATTTTCTGGGAGGGTAATGCATCCTGACTCCATGGGGAGAGAATAACAGAAGTCTCACAAATCTAGGATCCTCCCAGATCTTGCCTTATGCATTTCTTCTTTAGGTTCTAATTTTATCCTTTTGCTATATAATAAAACTGTAAGATAAGTAGAATGCTTTCCTGAGTGACACGACTTATTTTAGTGAATTATCAAACTGGCAGGGGTAATACAGGAAACGAAATTTATAGCCAGCTGGTCAGAAATGAGGGTAGTTTGTGGACACCTAAACTTGCAGCTGGTGTCTGAAGTGAGAGTAATCTCAAAGACCATGTCCTTAGCCTAACAAGTTTGGTCTGCCCTCTGAGTTGTTGGTACCAAGTCACTCCAGCAGCCCACCTGCTGTCTTATTTCTCTATCCTCAGATATAACATGATATGAGAATCCATCAAAGAAACTGGAGATGTTTAAGCCAGAGATAAAGCCAGGTGGGCATCTCTGTGGGTCAGCAAGCCCAGAGTGGGATACCAGGGTCCAACTGGAATAGGAGGGTGGTCTGTTCACACTGGGTGGTAGTCTGATGTTTGAGCCTGTGCCTGGTGAGAAGGGCAGCCTGTAGTGAAGTGTCAGAACCTGAGCAGGGTGAGGAGGACAATCTAGGAGAAGGGGTGACTTAGAGTGAGGTATTGGGAGCCATGTAAGACAAGGAGGGCAATTGTATGGGAGGGTACCTAACGCTGGAGAGCTGGAGTTCAAATTAGGTAAGGAAGGTGTCCTTGTAGAGAGGCATCATGGTGTAGGGTGTAGGAGTCCAAAAGAGAAGAGAAACTTTCATATAGGGGAGAGGGTGAGTGTCGGCAGCGGCTCCACCTCTAGGTCCCTGCCTAATCCCTCCTCTCACAGTCAAAGTCATCCCCAGCCTAAGGGGCATT
>NW_005871107.1:2411071-2413307 GCF_000147115.1 Myotis lucifugus | reverse complement strand
GAGAAGGGTAGCTATGGCATCTTATAACATGAGCCATTTAGGCTAGTCTGTGGAGTCAGGAAAGCTTTGTTGACAATTTTTTCATTTGAGTTGAAATACCATGAAAAAATGTTAGTCAAATAAAGATGGAAAGAAAGAGCATTTCAGGAGGAAGGAACAGAAACTTATTGAAGGCAAAGTTCATGTCTTATATTTCTTACTTCATATAGTATTATGAATATGGTCAGCACTAGCGGAGAAAATGGAACCTGTGTACGCTGTTGATGAGAATGTAAAATGGTGTACCCGCTATTGAAAACAATAAGGAGGTTCCTCAAAAACCTAAAAATAGAACTACCATTGATCTAGCAATCCCACTTCTGGAAAACAGGATCTCAAAGACATATATGCATTCTCATGTTCATTGCAGCAATATCACAGTAGCCAAGAGGTAGAAACAACCTAAATGTCCATTAATGAATGAACAAATAAAGAAAATGAGGTATAGGATGGAATATTTTCAGACTTAAAAAAGAAAGAAATCCTGTCATATAATACAACATGAATGAACTGTGAGGACTGATGCTACATGAAATAGGCTGATCAAATACAGAATGATTCTACTTCTATTAAGTTTATCTAAAATAGTCAAACTCATTGAAGCAGAGAGTAGAAAGGTGGTTGCTAGGGGCTGAGAGGAGGGGGAAATGAGAAATTGCTTTTTATGGTATAGAGCAGTGATGCGAACCTATGACATGTGTGTCAGAGGTGACACACGAATTCATTTTTTTGGTTGATTTTTCTTTGTTAAATGGCATTTAAATATATAAAATAAATATCAAAAATATAAGTCTTTGTTTTACTATGGTTGCAAATATCAAAAAAATTCTATATATGACATGGCACCAGAGTTAAGTTAGGGTTTTTCAAAATGCTGACACGCCAAGCTCAAAAGGTTCGCCATCACTGGTATAGAGTTTCAGTCACGCAAGATGAAAAAATTCTAGTGACCTTCTGTGTAACAATGTGCATATAGTTAACAACACTGTACTGTACCCTTAAACATTTGTTAAAAGGGCAGATTTCATGTTATGTTTTTTTGTTTTGTTTTAACCACTAAACAAAACAAAAAAAGAAAGGAAAAGAATGAATGTTTTACTCTAGAGTGTTAATACCCCAGGGCAATATCCTATAAAATAAAATCCTAATATGCTAAGTGTCTGACCATTCATTCGACCAGTCGCTATGATGTGCACTGACCACCAGGGGGCAGACGCACCGACCGATAGGTTAGCTTGCTGCTGGGGTCTGGCCGATTGGGACTGGGCCAGGTGGGCCGGGCACACCCTGGAGCCCTCCTGCGGTCCCTCCCTGGCCCCGATCGTGCACCAGTGGGGTCCCTTGGCCTGGCCTGCACCCTCTAGCAATCCGGGGCCCCTTGGGAGATGTCGGAGAGTCGGTTTCGGCCTGATCCCCACAAGCCATACTGAGGGACCCCACCAGTGCACCAATCCGTGCACTGGGCCTCTAGTATTTAGAGAAAAGCCCTGAGGTTTCTGTCCTAAGGTAAATAATAATCTTCCTGACATTCTGTATTTGGGCCTGAGTGCCCAACTATACCACAGCTTACCCTATTACAAACCTTTATCCCTGTTTGCAGGCCCACCTTTCACTTCCCTTCATCTGTTACACCTGCCAAAAATCCTGGAAGGTGTTCCAGAAGGTAGTTTAGCTCTCACTTGTGTTTTCTGTCCTTCAAAAATTTATTGAAATATTTGTCTGTTACTCCTTTTTGTGCTTTTATACTGCTACTAGAGGCCTGGTGCATGAAATTCATGCACGGGGGGGCGGCTGGGGGTGGTGTCCCTCAGCCCAGCCTGCACCCTCTCCAATCTGGGGCACCTCTCACAATCCGGGACCACTGGCTCCTAACCGCTCGCCTGCCTGCCTGCCTGCTTGCCCCTAACTGCTTCTGCCTGCCAGCCTGATCACCCCCTAACCACTCCCCTGCTGGCCTGATTGACACCTAACTGTTCCCCTGCAGGCCTGATCACCCCCAACTGCCCTCCTTTGATGGACTGACTGCCCACAACTGCCCTCCCCTCCTGCGACCCACCTCCTCCGCCGGGACCTGTCTCCTCCGCGCCGTGCGGAGCCGCGGGACCCCCAGGCCTCACTGTGCAGAGCAGCCACCGGGCCCCACTTGTGACGATGTCGCGCGTGAGAACCACCTAGGCTTTTATTAGTATAGATTACT
>NW_005871107.1:2406408-2410606 GCF_000147115.1 Myotis lucifugus | reverse complement strand
CCGGGGGGAGAGGGGGTCCCTCAGCACGGCCCGTTGCCCTCTCGCAGTCTGGGACCACTCCGGAGATAATGATCTGCTGGCTTAGGCCTGCTCCCGGGTGGCAGAGGGCAGGCCCAATCCCTAGGTGCAGCACCTGGTCGGGCTCAGAGCAGGGCCGATTGGGGAGTTGGGGCGCTGCCCCCTGTCATGCACAGATCAGGGCGGATCGCGAGGTTGCGATGCCACCCCTAGTCACACTCAGGGTAGGGCCGATTGTGGGGTTGGGGCACCGCCCCGTCACACTCAAGGCAGGGTCGATAGGGAGGTTGCGGCGCCACCCCGTCACGCACAGAGCAGGGTCGATCAGGGAGTTGGGGAGCTACTCCCTATCAGGCACAGAGCAGGGCTGATCAGGGGGCTGGGGCGCCTTCCCCTGTCACGAACAGAGCAGGGTGGATAGGGAGGTTGTGGCCCCGCCCCCTGTCACAAACAGAGCCGCAGGGCAATCAGGGGGTTTGGTTGCTGCCCCGTCACGCTGATCCCGGTGCCAGAAGGCCTCGCAGATCCGGTGATCCCGGTGCTGGGAGGCCTTGCTGCTCCGCTGATCCAGGTGCTGGGAGGCCTCGCTGCTTTGCTGATCCCGGTGCTGGGAGGCATATTACCCTTTCACTATATAGGATAGAGGCCTGGTGCACGGGTGGGGGCTGGCTGGTTTGCCCTGAAGGGTGTCCTGGATCAGGGTGGGGGTTGCAAGTGGGGTACCTGGCCAGCCTGGATGAGAGGATGATGTCTGTTTGCAGCTGGTCACACCCCCTTCAGGGTGGGGGTCCCCACTGGGGTGCCTGGCCAGCCTGGATGAGGGGATGATGGCTGTTTGCAGCTGGTCACACCCCCTTCAGGGTGGGGGTCCCCCCTGGGTGCCTGGCCAGTCTGGGTGAGGGGCTGAGGGCCATTTTCAGGCTGGCAGGTGACTGAAGCTCCCAACCTGTCTTTTTTTCTTTTTTTTTTATTCTGGGCCAGCTTTAGCTCTGAGGCTTGGCTCCAGCTCTGAGGCCTTGGCTGCTGAAAGCAGGTATCTGGTTTGTTTGGGTTCTATAATTGTAACACTGTTGCAGTCCTGCTCACTCCAGCTCTGAGATCCCGGCTGGCTGAAAGCAGGGATCTGCTTTTGTTCTATAATTGAAACAATGTTGCGGTCCTGCTGGCTGAAAGCTGGTTTCTGGGGTTTTGTTTAGCTTCTATATTTGTAACAATGTTTCTTAAACTGCAAGCTCAGAGGCCGGCAGCGGCAGTCGGGGAACATTGGCTTCTTCCGTCACTGAAGCAAGCAAGCCTCATGTTCGCTTCAAGCTGCCTGGCTGCCGGCCGCCATCTTGGCTGGCAGTTAATTTGCATATCGCCCTGATTAGTCAATGGGAAGGGTAGCGGAGGTACGGCTAATTACCATGTTTCTCTTTTATTAGATAGGATAGGCACTCAGCAATTATTTACTGAATAAATGAACTTTCATCTAACTTCTTGATTTATTGTCCTATTTCCTTGTTGAAATGACTCTATTTTCACTCTGCATCTCAGTTATCTGCTAACCCAAATGGCAGATCTACAACTTTAGTAAGTGACTTGTGATATAGACCTATACATTTTTACATTTAGTCATAATTTATATTTTATTCCTCTCACTATCTTTCAGCATTTTGTTTGGTTAAACAGCTAGCATTGGTATCTCTTATTTTGTGAACAAATGAGCCTTCATCTACATATATAAAAAGCTAGCAACCAGAATGCCGTAACAACAAGAATGACCAGTCGCTATGATGCCCACTGCAGCCAGCAAACCTCTGGCCAACCTCCTGCAGCCCCTCCCCACAGCTGGCCCCACCTCCAATCAGCCCCCACCACCCCGATCGGCCTGCCGCCCCTTGCCCCAGCCAGCTCTGCCCCCCAATTGGCCCTCTCCAAACCAATCGGGGGTGGGGCTGGCCAGCCAACCTCCCATGGCTCCTGACCCCTGATCGGTCCCCCAGCCCATTCCCTCTCGGCCCCTCCCCCCAGGTGACCAGCCCTGATCAGCCCTGATTGGGGCGGGCCGGTCAGCCAACCTTCTGCCGTCTCCTTCTTCCGAAGAGCCGGGCTGGCCGGACCCCACCTGTGCATGAATTCGTGCACTAGGCCTCTAGTTCAATCATCATCTATAATAATAAAAGCGTAATATGCTGATTAGACCAGACAACCTTTGGGACGAAGCCGCAGTGGCGGAGGCCGAGCCCCTTGTACAAATTTCATGCATCCGGCCTCTAGTAATTTATTAAGCCTCTAAAATACCAGGAGATTTGAGATATGAACATAAATAAGAACACTATTTCTTTTTAGAGTTTCTAATCTAGTTCGAATGGAAACATACTAGAAAATAATTGCAGTACAATGTGCTAATCTCTCTTTTTTTAAATTAAATCTTTATTGTTCAGATTATTACAGTTCCTCTTTTTCCCCCCATAGCTCTCCTCCACCTAGTTCCCACTCCACCCTCTGCCCTTACCCCTCCCACTGTCCTCATCCATAGGTGTACGATTTTTGTCCAGTTTCTTCCCGCACCCCCACACCCCAAGAACTGTCAGTGCACTCCCTTTCCATGCCCCTGGTTCTATTATATTCACCAGTTTACTCTGTTCATCATATTTTTTATTCACTTGATTTTTAGATTCACTTGTTGATAGATATGTATTTGCTGTTCATAATTTTTATCTTTACCTTTTTCTTCTTCCTCTTCTTAAAGATACCTTTCAGCATTTCATATAATGCTGGTTTGGTGGTGGTGAACTACTTTAGCTTTTTCTTATCTGTGAAGCTCTTTATCTGACCTTCTATTCTGAATGACAGCTTTGCTGGATAAAGTAATCTTGGTTGTAGGTTCTTGGTATTCATCACTTTGAATATTTCTTGCCACTCCCTTCTGGCCTGCATAGTTTCTGTTGAGAAATCAGCTGACAGTCGTATGGGTACTCCCTTGTAGGTAACTGACTGTTTTTCTCTTGCTGCTTTTAAGATTCTCTCTTTGTCTTTTGCTCTTGGCATTTTAATTATGATGTGTATTGGTGTGGTCCTCTTTGGATTCCTTTTGTTTGGGGTTCTCTGTGCATCCTGGACTTGTAAGTCTATTTCTTTCACCAGGTAGGGGAAGTTTTCTGTCATTATTTCTTCAAATAGGTTTTCAATATCTTGCTCTCTCTCTTCTTATGGCACCCCTATAATTTGGATGTTGGGACACTTGAAGTTGTCCCAGAGGCTCCTTACACTATCTTCATATTTTTGGATTCTTTTTTCTTTTTGCTTTTCTGGTTGGGTGTTTTTTGCTTCTTCGTATTTCAAATCTTTGACTTGATTCTTGGGATCCTCTTGTCTGCTGTTGGATCTCTGTATATTATTCTTTATTTCAGTCAGTGTATGCTTAATTTCTAGTTGGTCTTTTTTCATATCCTCGAGGGTTTCACTAAATTTATAAGCGGTTTCTAGAAAATTCTTGAAAAACCTTATAAGTGTGGTTTTGAACTCTATATCCAGTAGTTTGCTTTCCTCCATTTCTGTCATTTGTGACCTGTTTCTTTGTCTCCGCATTTTTTATGCTTCCCTGTGTTGGTAGAGTGGCTTTGTGTGCTAGGTGTCCTATACGGCCCAGTGGCTCAGCCTCCCTAATTACCTGAGGTGGACACTCTTGGTGCACCCCTTTGTGGGCTTTGTGCACAGTCTTGTTGCGGTTAAGCCTTGAGTGTTGTAGGTATCACTGGGAGGAATTGACCTCCAGGCCAACTGGCTGTGAGAATCAGCTGTGTCTGCAGTGGGAGAACTTCTGTGCTGAAGACACCCTTCTGGGGCAAGACTTGCTTCAGTGGGGCTTTGGTGCTCACTGAGTCTGCCCCCTGAGTGTGTCCCTTATGGATCTGAGGAGTTGTAATCTGGATGGTCCCACTCTGACCACTGAGTACACTGGCTCTTGGATCTAAGGAGGTGCTAATTTAGCCTCTGCCTGAGGCTACCCAGCAGGAGCTACGAAGAGATCTGCAGATTCCCCTTTCCTTGTTTGGGGTTTGGAGGTGCCCAGATGAGGCCCAGCTGTGAAGCAATGCAAGCTGCTGTGGGCCTTGGGCCTTCTCTTGGAAGTTCTGGTCTCTCTGGCCCAGCTGCAGTTTGTTAAGGTAATTTGAAGATTGCAAAGGGCCTCTGC
>NW_005871107.1:2404052-2406194 GCF_000147115.1 Myotis lucifugus | reverse complement strand
GGGGTCTCAGGGAATCAACAGGGCGGAGCAACCAGCTATGGCTGATCCTCAGCCTGCCCTAAGAGGCCCCGTCTCAGTGTCCCGGTAATCGCTGCAAGCACCTCTGAGAGAAAGCAGTCCTCGAGTTCCGAGTTCTGCCTGCTGCCAGACAGTCCTGTTTCTCCCCATATGAGTCTGGGTCCCCAGAGACTTCCTGGAACTGGAGTTCAGAGCAGTCGGGGGCTTGTGACTCCCTTCCAATTCAAAAAGACAGCCGTGTCCTCAGTTGCCAACCCCTTTCTGCGTGCACGCCTCCATACCTCTGCACTTTACTTCCTTACCTCCTCTGAGTCTCAGTGTGCTTTTCTCTTTCCTTCTAGTTGTAGAATTTCCACTCAGCCAGCCTTCCTGTAGTTCTGGATGATGTCCGTTTTGTCTTTTAGTTGTATTTTTGAAGTTGTTGTGGGAGGCAGCAATTTCCGGTGTTTACCTATGCCGCCATCTTGGTTTCTCCACAATGTGCTAATCTCTTAACTTCCTATTTCAGGAGACTAAAGCAAATGGCAATGTAATTATCATTATCCCTTAAGCCAGGTAAATAGATAACTAATGGCAGTGATAGAGGAAGCTGCTGACCACAGAGAAAGCAAAATGAAGGTTTATAATGGCAAATACTTTCATTATCCATGCAAATTTATTGAAAGATCTAACTTTATGGTAAGTTTTCTATTCACAGTGGTTGAGATTATTTAGTTACTAATAACAGTGATATAATAATATGAATGGTCTCTAGCTATGTATTTCTTTAAACTTTCCTCATCTTATAAAAGCATTCTGATTTAATGATTTGTAATGTTTGATTGCTTTAGAATTCCAAATTCTGAGGGGAAAAAAATTAGAAAGTGCTATGGAAACACAGTAGAGGAAACTTCTAACTACCTATGGGAGTTAATCTATAGCTTAACAAAGGAGAGATGAGGAAGAGAGAATGTGTAAAATAATGAGGTAATTTAGAACCCATCACATTTGAGAAATCAGTAGTGGTTCTATAGAATCCATAGGGAGAATGGTGGGAAATACAGTTAGACATGTAGAATAGGGTAAAATAATGAAAAACCTTAACAAGTCAACAAAACTACCACAACATTTCAGTGGCTCTCAAAGAATGGGCCTGAAAAGTTGGTTGCTAGACAAAGCTTATGGGGACAAATAATAGGGGAGAAAGAGATGGTTCTTCTAGTACAGCGGTTCTTAATCTGTGGGTCGTGACCCCTTTGGGGGTCGAACGACCCTTTCACAGGGGTCACCTAAGACCATCGGAAAACACATATATAATTACATATTGGTTTTGTGATTAATCACTATGCTTTAATTATGTTCAATTTGTAACAATGAAAATACATCCTGCATATCAGATAGTTACATTACGATTCATAACAGTAGCAAAATTACAGTTATGAAGTAGCAACGAAAATAATTTTATGGTTGAGGGTCACCACAACATGAGGAACTGTACTGAAGGGCCGCGGCATTAGGAAGGTTGAGAACCACTGCTCTAGAGAAACAAAACGACCTGTTCAGAATCTCACAGTGAGGGGCAAGTGCTCCTTACATTGCCTGACGCACTCCCGGAAAGCCCGGGCCCTTCCCGCCTCTTTCTGCTGTTCTGCACCACCTCCACCTGTCCCCTAGCTTGTTCTGTCCCACCTTGTGGGTGGGGTGAGTTGGCGTAGAGGATCTTGGAGGGCTTGGGCCCCTCAGTGACTGAAGGTCTGCCTAGAGCAGCCGATGTCAGTCACTCCAGGAAATAGACAGTGAAGTGTAGCAGGTTACCTGGGATCAAAACCCAGCTCTGCCACTTCTCAGGGACCTGAGCTTTGCAAGTCGCCATGGCCTCTTCCTCTGTGGACATATTATGTCTCCCAACTGAGGCAGGTGTGAAGGTTAAAGCAGATGACTCCTGGGAATCTCCTGGTACAGAGCCTGGCACAGAGCAGGCGCTCAAAGCCCATCCGTCTCCCCAGCGGCTGCAGCCCAAGGGGCAGACTCTCCCACTGTGCCAGGGTCTGAAAAACCCTCACACCAGCTGGATGAGGGCTTTTCAGTCATTCTTGCTTCTTGTCAAACAGGGGCGGAAGGCATGGGAGGCTTGCATATTGCCCA
>NW_005871107.1:2302429-2403952 GCF_000147115.1 Myotis lucifugus | reverse complement strand
AAATATTTAAAGCTTTATCATAAGTGGCCAATTAACTACTGCCAAGGCAAAGACTTGGACACCAATCCTTTCTTCGTTTGATAACTAGTCCTTATCTTCAACTTTACTTCTTTTCATGATATTAATTTTTTAAACTGCTAAAACCTGTATAAGAGCACTAGGTAGTGGTAGGTAGGAAGAAGAATGTAAAACATATATACAGAAAGAATTTTATCCAGACAGATGATTTTAGAAAAACGCTAGTTAAACACAAATAACTGAAAATGGGTTTTTTTGTTCAATAAGGGTTGATTTCCCATTAGTCCAAATGCTTATCTAATTGAGAACTTATATAAAAGTGGAGAATATATATATATTAGTAATAAGACCTTCCTCACACATTGTTTGAATTTTTGTGAAATTTCTCCAACTTTCTCCTCATATATATAGTCTCCAATTACAACTAGACATTTTCCCAAAGACATCAAAATAGTCAACAGGCACACAAAAAGATGTTCAATATCAGTAATCATCAGAGAAATGCAAATCAAAACCACAATGAGATATCACTTCATACCTGTTAGAATAGCTTTCATCAATAAGATAAGAGACAAAAGGTGATGTACTGATGATGATGTGGTGAAAAGGGAACCCTTACACACTGTCAGTGAAAATGTAAATTGGTCCTATCACTATGGAAAACAATATGGAGGTTCCTCAAAAAATTAAAAATAAATGTACCATATAATCCAGCAGTTCCACTTTTGGATATATACTCAAAGGAAAGGAAAACAGAGTTTTGAATAGATATATGCACTCTCATATTTTTTGCAACATTATTCACAATAGACAGGATATGAAAACAACCTAAAGCTCTTCAAAAAATGAATGTTTAAAAAGGTGTGACATGTATTTACAATGGAATATTACTCAGCCATGAGAAAGGAGTATATCCTGCCATCTAACAACATGGATGGACCCTGAACACATTATGCTAAGTGAGATAAGTCAGAGAGAGAAAGATAAATACTATATATCACTTATGTAGAATCTAAAAAAATCAAACTCATAAAAAACAGAGAGTAAAATCATAGTTACCAAGGGATGGGAGTGGTGGTATAAGATTGATGTTGTTTAAGGGTAGGTACAAACCTTCATTGAGTAGTAAATAAGCCACAGAGATCTAATGCACAGTGTAATGTATATAGACAACAATAGTTTACTATAATTATGTAATGTGAAAAATTACAAAGGCAATCATATTACACTATATAAGTGTATCAAAGTAACATGTTGTACACCTTAAATTTATACATAGCTAGTGGGTGGCAAAACAAAACGTAAAACTAGTTATGTCCAAATTCAAACACTTTCTATAGATTAAGCCAGTTTTATAAGCATAGAAATGTAATCCCAGGTATCTAGATTTCCTTGATAAGTTATAAATTCAGGGATCTTTTGTAGGTCTCTTCCTCCCTTCAGTTTCCCCTTCTTGCTCTTAGTCATCATTGTTCATGCTTCTTACATCAAAAACATTTTTAATGATTTAAAAAGTTTTAAATTTACTTATTAACATGAGATATAATCCTATGTACTTAATCACTAGGCTACATAACTGAAATTATATAAATCATAGGAAAACATAAAATTAATTTCACTGTAAGTTTTAGCTCTTTACAACAGTAAATGGTTCACAAATTATAGTAAATGAGCCAAAACTTGACTGCTTTCCAATCTTTCTTATTTCACCAGAAGCCCAATAATAATACTTTACATGTATACAACCCTTTACAACTTGCTAAGAACTTTTACTTATTTCTACACCTTATTTAACTTATTTTGACAACCTTGTAAAGTAGGAAACACATTTCACAGATGAGAAACTGAAGCTCACAGATGTTAAGCGAGTTTGCCAAGGTAATATAAAAGGTAGCTGGAATCCTGATTCCAAGTCACTACTTTACTAACTACAACAGAGCCTCATCTTTGAATCTACAACTTCTAAAATACCAAAGATATATCTCTATATCACAGGTGACCCAGATCAATACCAAAATGGTAACTAGATTTGCCTTGTCTTGCCAGAAACTTATGATCCTCTTTCTATATGTTGGATAGCATTTCAATTTTATAAACCCTTTCCCTGTTGTGTTACTATAAAAATGTTAAAGTTGTTACTTATTTCAACATTTGGAACCAACCCATAGAAAAAGCACATAAGATTTAACTACTAAACAGACTATGAATGTTAGCAACCTGGATAATATAAAACAAAATATATCTAACAGGTTGGGAGGTAGAGAAAAAGAGAAAATTTGAATAAAAACACAAGATTGTGTATCTCCTTATTTAATAAACTAGAGGCCTGTTGCACAAAAGATTCGTGCAATAGGCTTTCCCTTCCCTTGGCTGCTGGCACCGGTTTTCCTCTGGCACCCGGGACCCAGGCCTTCGCTCCGGCCGGAGCCACCTTCAGTCTTCGCTCTGCCGCTTCGCGCCTACGTATGCAAATTAACCGCCATCTTTGTTGGCGGTTAATTTGCATATCTCACTGATTAGCCAATGGGAGGCATATTAAAGGTATGGTCAATTACCATGTTTGTCTATTATTAGATAGGATATTGCATGTCTCCTTATTTAATAAGAGGCCTGTCATATTTGCTGAAATAAGGTATGAAGCCTTAAGTATATTATATGAAGGTATAGTAATGGTTAAAGAAAGATATGAAAATCACAGTGTATCTCTTCTTAAAAGTGGGTGGCGGAATAGTGTAAGTAAGATAAATTGTCATTTATCATAAGAACTGAAAATGTCTATATAGAGGAAACAATTAGGACTAGAGAAACAGTAAAATGTGGATGCATCTAGAGAATGAGCTATGGTTTTCACTACCAATCTTTCTGTTCTAATAGATCTTTTAACTATTTGCCTGTATTATTTGCATAAACATTTTTTTTCAGAGAAAAAGGATATATGTGTCCTTTTTTCCCCACCCGCCCTTGTGCATTTCTTATGAAAAAATACTATCACTATTAGAAATGGATATTTGTTATTTGAACTTTTTGTTGAAATTGTACACAGTCCTCTAAAATTTTAAGCTGGGGCCTAGAACTAGAATGACTTCTCTGTTGCAGAAGACTCTGAACGTATTCTTTTTTTTTTTTTTTCGTATTCTTACTAATCAATTTCAACAGCCAAATACTCTTTGTCTTTCATGACTGATGTTACTACAGAGGACAGCTACTTCCTGACCCAAACCTCTCACTGTCAGCATCATCTCATGCTGGAAATAATTTAAATGTGTTAAGATAAGCTAAATAATACCATCTAATTCCTCCTCCATCTAACCTGCCCTACTGCGACTCACAGACAAAATCATTATTTTTTTGGTTCTTCTTGAACATTTTCCATAAATATGCACAAGATGTAGGAATTATGATAAAATAGTGCTAGAAAGGTAAGGTGTTGAAATAGAAGTATAAATCAAAGTTAGAAGAAAAACAAGGTATGCTTATATGTGGAATCTAAATCAAAACAAAACAGGAAAAGACTCAGATACAGAGAACAAATTGGTGGCTGCAGGGGTGATGGGCAAAAGAAGTGCAGGGGATTAGGAGGTATAAACTTACAATTATAAAATAAGTCATGGGAATGTAATGTAAAGCATAGGGAACATAGTCAATAATATTGTAATAACTTTGTATGGTGATTAAATGCGAGTAAACTTTATCTTGGTGGTCATTTCATAATGTACATAAATACTAAATCTATGTCATATACCTGAAACTTATATAATATTATATGTCAATTATACTTCAAAAAAAGAGAAGAAAATTGAGGTATGTATAAAAAGTATAAAGAAAATCCAAGTTGCAATAATTTAATTAAAAAGTATGCAACCTCTTAACATTTTTCTGGAATGATGTTATAAAAATACACATACATAAAAAAATGTTTCCACATGTACGCTAAAATTAGATATTAAGGAAGTCTACTATTTTCCAAACCTAGGCTTCTCTTTTAAAGACTAGTGTGTGACATAAGCAATTTATTTTTAAAAGATACTTCCTTTTTATACACTAGTAAACTATCAGATCATTGACATTTCACAGTCAACAAAATATAGTTGATAATATCAGAAACTAGAAACTGAACTGGTAACAATGACTTAATCTGGACTTATATAACTAATAAAAACCAAAATCACAGTGCCCAGGAAACGCACTTAAAAAAAAAAAAGATACTTTGAGTATTTCTGAAACACTATGTGTCATAATGTCAAAATAACACTGCTTTGTAAATGACACTAATTACATGTAATATTTCTGCCATACAAATAACCTAGAAAGATCTCAAACAACCCAACCTAACATTTGACTGAACCATGAAGAAACAGAAAAATCTAAACAGAACAATAATGAGTATAAAGATTAAATCAAAAATCTTCCACCACAGAGAAGTCCAGGAGCAGATGGCTTCACTGGTGAATGCTACCAAACACTTAAAGAAGAATCAATACCAATCCTTCTCAAACTCTTTAAAAAACTGATTAAAAGGAATAGTTGCAAACTCATTTTACAAGGCCAGCATTACCTTGATATGTAAGGCAGATAAAGACACAACAAGAAACTACATGCCAATATCCTTAATAAACACTGATGCAAAAATCCAACAAAATACTAGCAAACCAAATGCAAGAGCACATTAAAAGGATCATACACTGTGATCAAGTGGGATTTACTCCTGAGATGCAAGGATAGGCTGACATATGCAAATCAATGAACATGACATAGCCCTGGCACATGTGGCTCGGTTGGTTGGGCGTTGTCCCATGCACTTAAGGGTTGTCAGTTTGATTCCTGGTCAGGGCACATGCCTGGGTTATGGACTCAATCCCTGTTTGGGGGCATGCAGGAGGCAGCCGTTCAATGTTTTGCTCTCACATAGATGTTTCTCTCTCTCTTCCCTTGCCTCTCTCTAAAAAAAAATAAAAATAAAAATAAAAATAAATCAATAAAAATATATTAAAAAAAGAAATACTTGTGTTGGGGCGTGTGTTAAAAAATATACATATATGATATGACACATAAACAAAATGAATAAAAATCATTTTGTCATCTCAATAGATGCAGAAAAAGCATTTGATAAAATTCAACATACTTTTAAAAAAATGGTGTTTTTTTTTTAAGTTGATTTTGGGGAAAGGAAGGGAAAGGGAGAGAAAGAAACATCGGTGAGAGAGAGAGAGAGACATGGATCAGCTGCCTCCTGCATGCCCCCCACTGGGGATCAAGCCCAGAATCCAGGTATGTGCTCTAACATGAATCAAACTGGTGATACTCTGTTGTATGGGACAATGCTCAACCAACTGAGTCACACTGGTGAGGGTTCAACATACCTTGATGATAAAAACTCACAATAAGTTAGATATAGAAGAAATGTACTTCAACATAATAGAGGCCATATATGGCAGATCCTTAGCTAACATCATGCTCAACAGTGAAAAGTTGAAAGTGTTCTTCTAAAGCAGAGGTGAGAAACATAAGGCCTGAGAAATCATTTGGTCTGGCCCTGCAAAGGCATTAGGGGTGAGTTGAGTGTTTGACCAAATATAGCAGGCTAATTTTAAGTTGATAATTTTGTATGGCCTGTGAATGATATTATAAATATCCAAATGGCCCTTGGCAGCAAAAAGGTTCCCCACCCCTGTTCTAAAATTAGAAACAAGATAAGAGTACCAACTTTCACCATTTCTAATGCAACTTAGCACTGGAAGTCCCAGCCACAGCAATTTGCAATAAAAAGAAATTAGAAGTATCTAATAGGAAAGAAAGAAGCAAGAATGTCACTATTTGCAAATGACACGATCTTATGTACTGAAAACCCTAAAGACTCCACCAAAAAACTGTTAGACTTAATTAACAAATTCAGTAAAATTTCAGGATACTAACTCAACAAAGATCAGCTGCATTTCTATACACTTAACAATGACCTACTCAAAAGAGAAATTAAGAAAGCAATCCCATTTACAACAGATCCAAAAACAATAAAATATTAGAAATAAATCTAACCAAGGAGATGGAAGACCTTTATACTGAAAACCATAAGATATTAATGAAAGAAATTGAATAAAATACAAATAAATGGCCCAGGCAGCATGGCTCAGTGGTGGAGCATAGACCTATGAACCAGTAGGTCACAGTTCAATTCCCGGTCAGGGTACATAGAAGAATCAATAATGAATGCATAAATAAGTGGAACAACAAACTGGTGTTTTTGTTTCTCTCTCTCTGTCTCTCTCTCTCTAATAAACAAACAAACAAATAAATAAAACCATACACACAGGGTAAAAAGCTCCTTGACACTGGTCTTGACATTGATCTTGGCAATGATTATTTGAACTGGACACCAAAAACAAAGGCAAAAATTAAACAAATAGGACTACATCAAACTAAAAAACTTCTACACAGCAAAGGATAACATCAATAAAATGAAAAGGCAACCTACCGGGAGAAAATATTTGTGACTCATATATCTGATAAGGGGTTAATATTCAAAATATATAAAGAAAGCATAAAATTCAATAGGAAAAAACCCCACACACCAAAAAATCTGATAAAAATGGCTGATTAATTAAATAGATATGTTTGCAAAGACACACAAATGGCCATCATATAACTAAAAAAGATGCTCAGCATCACTTACAGAAAATGTAAATCAAAGCCACAAAGAGAGACACCTTACACCTGTAAGAATGGCTATTATTAACAAGTCAAGAGATAGCAAGTGTTGGTGAGAATGTGGAGAAATGGAACCCTTGTGCACTGTTGTTGGGAATGCAGATTGGTGTAGCCACAATGGAAACAACATGAGGTCTTAAAAAAATTAAAAACAGAACTACCAGGGAAATGGTACCCGAAGGAGAGGGTGAGCAAAGTGGTGGTGCAATAGTCGGCAGAGTGGCGGTGCTAGGCTTAGTTAGCCTGGTTGTGCGGCAGGGCGTGAGGCAAAAAAAAAAAAAAGATTCTCCATGGATGGAATTTAGTTGAAATGAAAATAGTAAAAATAAAAAAGGACAGAAGAATTAAAAGCAGACAGCTTCTCCTGTTTCGATAAAATAAAGACTTATGGTTAAGGCTATACCTTTCCAGATAGTCCAACAGCTAAATCACCAGTTTCCAAGGGCATGTGCACCACCTATGGAAAACACTGAATCCATACACATCAGATGTCCTTGACAACTCATCCCACCATACCCCTGCACAAAATTCGCTGCAGCAGCAGGCTATGAAGGCAACCACTGAGCTTCTTTTCATTACCAAGTAGATATAGTATCCCTGACAACAAAACAGAGGACATAAGTATCTCTTCACAATATCATGGCCAGTTGAGACCACGCTAAGAAAATCATTGTTTTCCTACATAGATTCGCTTTAGATCTCTCTGAACAAGAAAGTGTATGTACTCTTGTAAATGAGTCCTGCAGTGTTTATTTAGATGAGTCAAAATGTAGAAGTCAACATAAATAAAATGCATGAGACAGTTAGGTCTTTCCACACACCTGTAATAAAGAGTGAAACCTGTGTATGATCCTGGTTAACTGGACATCTAAAGGATTCAGAAAATAGATTGTGAAAGATTTATCATATGCCCCCTTATTTTAGTTTTGCTTTTTCCTATTCTCTATAACTAAGTGCTGTCAACAATGTGGCATCAAAACCTTAAAGCATTAATAGAATCATAAATTCTATAAATGTGTAGTAACTTTAGGAGAAAGAAGGATGTTTACAACCTAAATAGAGGCCCAGTGCACAAAATTCATGAAAGGGGCTCAGCCCTTGCAGCCAGGGTGGCTTGCCTCGGCCCTCACAGCCCTGGCTTGGTCTGGAAGTTCGTTTGGCTGTCTGGTCTAATTAGCATATTACACTTTTATTACTGTAGAAGATGAATATTTCTGCTGAGCCTTAGTAGTCTTAAGGAAAAAAAGGAGGGGATTGCAACAGGTAGAAAAAATATTTGTTAGTGGAAAATTACTGAACTGAAACCAAATCATAATGTATTGTAACTGAATGTTATCAGAAACTGTTCCTATGTAGATGTTTTCTATGAAACTGGTTTTTAAAATGTTACAACCTGTTTTTTGAGGTGGGAAAGATAGGGATAGAGTACAAACAACAACAAAAAATAGAACTACCATATAATTCAGCAAGCCCACACATGGTTATATATTTGAAAGAAACAAAATCCGTATCTCAAAGAGAAATCTGCACTCCCATGATGATCATTGCAGCATTATTCACAATAACCAAAATAGGACAATAACCTAATTGTCTGTCAGTGGATGAATAGGTAAAGAAAATGTGGTATACTAGTATATACACGATGGAATATTATTCACCCATAAAAAAGATGGAAATCCTGACATTTGCAACAATATGGAAGAACCTGGAGGGCATGCTTTAAAGTAAAATAAGTCAGATAGAGAAGACAAACACTGTGTGGTATGTGAAAACAAAACAAAACGAAACAAATCAATTTTTTATGCAAACTGACAGTAGAATGGTGGTTTCCAGGGGCTGGGGGTATGGATGGGGAGAAGTAGACCAAAGGTTACAAACTTTCAGTCATAAGATAAATAAGTTTACTATTTCATTTTCTAACTGCAAAGAATAAAATAGTATACTGTAGCCCTGTCCAGTTTGTCCTAGTGGTTAGAGTGTTGGCCCACACTCATATATATGGAGTCCCCCAAAAATGTATACACACTTTGAATGATGATAAAATCAGTGTTTATCAACATATAGTTCATTTTCAAAATTTATAAGAATCTACAGAAATGAATACATTTTTTTGTTAATGCCTGTTTTCAAACTGATGGCCATTCTGGTCCAGGCACTGCTGATAACTCAAAGAAATGGAATCTCAAACATCAAGAAGCATTTTGTTCAGTATTTGTGTACCCTCAATTCATCGACTGTTGCCAGTTTTGTACCGTAAACTTTATCTTTTATGTATCCCTGTAAAAAAAGTCTAGTGGCACTTTAGGATAAACTTTCTTTGTTCAAAGCTTAATCTGGTTTCACCCATTATTTAAAATCAGTTAAACCTGCAAAGAGGTGAAAATTAAATAAGATAACAAGCGTTAAAGTGTGTATACATTTTTTTGAGACACCCTATATCAGTGATGGCGAACCTATGACACGCGTGTCAGAGGTGACACGCGAACTCATTTTTTTTGGTTGATTTTTCGTTGTTAAATGGCATTTAAATATATAAAATAAATATCAAAAATATAAGTCTTTGTTTTACTATGGTTGCAAATATCAAAAAATTTCTATATGTGACACGGCACCAGAGTTAAGTTAGGGTTTTTCAAAATGCTGACATGCCAAGCTCAAAAGGTTCGCCATCACTGCCCTATATTTTTGTTGTTACTGTTTTTTTGTTAATCCTCATTGGAAGTTATTTTTTCCATTGATTTTTAGAAGAGAAGAAGGGAGAGAAGGAGGTGGGAAAAGAGAGAGACAGAGAGAGAGAGAGAGGAAGAGAGAGAGAGAGAGAGAAAGAGAAAGAGAGAGATCGCCATGAGAGAGACCGATGGATTGGTTGCCTCCCACATGCACTCCAACCGGGGGCCAGGATGGAACCTGCAACCTGCAACCCAGGCAATGTGCCCCTGACTGGACCGACACTCTAACCACTGAGAACACGGGCCAGGAATCACTGTATATTTTTCTTTTCTTTTTTTGTTAATCCTCACCTAAGGATATTTTTCCATTGATTTTTAGAGGTAGTGGAAGGGAGGGGGAGAGACAGAAAGAAACATCCATGTGAAAGAGGCACATCAACTGGTTGCTTCCCATATGCAAGCAAGGTACATGCTCTTGACCAGAACTGAACCCGGGACTCTTCAGTTCGTGGGCTGACATTCTATCCACTAAGCCAAACTGGGCTCAATGTATATTTTTTAAATTGCATTTCAGTACTTATGTTTTTCTCCCTGGAAATTTCACATACATTTATTTTTTTCATTTGTTCATGGTAAGAGAGCTAAGAGGGAAACAAGTAACCTATAAGCAAGCCTGTTTGACTAAAAGTCTTAAATATATTTCTTATAAGAGGTATAATGATGCTCTTTGGTATCTTGTATTTGTACAAAATAATTATGAAAAGTCATTGGCTAGTATAATGTTTCAGATCCTTTTTTTTTTAAGTTGAAAATATTCCTTGTTTAAAATATTACTTGGCTTACCTGTTGCATGAAACAAACTAGCTTCTACCCTGTGGGGAACTCTTGGTGGAATTTTCATAGATGCACGAATCTGGTAAAAACTAAAGCAAAAGAGACAAATAAACCATTTCAAAAAACATTTAAAATATGCAATGCCCCAATTTCTATACAGTTATACATAATAAAGTAATAAAGTCGGTCTGCTAATATCAGTCTCCCATAACATTTACTATTGGTAGAAAACAAAGTATGAGATCCACAGATCAAATATTAGTGTGGGATAAAACCCAAAGGGAAATCAGTATATTTAAAGATAAATGGGAAAAACGTAAGAAATATATATGGTATTTCTTACTCAAATGAGAGAATGCCATCACAATCAGAGGAGTTAATAAGGTACCTAAGAGTTTCGTTGCTTTATTTATTTTTTTAAAAGATAATAAGAATAAATTATTCTTATGCACAATTTTGAAAAGAAAAAGAATTATAAATGGTTTTTAAAAATTGATTTCAGCCGAAACCGGTTTGGCTCAGTGGATAGAGCGTCGGCCTGCGGACTGAAAGGTCCCAGGTTCGATTCCGGTCAAGGGCATGTACCTGGGTTGCGGGCACATCTCCAGTGGGAGATGTGCAGGAGGCAGCTGGTCGATGTTTCTCTCTCATCGATGTTTCTAACTCTCTATCTCTCTCCCTTCCTCTCTGTAAAAAATCAATAAAATATATTAAAAAAAATTGATTTCATACTATAAAAACCTACCCCCTCAAAACAAATCTCAGATGTAACATGTTCTCTTTCTACTTGCCTAAAGTTTAGTTACTGCTTATCAGTTCTTTATCATGTAACAACAATGGTGGCAAATTAAACACTAAAATATTTAGAAGAGTAGGAAAAGAACCATAATGAAACATGCACAAGAAATGTTTCCTCACATTCCATTTCCATTTACTCCTTATTGGGCTATATTTCCAATGTTATTCAGTAAGATATTTATTGATGTTATTTTTAAATTATCACAATAAAATATTGTATAGGAATTACTTGAAAGTTTAAGTTTCTCATCTCAGTATCCTAAGTAATCATTTGATATACCAGAAAATAAGCTAGTAAAGATATTTTTATTTCCTAATAAAAATTTAGGTAGTTTATGTATGTTTATCTACCACACAAGCTTGAAATTAACTAGCTTAAATGGTAGAAGTAGTAAGGATCCAAGTAGCATAAAGAAAAGATGTAAAAGATTTAAAAAAGATAAATCAGAATAGAAAAAAGGAGTAAATTATATCCTTGAGAATATTCTTACAAATAAATCAAGCCTTATATCTAAAAACAGTAAGCCTCTCATCATTAGATTTTTAAAAGATCAGTAACAATATTCTTCAAAAGTCCTCAATTGATAGGGAACCAGATTGTAGAATAGCAAATTAATAAAAGCAGTAATTATACATGCTATATTTATGCTGGTTGACAATAAAAGGGAACGATAATTCACTTAATCCTTATATCCAGTTCCAAACCTCCAATTATTTATAAACTACCTCCACTAGGATATGTTAAAGAGGAAACCACAGGCCCAAATAATTATTTATGTTAAAACCCATCACAAAGAACCTAGACTTAATACCTAACCAAACTGCAGTTTCAACCTTTATAGGAATGTTATCTTAATTGGTTAGTATGGAATTTTCTGGTCACTACCAATGAGGTAATCTGTCAAGCAGGCCCTCTCCATCCACCAAAGGAAGCTCAGGCAATCTGATAAGACTCCTCCTTTCCTGTAAGATAACCTTACCTGAAACAATCCTTTCTTTTCTTTTCTAAGAACTTTCTTGTCATAACTAGTTTCTGTCTAAAAGCGTCTTCCATATTGTACAGCTTCTGGGGCTCCTCTCTATTTGCTAAATGGGATACTGCCTGATTCATAAATCACTCAATAAAGCCAACTGTTGAATTTTTATTCGTTTACAGGTATCTCATTTCAAACTCAACATATCAAAAATGAACTAATCTTGAGTCCCACATCAGTCATCCTCTTCAACTTCATTACTTATCTCAGTATTTCTAATATTGTCTAAGTCAATGTGATTTAAAACTTCAGCGTTACCTTTTAAATCTCACATTACAAATTCTGTATCTGTAAAAAGTCGAGCAATGAACTGATATGCCCACTGCCTATTTCAATGAATTAAAAAAATTTTGCCATATTTGATTAAACAGTACTTTTTCCCTTTGCTGCTATTTCAAAGTAATCCTAGACATCATGCAAATCCATACCTCTTCATATATATTCAGTGTTTTCTCTAAGCGTCATCCTCTACATGGAATCAGTCATTAAATCCTACTATTTATTCCCCAAAATGCCTCTAGAAATTAATTAAGGTGTGTGCCAGGTTGATTTTAAAAATGTTTCCAACCTTTTCACTCATCCCTGTTTCTACATCTCTTGCAATGTGACTTCCATTAAAAAGTGAGTGTAGTTCCCAACCCCTTAAATCTGGGCTGGCTTTATGACTTGTTGTGGGCAATACAATGTGGCAGAAATGACAGTGTGCTAATTCGAAGCCTAGGTCTTAAAAGGTCTTCTTATATAGTTTCTTTCACTTTGGAAACCCGCTTCTTCCATGAGAATAAGCTGGAATATGAGAGGTCATGAACATAACTGAGTCCATCCAGGTGAGGCGGTAAGGCCATTTTGCATCAACTAGCACCCAGCCAACCTACCAGCTGAATGTGAATTCATGAGTGAGCCCAGAAAAGATTAGTCAAGCCGGCCCAGATCAGCCAAACCACTCAGCTAATTTATAGACTTAAAGCAAAAATAAATGTTTATTGTTGTGATGCCACTGAGGCTTTGTGTTTGTTGTTAGCTGCATAACTGTGGCAATATATAACTAATAGAGAAATTGGTATCTAACAAAAACTTAAAAATATGTGACACTGACTTGAAGACCAAAGTAACAGGGTTACAGAGGCAAGAAAAACGAGGAAACTATAGAAGACTTAAAAAATGGTAACCCATGTTATGCAGTGATGAAACTAATGTAAATATAATGTCAGCAATAACTTAGAAGAATTTAGAGAATGTACCTAAGAAATTTTTGTACGTTAGCAAGCTAATTTCCAGGCAGAATGCTAAAAATGTCACTGGCTGCTCTTACCTAAATATAAGATTTTGCAAGAAAGAGATAAGCTAAAGAAACAAGTGATCATCTTATAAGCAGAATCTAAGAGAGACCAGGACTTGCTGGGTTGGAATATAAGACTGTTTCCCTAAAGATTTTTCAAAATAAAATGCAGCCATGGACAAAGATCAAATCATGGGTGTGGCTATAAATCCCTTTCTTAAGATCTCTAAAGGAATTAAGGCAGTGTCTAAGTACACATTTTGTTTGACAAGAGGGTTAGGGAATTTAAGGGCATGATCCCATAGAATTCTGATCCCCCAGGAGTAGTGACTACATCTAGAGAATAGTCATGCCTTAAAATACAATTGTGAGTATAGGTTTCATGGAATGGGTTATATAAAAATATAGATACCCAAGAAAAAGAAAAGGAAAAAGAAAAGAAAAAAGAAAGAAAAATATAGATACCCATAAGTTTTAAATTTTATTGGCCAAAGAACCACTAGCCTAGACACCTTGTCTGGTCTTATAACTTGCTTAGCCAATAGAATGCAGTGGAAGTAACAAGTAGGCCTATTCAAGGTGCCTTGGCATCCTCTGCTCTTTCTTGTACTCCTGCCTCTGTCATGAGAAGCAACCTCGGCTGTCCTACTGAGGGATGAGAGATCATGTGAAGCAGAGCAGAGCACAATTGTTTTATACAGTGGGGCCTTGACTTACGAGTTTAATTCGTTCCATGACGGAGCTCGTAACTCAAATTACTCGTATGTCAAATCATAAAGTGAACGAGTGAGACACGTGATGCTGGGCTGATGTTGTGGCGTTCACTGTGACGTTCGCTGCACCAACTAGCAGTGGGGTATCTGAAGCTGGCTCGTAACCCGAATTTTAGCTCGCAACTCAAAGCAAAAAATCGGTCGAGAGATGGCTCTCGAAAAACTCGTTAGTCGGGACACTCGTAAGTCAAGGCCCCACTGTATTTTCAACAAAATGGCAAAGCCAAGCCAAGCAAAAACAAACAAACAAAAAAACAACAGATTTCTCTCATTCTACTCCTGTTAGTCATAGCTGCACTACTACCATTCTTATCTTAGTACAGACCTTTGGGTATGTATCTTGAGTAAGTGCAAGCACCTCTAAACTGTTCTGTCTGCTTCTATTTCTTATACACAACCAACCATCAATCTAATATATCACAATCTTCATCAAGTTAGTAAGTCCTTATTGTAATAACTAGAGGCCCGGTGCACACAAATTTGTGCACTCGAGTGGGTCCCTCAGCCCGGCCTGTGCCTTCTCGCAGTCTGGGGCCCCTTGGGGACCCCTTCCACTGGCTGCTGGCACCAGTTTTCCTCTGGCACCTGGAACCCAGGCCTTCGTTCTTCGCCTGGGAGGGGCCGGCGCGGCGGGCTTCGATCTGCACCCGCCATGCGGTCCCCGGGGGCGGGACCGGCATGGCAGGAACAGCGTTTAGCTCTGTGCCAGCCGCGCGCGCACGGGGGGCAGGGCCTGTGCGGCGAGTTCCGCACTTAGCTCTGCCCCGCCGTGTGGGCCCCAGCGGTGGTGCCGGCGCGGCGGGCGAGGAGCTTAGCTCTTTGCGGGCTTCGCTCTTCACTTGCCACACTGGCCTTTGCTCGCTGCACCTGCCCAGGGCCAGCGGGCTTCGCTCGGTCGCTTGGTGCCTACATATGCAAATTAGCTGCCATCTTTGTTGGCGGTTAATTTGCATATCACCCTGATTAGCCAATGGGAAGCGTAGCGAAAGTACGGTTAATTACCCTTTTTGTCTTTTATTAGATAGGATAGTGATAATTTCATTCTTACTTAGAAACCATCAATAGCTATCCTAGTCCCTAGTCTCAACTCTTCCCCAGACATTAAAAGGCTTTCACAAACATACCTCTCCTTTTTTTACTATCTTTTCTTCTAAAGAATATTCAATCTCCTAAATATTTTTTGAAATAACATATTAATTCCCAGTTCCAAGACTTGATTCATGCTGCTCTCTCTTTAGATCCACAGATCTAAATTTTTTTTTAATCAATAATAAATATTATGAGAGACTGATATTATAGGATAAGTTTATCCTTTGCTTATCCAAGTCTTATTCATACTTTGATCCTATTCTTCCATAATGATTTTCCTAATATATAACCTAGAAAGATATTTTTTTTCTATTTTTTCCTAGACCACTTTCTACATACACTTATTGAACATTCATCATTTTGTGTTCCTTCTTTGGTGTTTCGGATATATATTTTATTTTCCCTGTATACTATAAGCTTTTAAAGAGAAGAAATGAGATTTTATACATTTTCATTAAAGTTCTCTCAATTATTGGTACAAATATATAAACACATATTAAATATATCCAGTATTATCATTATATCCATGTGGATACTTCTCAAACAAGTATTTAAAAATAAATTTCTCTGAGAAAATAATTACTTGAATATACCTCACTGTTTTCCTTATATATATACTGGAACAAAAGTGTGTAATTAAATATAAATGAAAACTGTACATATTATCTTATACAAAATATAGTTTTCACATTAAAATACACACCCTCTCTGAAATAAATCCACATTGTAGAACTTGTTTAGCTCCACGGAGAATTCTACCATTGCTTGAACTTCAGTCATTTTTAATTTATATTCAGAAGACAAATCTGGTAACACCACCTTGGCTAAAGAAGGGGGAAACAATAATGAGAAGCTCAACAACAAAAATGCCAACTTATAAAAACACTACTATTTAAACATATTTGAGTATCATATATAGGCAGAAAAGAAAAGTGAAGCAAATTAGTTTAGTGTATCTAACTTAGACTAACCCAACAAAATAGCACCAGAATCTATACTTACTAAGTATACTTACTAATAATATATTTACTAAAATAGCACTCTATAACATAATTTAAGATATATCCTGTTAGAACGCTTTTTCTAAGATTTGTTTCCCTTCGTGGCATGTGATAATAAATAATACACCAAATTACTAAAAGTAACTTTTGACTTTATCTATCATAAATAAAATAGTAACTTATTAAGGAAAAATTAAACTACCTAATTATCCTCTCCTAGTTCTACATTGCACATAAAGGCAACTTCAAAGTTAACATCCTTTAATCCCCATATATACTCATGAAGGTTTTTCTCTGTTAGGTAAAGTTCTTAAATGACTATTCATCTTTAAATTTAAAAAAAATTTCCTCCTCATAAAAGCCTGAAAGTATTAATCTTCAAAAATGTTAAAATAATACAGATAAGCAAAAAAGAAAACATTCACAATTCTATTGACTAAAATACATACTTTGGTATATGTTCTTCATATGTATGTGCATTTGTACAATTTCTATAAAGGTGGTATCAAACCACATGTATATTTCATAACCAGTTTATTTCACTTAATTTTTGTTGTTGTTAATCCTCACCTGAGGATATGTTTTTACTGATTTTAGAGAGAGAGGAAGGGAGAGGGGGAGAGAGAGAAAAAGAGAGAAGCATCAATGTGAGAGAGAAACATTGATCAGTTGCCTCCCGTGTGCACTACAACTGGGGATCGAACCCCAGACCTGGGTATGTGTCCTGACCAGGAGGGAATCAAACTCATGATCTTTTGCTGTACAGGACAATGCTCCAACCAACTGAGCCACATTTGCCAGGGCTCACTTAATTTTTTTGATGAACATCTATGTCAATAAATGTAGTTTTGTAACATTATTTTTAATTGTTAACTATTACACTGTGAATGTTATAATTGAAACAATCTCCTATTATTGGGTATTTCAGTGTTTTCCATCTTTTCACTATTTCAAAAAAGCACTGCTACAATTATCTTTATCAATAATACATGCTTTATAAAAAAAAAATTCAGAGAAGGAAGTATTGAAAGACAATTCTCCAGAGTCTTGTGTTTCTGTATGTCTTGCAAGCAGAGACAATGACTACCTAGTGTTCCAGGCTATTTTTCAAGGATGCGTTTAGCAAAATCTTAGGAAATCAGAGATAGCATTTCATTCTGGAACACAGGGCAGATATGTTTACTGTCCTAAGTAACAGTGGCATAAGTCAGGCAAGATTATTGTCCAAAATAAAAGATTTAGGTACCCTTAGCTCAGGGTTCCTCTACTATAACACCACCTACTCATATACAGGTGTAGCCTGGTACTCTAGCTACTGCTATTGCTGTGGGTATAAACTATCCTCCTTGATCCAGGAGTCTCATGTCTTTTAACCACATCCACAGCACTGGTGGCAGGCAAACTTGCTAGCTTGCAAGTTGGATAAAATCTTAGACCCTTCACAGTTCTTGAAATAGTTCTTCATGGAAATTTGACATATAATCTGATCTATTATGAATTAAATGCAAAAGAAATACCATATTCTTACCTCTACTGATCAAAGCTTCATTTTAACATTATTAAATAACAAATCTTGTACTTCCAGTTACTGATTCTTGTTAAAAATATATTGTTCCTCCTATGAAAAAGGAAAAATAACATCTCAAACAAAATAGTAAACATAAAACAGTCCACTTTAAGGAAACCTATGCTTTGTTAGTTACTTAATATTCTCAATATATCTAAAAGATCTATATCCTCTAAGGTTTAGGAATAAGTTTTAGAGATTTTGTTTTCATTCACAGTTTCACTGATATCAGTATTAATTATTATAACTTTGTTAAGGATCCACTTGTATATACTTTAAAGCACAATAATAAATAGAAGACTACTTTCTTCAGTTTAGTGGATCAGAAAAAATCTTCATGAATACCCAAAACATTATAAATCTATTAATTTTTAAGATGTAGAACTCACGATTTTTAAATAACTCCCTGGGTAGAGAAATGATTTCCAAAATCATTTCTGAATGAAATGTGTGTGTGTGTGTGCTTACACACAATCACACATATGTTGAGATACCTAAAATATTTTGACAAAAATGTTGCCTAGATATGCTATAGTTTTTCCCAAACTCCAAATATTTATTGCTTAAATTAAAAATGAAATCTTTTACCCTTGGTATAATTATTTTAGGTACTAAAAATCTATACTAATAAAAGGGTAATATGCTAAGTAGACTGGATAGACCAGATGTCTTCCGGACGTCCTTCCAGACAAAGCTGCAGCAGCTGTGAGGGCCGAGGAGGGCCGGCAGCCACAGCGGCCGGCAGTGGCAGCAGCAGTGGGGTGATAGGGGCGATGCCTTCCCCTGATCGGCCCGGTCACCTCCCACAGAGGGAGGCCAGACTGCAGCTTAGGCCCGCTCCCCGGGGGCTCCCAGACTGTGAGAGGGGGCAGGGCGGACTGAGGGATCCCCCCCCCAGTGCACGAATTTTCGTGCACTAGGTCTCTAGTCTATATATAAAACCCTAATATGCAAATAGACTGAACGGAGGAACAACTGAACTGGTCGCTATGATGTGCACTGACCACGAGGGGGCATGCACGGAACATGGCGGGCGTTGGCTGAGGCAGGATGGTGGAGCAGTGAGCGGGGGCGCCAGACCAAGGCGAGGTGCTGGTCGCTGTCTCGGGGCAAGCCTCTCGTGGTTACTGAAAATTCTTTGCTCTCGCACGCCACAGTTCCGCCCTGCGCTTGCACCTGCTGCCGACGCAGCGCCGGTCCGGATTGCTCAGTGCAGTCAGTGGTGCGAGCGGCGGCTGCCAGCCCCAATCGCCCCTGGAGGCTTCTCCACCTCCCCCTGCTCCTGAGGGGTAATCATGGCAGCAGCAGTCACCGCTTGCACCTGCTGACGGTGCCAGGCCTGCTCGCACCTGTTGCTGGTGCTGGCCCCAATAGCTCCACGTCGTCAGAGGGTGCGAGTGGGAACGGTGTCATCAGTATGTGGGAGCAATGGCGGTAGGAGTGGGGCTGCCGGCAGACAAGGGACAGGGTGTCGCATGGAGGATGGGCCAAGACCCATCCCTGTGTCCACCGCAGCCTTGTGGCCCACAGTTCTTTTTAAGGTGCATGAATTTGTGCACTGGGCCCCTAGTGTTAGAATAAAGACCATGTGCACTCTTTTGCAGATATTTTCTTCTCTTCATCATAAAGATGTAGACTACCACCTTCCATAACTGTTATTTTAAACCTTAATACTCATATCAAAAAGCATAAGTTACATACAGTTATGAATTGAGAATAATCAGCCAATGACATGTGGATTAGTCTTGCATTTAAACCTGTTATCTGGTGTAATTCTGGCCACCTAAATTGTTTAAATCTTCATGGTTGGTTCAGTCTAAATATCTGTCCTATTTTTTGATGCAGTTGCCTTTTTGATTGGCTAAGGCCCTAACACCCTGCATAGTTCCCTCTTGTAAAGGTTAAATATGCTAAGTCACTGGATTATATCCTGCTTTAAAATGGCCAAGCCACCTGTTACTTGTCTGACTCTGAAAATCACCACCATTCAGATGGCTTTAGCCTTCTTTTGCCTTCACACTTATTTACATGCACACACACTTTCATCAGTGACATTTCATTTTAAAAAGTGATTCACAGTGAAGATGAGTTTATCATAATCATTACAGTAGAGGGGACACAGAAAGTCACTGGTCTAGAAACTTTTGCTCCCACTCCTTAGACATCAAGATGAACTCCTAAGGGCCAGTCATATGCTATACTGCAGAAATTATAGAGATATTTAAGAAGATAAAATTCTTCTCTTTTGGGGAGAGGAGAAAAGGGAGATCTTCAAAGGAAAGACAAAGAGAATAACTTGATAGACAAACTTTTTAAAAACCTCTGTTTCCCTTTTGATACCAAATACAGCTCAAATAACAATATAAAATAGAAACCAAACAGAACAGACATTTAGAACTTTTTGGAGCACCTACTCTTACACCAGTAACTTTAACTATGTTATTTTATTTAATTATCATAAAAATCCAAAAGAGCTGTTATTACTCCATGTTATAGGTGAGCAAACTAAGGATCAGAATGTTTACATAATTTATCCAAAGTCACATTTAGGAAATAATGAAAAACGACAAAAATCTCAAATGTATAAAACTCTACAGTTTATATTTAAATTTGCATTTTTCTAAAGCCTACACCTGAATTGTTATAGCAAACAGATTCAATGGTCATCAAGCCATAAGATAAATATACCCATAATAAAACAAAAACTGAAATCAGAATGCAACAATGAAGAAACATTTGCACTTGCTAAACTACTACAGTCAATTTTCCATTTAATTAACATTATTCCCTAACTATGAAATCTTCCAATTTCCCACATCCCACAAACACCATATCTGAAGTTTTAAAGGCATTGTTCTTGCCCTGGCCTGTTTGGCTTAGTTGGCTGGAGCGTCATCCAGCACACCTAAAGGTCTTCTTGATCAGGGCACATACCTAGGTTGCGGGCTGCATCCTTTACCCTGTTGGAGGTTGGGGGCATGTGGGAGGCAACTCTCAAAACAGAACACTATTCATTTTGAATAACTGTGCTAATATAATAGAAAATCCATATAAAATTATTTTTAAACATAATGTAAAAAAAATGTTAGGAACTTTTGAGAGCATTTCCATGGTTGACTTAGTACATGAGAATGAAGTAAAGAAACAGAAAAAACTTTTATTGCTTATTATGGGGCACTTAATGAAAGCCACCTCTGACATTATATGCAAAACAAGATTTAATTTATCAAAAGCAATTCATATACATTTTTCAGGGATACATCTATGCCGTAAAACAAACCTGCCAGTAACATAAGACAGAGTGCCTTTGAATATATCATGTTATTATATGCCTTAAAAAACAAAAACAGGATAGCCCAAAGTACCAAAAACTAGTTACTCCTTTTAACATAAAGAGAAATTCAGAAAGAGCTACAGTCATTATCTACTACCTAGTTCGGGGATCTGCCCAGCATTCCTTAAAATATTTAGTGTTATTAGTTATCTCAACAAAGAAAAAAGCTCAGAAGGAGAATAAATTACAATCCTCTTTCTGAAAAATATTCTAAGAAACAATGTTTTCTTAACTGTCTATGCTTTCTTTACTCTACATTTAACTTTGGTATCAGACAGACCTAAATTCTAATTCAGACTCTAAGCCTAAATTTTCTCAAAAAGAAATATTTATCATTGCTAGGTCAAAAGGTTAAGGCTTAAAAAGATTATATATATACAAATTTAAACAAAGCACTAAGTATGGCACTTGGTGCTCAATAAATTGCTGACATGTTTTATTTTATCTCAATTTTTAAATATGATTTCATTCAAGAAAATGTCTATTCAAAATAACGCAACTCAACTAAACAGGCCATTATTATAAGTTTCAATTGCATGGTTTGAAAATATTTTCATTTATAGGCCATAGGACTTTAAAGGGAGAAGAGCTGGCCTCCAATTAAGATCTTGGAAACAAAACAACAAAAACCAAGACTGTGAATATTTCAACTTTCTAATTCAAACAATATTTCTATTTCATTCCTTATTGACATTTCTCTAGTTCCCCCTGCCTGAAGGACAATTTCAGAACTTCTTTACCAAACTGGGGCCTTGACAAGAATTACATTATATAATTATCATACTTTAATATAAAATAGTTGTAAGATTACAGAAGAGGACTGGTGACAGTCACAGTCTAATCTTATCTGCCTGAGGAAAGTAACTAATTTTCAGTCTTAAAGTGGATCTGAGTAAGAATGAGAGTGGTTTTAAAATCTGGGTTTTTCAATTCCAAAAGACAAAAGTAATGGCAAAGGCTTCCAAGGTCTTAAATTGTGATTACCTATAAGCCCTCACTTTGCTGCTTAGACATTTACGATTAGCAGTAGTACATATTTCCAATTGAAGCCAATAACTTACTGGCAACTTGGAGACATCAAAGAGCAGGTGTCAGAGATAACACTGCTCTAAAAAAACAATTATGAATGAAGCAGCTGCATCCTTTAAGGCAACTTCAAGGGTATCTCAATAAGGAAATACTTCTAGGTCAGAATACATTGAGAACTACAGCAAAAGGAAAATTAATAAAACAACGGAACATAATACTATCAATATCAGAACTCTATATAATAACATAATTGAGAAATACTTTGCATATTATAGATGGTCGAAGAGACCTAATCCCATAAAAGGAAATATTTTCTCAGAGTACTCTCCTCGTTGAGAGATAGTTCATAAAAATTATTTCATCAAAACAAAAACCACCTAAGGGGTTATTCAAGTAGGAGACATCTCTTAATGGTATATGCCTGACACCTTTACATTCCCATTAAGAAAAAAGGGGCTAATTTTTATTAAATTTAGCACATCATTGGTAAATATGTATGTACCTGTTAAAAAACAGTAATCTTTAAAAATAAAATTTAAAACCCCTGTGGAGTTGTTTCACTCTATTCCTTCTGAAAAATCTAGACCTGATTAACAACCTGTGCTTCATAACTTTTCTGAAAAACCATTGAGTCCATTAAGAATGCTTTCTTCTTTATCACCACTCTGCTTCTTATTCTTACTCATTTCTGTACCTTCTTCCTGACAAACAACTCAGGGGGGAAAAGAAACCACTACTCCAGATCTATATGCTCCCATCTTCCACCCATTTCTTTAATGCACACGTAAACATCACAAAACTCACTGCGAAGCAGTTTCTCCTCAATACCTAGAGTTAAAGCAAAGGAAATCCTTGCCCTTTCTATCCACTAAATAATCCCCATTCTCAAGGGTCTATTATCTACAGTAAACAAAGCTAAAATATAAGATAAGAGAAACATTGTAGGTAACCAAAGGTACAACTCTTACATCTTCAGTGTCAAATCCTGGCGAACAAAGGGCATAGCTGTTCTATATAGTGAATGCTGTAGTGTTTGTTTTGTTGTATATGAACATTAATCTAAGCAAGTCCATAGTTCACAGTATTCTACTAGGCTTTTCACGGAAATCTGAAATTAAAAAAAAAATCTAAATCCCAGTGATTTGGGATTTAAGCTTTCATTTACACACTACTACAGTCTAAAAGAGATAAAATTAAGTACTTAGGTAGCAATTTTTGTCTGTGGTGGCCCTAAGCATATTTATAAATAATTAAGGCTTAGTCTGCTACTGAAAGATTACTGGGTGGTTACTTTTCCCCCCACATATTACAGGTAGAGACACCAAGTCATAGAGGTTAAGTGGCTTCTATAAACTAATGTCACTGAGTCATCAGTGTTTAGATCTTCTGACTTCTAGTCCTGTACCTGCTATCAACCATTAATCCTTAATTCTAAGAGCACAGAATCAACTCATTAAAAAATACCAACAAGAATTTGTACGCATTTATTTTTTTAATAAATAGCTATCTAAATATAAAAGACTTGCCTTTGAAAGGCAGGAAGCTTTCTTCGGTAGCAGCAGTAATCTATCTGCATTGGAAAAATCATTTAAAAAAAAAACTTAAAAACTGAGGAGTGCATCACCCTGTACCACACACAAAATAACGCTGGTTCTTCCAAAAAGGGGTGTGGCTTAATGGCATCAGATCCTAAACTGTATCTCTCTCTACCTTTACCTTTACTATAACTTCGAGTAAGGAACTACACTTCTTGTCTTGGTGTTTCCCTTTGTACAACAGAAACCGAAAAATTTAATTCCTACCTGACATAGACAACATAGGGAAGAATTTACTGTTTGTGGACACCCATGAGATTCCAGAAATACACAATTAAGTTCATCTTAAACTCTGGGATAAAGGCAAACTTAACTAAAAGCAACTGCTTCAGCAGATGCCTTCAAAATAAGATACTATTATCATGATTTATATAGAGACAAGTTTTATGTAAGCCAAATCTTGATCACAGGGAGATGGGGAAAATTTTTCCAAAACTGTTTAGAAAGTTCTTTTGCTCAATTAAAAATTGTAATACTTGTGTTCTCACCTATTTCTCCTTTAGTAAAGCACACTAATTCTATTCCTTAATAGGAATTGTATGCAATTACTAAAGGGAATAGAGACCATCAGGAAAATGATGCAATCAATTGAAATAGCAAATGTGTGAAATCTGACACCTAATTTTTATAAAATAAACTTTGCTAAATTTCACTTAAGATTTGTTCTTGGACAACTGTATTTCCCGGAGGACAATAACACTTCCAAATTTTGACCTTATGTTTGCTGCTCAGCCTTTTAACAAATCTTCATCCTTTATCATTTCATCACATCAGTACTCAAGTTGTTTCTCCTAGTACGTCAGGTAAACATAATGCTTAAAAAATCAAAACTTCAATCAGTAAGTGTAACAGGTTATCGCCACTGTCCACTCTTTCGGTGCTATCTCCAGTCAGGGAAGAAAGAAGACGAAGAGATGTTATTACACTGAAAGCTGAACTAAAACTATTGAGTGGACACCTGGTAGCTTAGGTAGAAAGCAGAAGAGACCTCAACTGCTGAGTTAATACCAAGTTAAATGGATTAAAGTTAAGAGACTCGACCTAAGCAAATAGGAAAAAAAAAAAATTCTAGGGGGGGTGGAATCAAGACTAGAGACTAGACACGGGATCAGGACGGGAAAAGGCGGAAGGCCAGGGGCCAGGAGGCGGACGGCGGCGAGGCTGGGTACCCGGGAGCCAAGGATGGAGGGAGCGAGGGCCTCCGAAGGAGCGGTGGGCGCGGAGTCAGCTCCAGCGATGCGACAGCAGGACGCACCGTCGGAAACTAACAAAAGGCCAGGAAGGCGAAGTGCCCAGAGGAGGCAGGTGAGGATAAAAGGCAGCCAAGGAAGGAGTGACAGAGGCGCCCGAGTGGGAAACCCGGTCCGCGAGAGCCATGAACGTCGAGGGAGAGAACGGCTGGGGATGCGCAGCGAGAGAGAAGCAACCGAGGGGAGCGAGAGGATCCCCTGCCTCCCTCACACCCGGGGACCCACCGCCGAGGCGGAAAGGCACGTGGGAGGCGGGGATGGAAGGGCAGAGCCCAGCCAGGAGGGTCCAGACGAGGCGGAGGAGCCAGGATGGAGCAGAGGGCGACGGGCAAGCTCGGTCCGCGAAACCGCACCGAGGTTCAGGCAAAGTCGGCCGAGGGACGCCTGAGATCAGGGGCGGCAGGGGGACCCCGGCGGGCGGCGCGCCGCGACCCCTCGGCACCCCCGAGCGCACTCGGCACTGCCGTCCCCACCGACCTTCAGCGGGCCCGGGACCCGGGACCCGGCTCAGACCGGGAGCCGCCGAGCGAGGGGCCGGAGCGGACGAGGGGGACAGCGGGAAGGAGGCCGTTTCCTGCCCGGCCCGTGGGAAAGAGGGGCGGGGGGAGGGGTCGAGGGTGCCGGGAGCCAGGGGAGACGGAGGAGACAGTGAGGGGCTTACCTCTCGCCCGGCTCGGCCACCTCCACCGCCTGTCGGACGGAGGAGCTCGTAGTCCTACTGGAAGAAGACGGCCCTTCCCGGGTCAGCACCATCCCGCCTCGGGCCCCTCACATCGCCATCGCAGCCACCGCAACCACCGCAGGAGAGGAGCCGGTTCGTCACCGCCGCTCGGCTACTGGCCCGACGAGGCCCGGGAGCATGCGCACTCGCCTCAGTCCCGAGGGAGCCCCGACCAGTCGGCGCTACCTGCGATCAACAGGTCCCGGGCCCCGCGGCCCCGCCCCCCGCCTTCGCTCGCCGGCCCCGCCCACCAGTTCCCTCCCCTTTCTAAGCCTAGGCCCCGCCCCCTCCCAGCCTTGCGCCCCGCCCCTCCTCCTCCTTGTAAGCTCCTCAACGGCGGCTTCAGCTCCAAGGCCAACCGAGATTTCCAGAGGTTTGTCCGCCCTCTGCGGCTCCCGCTCCCGAGTTCCCGCGAGAATTGGAGGTTTGCGTCAATAAAAAGCGCGAGGCCCCAGGGTCCGGCCCGGCTGCGGGATTAAGGGAACTAGCGTACAGGCGAGGCGGTTGATGCTGCAGAACAAGGAACCAGAGGAGGGCAGGAAGGGGGAGTGCTGACACTTGGGCTGAGTTTCTCATATTGTCCTTGATCTGCTCTTTTCTTCACCTGCTCCCTGTGGTCCCGGCTAAAGAGCCGGTCCCTGCCCCACGCAGTTTGTGGAAAGGAAGCTGCGGGAGATCCTCGCTGGCTCTCGACAGCTCTCTTTTAGGGACTCGGTTGTTGCATTTCTGTGCGGAGACGTGGGTGCTGCTATGGTTACTTGTCAGTGATTGATGCTCAAGAGGGCGGGAGGGGGGCGATGAAGTGAATCTTGGCCTCATAACGTCCGTGACCACAAGCACAGGACTTGGGCAGCCTGGGGAGGGTCATTCAGTGATTTTCCTCACCCATCCCAGTTTCTTGAGTGGGACCCCACAGAAAGCGTTGTGGTGCACGAAGCTCAGTATGTTACTAAAACAGTCAATGGCAAGAAGGAAGTGGCAGCTGCAGCCTGTGTGTTAAAAGTGAATGAAGAGGTGGCCGGTGGTGATGGTTGTACAACAATGTGACTGCACTTAATGGCACTGAACTGTACTTTTTAAAGTGCTTAAATGGCAGATTTTTTGTATGTTTTACCATAATAAAAATGCATTTGAAGGAAAAAGATTTGTGTACTGGTTCGGGAATATCGTCATGCCCCGTAGTCGAGGCCATTGGGGAGGCAGGTTTGGAATATCATTTGACCTCTGGTTTTCTTCATTTTGGTATGTATTTTCAACAATCTGCAGTGCCCCGTTATCCTATGATAACAGCCAGTGTCGTGCTTTCCTGGTTCCCAATCTTTGTCTTTTTATTAATAGCCAAATCTCATTTGATTATCCTTTCTCATAAGGGCCTTTGTTATTGTTTTGTGATCTGAATTGTACCCTTAAAATTGAAATCTTTTCCTATTTTTTAAGTTCTGTCTCAGGAAAGTATACCAAATACAGTGGGGCCTTGACTTACGAGTGTCCCGACTAACGAGTTTTTCCAGATACGAGCCCGTCTCTCCGCCGATTTTTTGCTTTGAGTTGCGAGCTAAAATTCGGGTTACGAGCCAGCTTCAGATACCCCACCGCTAGTTGGCGCAGCGAAGGTCACAGTGAACGCCACAACTTCAGCCCAGCATCACGTGTCCTTGTAATGGTGAAAATTGATTTGACATACGAGTAATTTGAGTTACGAGCTCCGTCATGGAACGAATTAAACTCGTAAGTCAAGGCCCCACTGTATTCGTTTATTTGCATTTCTACATCTATGCCTTCCCCGAAATACACTCTGTGCCAAAATGACTTCCCTGTTACCTGTTCTTTTTATTCAAATCACATATTAAAATCATCTACGTGCCAGGCAGTGTACTAATCCTAGAGGCTACCACCAAAACAACTTGGGTGGAGTGTTTGCATAGTTACTTTATGATGTGATGGTGTAGTGCAGATATGTGCCCAGAGAACTAACGGCTGGTTCTCAGTAGAAGCATTAATCCAGTTGAGGTTGGGAGAGGTTACAAGTCAGGAAATGTTGCAGGAGAAAATGATTCCAGAGAGTTAATGAAGTCGGATGTGTGTGGGGGAGGTGGGAGAGGTGAGAGGGTAAAAGAAGAAAGGGATCACTTGAAGGAAAAGAAACCATACAATGAGAAACTTATCTTTACACAACTAAAACTAAGAACAATCTGATGGCATAATTCGAGGAAGTGAGGCCCGAGAAGCAGGCAAAGGTCAGATCATGGTGAGCATTTTAAGGATTTTAAGGATAGATAAATTTAAGTAGTATTTTTGAACACTAGTGTGCGCCAAGTATAAGGTACAATGAGGGTTACGATTCAGTTCCAACTCTCGGAGTTTACAATCCAGTACGGGTGAGACAGGCTCATCAAATATCAATAAATTGTCTCTGTGCCAAGTATTGATTTAATCATTTGTAGGCACCTGGGTGAGTGCCCCCAGTACTCAAGGGTAAGTTTTTTAGAAGTTATATAATCTTAACAACAAATATGATTAGAGCTAAACAAGGTTTCATTATAGAACTTCCTCATGGGTTAGTAACAGCTACAAACCATGAGGGCAAATGTATTACTCCATGACTTAATGTTGTAATGTTACTTTATGACTTAATAGCCATGCCTATCTAGAGGAACCGCCATATAAAACTCAATTACCAACTTTTTCTTCCTTGTAATATAATAGCAAATTCTTTAAAAAAAAGATTTATTTCTTTTTTATTTTAACTGACAATCTTGGTTGCTTGTGAGAGGGAAACTTGGAGGCTGGGCGTTTGGTGAGGGGAGGGAAAGGAGAGTTTTATTGTATATTTTTCTGAGTATACAATAGTAATTGTATTAAAGAAAAATATTTGAATCTATGTAAAATGAATACAGTTTTAAAAATACATATACCATAGTCTTTAATAATGACATTATAGAAAAACCTTGATAGCTACATAATTGATTAAAAGGCAAACGAGTTTTTTCTATATAGTGTGAAAGGGGCACTAAAGCAGTGACTTCTTGATTGCAGCTCAGGTTACCTGGATTTCCCAAAGACAGAGTGTCTGCTCAGATCATTCAGAGAGAATCTGTCAGACAGAAGATATTTCTCCCACCACCATTCTACTGAATCATTCCTGTGAAGGATAATTATCTAGTATCAAATGACAGTAATGAAATAATTTCTGAATATGCTCTTCCTTATATGCTTGAAGCTTACCATAGTTTTTTTTTTTATATATATATTTTATTGATTTCTTACAGAGAGGAAGGGAGAGGGATAGAGAGCTAGAAACATCGATGAGAGAGAAACATCGATCAGCTGCCTCCTGCACATCTCCCACTGGGGATGTGTCCGCAACCCAGGCACATGCCCTTGACCGGAATCGAACCCGGGATCCTTCAGTCCGCAGGCCGACGCTCTATCCACTGAGCCAAACCGGTTTAGGCCATAGTTGTTTTAAAAATAATATTTATACTTGATTCTATTTGATGTGTGATAGCAAACATGTTAGGGCAATTCTCTCTCTCTCCTAATTATCTTGATTCCTGATCTTTAAACCAACTCCAGGCACATAGCGACTGCTTCATATTAGACCCTGTCACTTAGTTTACCTGTTGACTCTTAGTCTATCCCAAATACAATTCATCCTGCTCTTCTTACCCCATTACACACAACTCCATCCCCCTCCCAACCTTCTAGTTTCTATTAATGATCCCCTCCACCCATTTACCTAAGCCCAGAAACACACAGCCATATTAGCACATAATCAAAACCTCAAAATATCTTTCTGTATCTGTGACCCTCTACATTTACATAACTTTCTTTTCTAGCTTCCTGATCTGTAATGTGGATATTATAATAAGCTGCTTCATCCAGATGTTGTGAAATTGATTATTACAAAGATCCTTTACCAAAAAAAAGGTATTTATTTCTGATTACTGTCACTGGCAGAAGTAGTGAAAAGTAATGACAGATTAACATAGCAATTGAACTTAGAATAAAAGACAACTATAATTAGTGCTTAAGTCCCTCTTAACAAACAAGACATACAACTCTAAATTCCTACAATTTGCAGGACTCCATAGGGAATGCAAAATTAACTTCATGTTTTAAAATCTCTTCAGCAGAAAAACTCTTCTTTAGTTTTTGCTTTGGGAATATTGATGGGAATGCAGTAAAAGGAATAAAAAACTACAATAAAGTTATTTTTCTATATTACAATTATTATCAAGCTTTATTTCTTTCAGGGTCACCTATCAAATTAATTTATACTTAGTTTTATTTGAAATGTGTAAGAGTTGCCAAATTTATCTTGGGTACAGGAAAAGAAAAACTTCTCTGTATTAGGAAATATGAATTGCATTTACTATTTCCATTATGTTTTTAAAAGCTACTTAAACCACACTTTTTTTTTTTCAATTTACTCAGCAAAAAAAGCAATTTAAAGTGATCTTGGAGATGAGTAAATAGCTTTTGGGTGACTCTATTTGTAGGAATCTCCCCTTGAAGAGAATATATGCCTATGTGCTTGCTTTTACAAGTTAAGGGAAAATATTATTGGTAGTTGCTTTTTCTGTTTTGTTACTCCATCACCATAGGGGTCCTCAAACTTTTTAAACAGGGGGCCAGTTCACTGTCCCTCAGACCGTTGGAGGCCGGACTATAATTTTAAAAAAAACTATGAACAAATTCCTATGCACACAGCGGCAGCAAAAACACCCGGTGGGCCAGATAAATGTTTTCGTCGGGCCGCATGTGGCCCGCGGGCGGTAGTTTGAGGACCCCTGCCATAGAGAATGTAAGAATTAGGAGTTGACAGGAGATTTTAAGTTACTACTTTAAAAATATCTTTACTATTTTTTTATCTTGGTTTAAATGATCATATACTATATTGTCAAGATTAAAATTTGCAGATAAAAATTGTACAATGCTTTAAGCAAAACTTCATTAGATTTTAAAATAATTTGTTGAGATACAATTAACATAAGCTACACTTACTTAACATGCTTGTAAAATCATCACCATAATTAAGATAAGGAACATATCCATGACCATAAAAAGTTTCCCTGCGCCTCTTTGTAATCCCTATATCTCACCCCCTTCCCTACCTATGCCCATACCTAGGCAAGCACTGAACTGATTTACTTCATTATAGGTTAGATTGAGTTTTCTAGAATTTATATGAATGGAATCATACAGTACACACTTTTTTGTCTGACTACTTTCACTTAGCACAATTGTTTTGAGATTCATCTATGTTGTTGCACATACCAGTAGTTGGCTCCTTTTTATTGTTGAATAGTAAATAGTTCTTTGTATTAGTCAGCTCTGGCTGCCATAACAAAATACCACAGACTCGGTGGCTTAAACAACAGAAATTTATTTCTCACAGGTTTGGAGGCTGGAAGTCCAAGATCAAGGTGCTGGCCTATTCAGTTCCTGGTCAGAGTTTTGTTCCTGGCTCTTGGACAGCTACCTTCTTGCTATGAATTCACATGATGGACAAAGGGAAAAAAGATATCGCTTTCTTCCTCTTTATTAAGACCACCAATCCTATTGGATTAGGGTCCCACACTTAAGACCCAATTTAACCTTAATTACCTCCTAAAAGACCTATCTTCAAATACAGTCACATTGAGGGCTAGGGCTTTAGTTTGGTCCGTGGGGGTTAGAGAAGAGGCTCAATTCAGTCTATAGCATCCATTATGTATATTACTTATTTATCCATTCACCTGATTATGGTTCTTTGGGTTGTTTCCAGTTCTGGACTATTACAATTAAAGCTACTATGAACATTTTTACGTGTATTTATATGGACATATGCCTTAATTTCTCTTGGATAAATACTGCCATAGATATAGGATATATTAAAAATGTTGATATTCTTGTTTTAATTTTCATTCTGTTCAAAATACCTTTTAATTTCCTGTTTCACTCTATCTTTGCCCCACAGGATACTTAAAAGTATGGCATTTAGCTTCAAAATATTTGAGGATATTTTAGAGATTTTTTTATTGATTTATAATTTTCTTCTATTGTGATTAGAGAATATACTTTGTATGGATGGATCCTTTTAAATTTATACTTTTTAAATGGATCCTATTATGAACTATTTTTATAAATATTCTATGTGCACTTGAAAAGTCCGTATTCTGCCATTATTCAGTGAAGTATTCCAGACATGTCATTTTTGTCAATTTGATTAATAGTATGTTGTTCAAATATTCTATAACCTTACTGGTTTTCTGTCCACTGTTTCTATAAATTATCAAGAATCAGCAGTTGAAATTTCTAATTATAATTGTGGATTTTCTATTTCTGCCTGTGGTTTTATCAGCTTTTGCTTCATGTATTTTAGTACCCTTTTATTAAGTGTATATGTATTTAGGGTTATTGGATTTTCTACATGAATTTATCCCTTTATCATTGTGAAATGACCCTCAATTATCCCTGGTGGTATATTTTTTTGCTCTGAATCTACTTTCATGTTAGCATGATATATAACTTCTTATCCTTTTACTTTTAGCCTATTTGTGTCCTTATATTTAAAGTGGGTTTCTTGTAAGTATCATATAGATATGTATTGCTTTTTTATCCAAACTGACAATCTGCCTTTTAATTGGGGGTGTTTAGAGCATTTTCATATAGTGTAATTATTGACATTGCTTGGTTTAATTAAACTTATCATTGTTCTGTTCATTTTTTATTTGTGCTATCTCTTCTTTGTCCATGAATTTTTTGTACAACCTATGCACTAGGAATAGTTTTCTCATTTTTAAAGGTTTCGTTTTGTTTTTTAAAGAGCATGTGATGGAAATTTTAAGTGGCCTATAAAGCCTAAAACATTTAATATCTGGCCCTTTATAGAAAAAGTTTGCTGATCCCTGTTCTAAAATTTTGTTACTGATTTTTTATATATTGCCCATATCTCTATTCAACATGTTCAATATTTCCTCTAGTTTTATGAATATATGAATTGGTTATAACTTTTTTTTTAATCCTCACCTGAGGATATGTTTATTGCTTTTAGACAGAGATAGAGAGAGAAAGAGAATCATTGATGTGAGATAGAAACATCAGTTGTTGTTTCCCAAATGTGCCCTGACCAAGGATCGAACCCAAAACCTTTTGGTGTAGGGGATGACACTCCAAACAACTGAGCCACCCTGCCAGGGCCAGTAATAACTCTTTTAATACCCTGTATATTAATCTGTATCTTATCATCTGTATCATTTCTGGGTTAATTTCAATGTATTGAATTTTCTTATGATGGTTTGCATTTTCCTGCTTATTTGAATGCCTACTATTTATTTGATTGCCGATACTGTAAATTTTACCTTGTTGGGTTTGAAAATTTTTTTGTTCCTTGAACTTGTCCTGGGATGCAACTAAATTACTTGGAAATGGTATGATGTTTTTAGGTCTTGCTTTTATGTTTTGACAGGTGGAATAAGAGCAGAATTTAGTCTAGGATTAATTTATCCCTAATACGGGGTACAACCCTTTGAGTACTCTATGAAATCCTGCAGATTGTGATGTTTCTACTCCGTCTGATAGGAAGAGGCATCATTCTCAGCCTTGTATGAATTCTGGGGATTGTTAACGCTAATCCTTTTCAAGGGTTTCCTTCCCCAGCTTCAGGTGGTATTTTCACACACATGCACTGTTCAGTACTCAGATGAAGATTTGTGAGGGACTCTCTGAAGATCCCTGGAATTCGCTCTGCAGCTCTCACCTCTCCTGTACTCTACTCTGTGAGTTCTACCTACCACAGCTTCTCCGGACTCTCTATCTCCTCACTCAAGAAGCTCACCAGGCTTTGCCTGGGGTCCTCTCCCTGATTTGCACTCTGAATACTCTCTCCATGAAATAAATTAGAGCAATTATGGGGCTCATCTCATTTATTTCTTGTCTCTCGGGGTTTATTGTCCTTTCTTGTTTGATATTCTTTATCTTGAAAATTGTTATTATATACTAGAGGCCCGATGCATGAAATTCATGCAAGGGGCTTGGCCCTCACAGCCCCTCGCAGTCTCGGCCGGCCCTCGCAGCCCCAGCGTTGTCCGGAAGTTCGTTCTGCTGTTCAGTCTAATTAGCATATTAGCTCTTTATTATATAGGATATTTATTTAGTTGCTTTATACAGGAAGTTTTGGGTGGGCAAGGGAGTAGTAATCCCAGTCCTTGTTATTCCGTTCTAGCCTAAGCAGATGTTCACTAGATATTTTAACAATATTTTTAGAGAGAGAGGAAAGGAGAGGGAGAGAGAGCTAAAAGCACTGATGAGAGAGAAATATCAACATCATTTGGCTGCCTCCTGCAAACCCCTTGCTGGAGATAGAGTCAAAAACCAGGGTGTGTGCCCTGGCTGGGAATTGAACTGGTGACCTCTTGGTGCATGGGTCAATGCTCAGCCACTGAGCCACACTGGCGGGGCTCATTAGATTTTTTTAAGGCCCTTCACAATTAACATCTACTCACCTTTCCAACTTAGCCTTTGTTTTAGCTAAACTGGAGGTATTTCAGTCTTGGCATTTTGTTCACTTTCTTATCTCTTCCTGAGTTTCCTTCCACCTTTTCTAAATTCGATACAACAAGACTGCTATGGTTGAATGCTTATGTCTCCCCCTCCCCACCAACTCTTATGTTGAAACCTAACCCCCAAGATGATGTCATTAGAAGGTGGGAGTTGATTTGGTCATGCAGGCTCTATTCTCATGAATAGCATTAGTGCCCTTATAAAAACAGCCTAAGAAAGCTCCTTTGCCCCTTCTAAGTGAGAACACAATGGAAAGATGCCGTCTATAACCAGAAAGTGGGCTCTCACCAGACATTGAATGGACTAGTGCCTTGGTCTTGGACTTTCAGCCTCTACAACTATGAGAAATAAATTTATATTGTTTATAAGCTACCCAGTTTATGGTATTTTGTTACAGCATCCCAAACAGACTAAGACAAGAACTAGATACCACAGGGTTTTCTAGTCTCTTAGCATTAGGGGTCTTATAGTTTCCCAGAGAATTTTTACTTTAGATTGTCCTTGCCATACCATCAGCATAGGAAAATGGAAAGAATTAAAAGTTGAAGATATTCTCTCTGAAACTCCTTTCAAAAATACTTTGCATAAAGCAGAAAGAGTTTGAGCTGGACTACAACTAAATGTAAATAATTTACTTTTTAGGTTTTTCCAAGGAGAACTATTCTACCTGTTGATTTGATACAGTGAAAAGACTATTATTGAATTACTCATCTGGAAAACTAGATTCAAACCCTAGTGTGTCACTAACTGAGTTAATCTGGACAAGCCATGTAACCACCTGCACTCTCGGTTTCTTCTGTATTGTGAGCAGAACACTAATGTCAGAGGCTCTATTAGTCTGTGATTCCCCTGTATATGTAATCTTGTCAGTTCTATTCAACTTGTTGTTTTCATTTCTTTCATGTTGCCTTTGACGTTTTTACAGGATATTTCACTGAACATGAGGAGGGATGAGTAAGGTAGATTTAGTGCTTATTTTGTCTGCTCAATTATTTATAAGCTCTCAGTTATAATCTGAAAAAAAATTTTTTGCTATAATGATTGCATTTATGGGGTAATCAGAAATGTTTCATATGTACTGTCCTGGAATAGAAAGAAATTCATTTTACATTGAGTTTTTCTGGTATATATGTTAATATAAAAGTTCCTTTTAGGTAGAGAACATGTTTAGTTCTTATTTCTATCTGGCATAGTACTTTATAAAGCAGACTTCAATAAATGTTGTACGTTATATTTATACTTTTACATACTTTATCTCATGCTATGAAAAAAATGATTAAGAATGCATGTTGAGATAATATTTAATTTAAAATTCTGGACCTTTGAGAAAAAAGTCAAATATAACTAACGTACCTTTTTTTTCAATCCTTAAAGAGTTAATCTATTATTTTTAGACTTGCTAGACACCTCTCTCTATAAAAACCAAAGGAACTAATACGACCAAATGACTAGAACGACTGGTCGACCAGTTGCTATGATGTGCTCCCATAGCCAACCTCCCGCAGCCCCTCCCCCCCCCCTCAGCTGGCCAACCTCTTGGGGTCCCTCTCCCTGGCCAGCTGGCCCCTGATAGGCCTCAATCACCAGCCAGGCCGAGGGACCCCACCAGTGCAAGAATTCATGCACTGGGCCTCTAGTAGTATAATAATAAAGTAATGAAATTAGTACTGCTTGAAATCAGTTAATGAGTCCTTTGTAAACAAATTAATAGTGCTTTTCTTTTTTTTTTTTAAATATATTTTATTGATATTTTACAGAGAGGAAGGGAGAGGGACACAGAGCCAGAAACATCGATGAGCGAGAAACATCAACCAGCTGCCTCCTGCACACCTCCCACTGGGGATGTGCCCGCAACCAAGATACATGCCCTTGACCGGAATCGAACCTGGGACCTTTCAGTCCCCAGGCCGACACTCTATCCACTGAGCCAAACCGGTTTGGCAATAGTGCTTTTCTTACATGCAGTCAGAAAACATAAAATTGACTCTTGGATGATTTTAAATTTTAAATGAAGATATTTAGCTCATCTCCTCTATCTCCACTCTGTCTTCACAAGACAAAAGCTTTGACATTGCGGAACTATATTCAAGGCCCCTTGAACACTGTCATTTCTTATTCACTGATAGTAATGAGGCTTCTTCTTCTTCTTCTTCTTCTTCTTCTTCTTCTTCTTCTTCTTCTTCTTCTTCTTCTCTCTCTCTCTCTCTCTCTCTCTCTCTCTCTCTCTCTCTCTCCTTACTCTAAATGTCTTCTGCTTTTAGTTTATGCCCCTCCAAACTACCCTCCACATTGCTGAATAATTTTTCTAAAATGCAAAATTTATTGTTTCCATGCTTATGATGAAAATTCTTTGGCAGCTATCTAGGGTCAAAAGTGCAGGTTTCTTAGCAAGACTTATAAAGTCTGTATATGGGATATATGGGATGAGAATAATACTGGCAGAAGGAGCAAATCAAATAGAACCAGGAAGAGTGTTCAACTAAGGTGGTTTGAGGCAGCTTTTGCAGAGTGAGAACTACTACTTGTTATCCAGTGGAGATCAAGGTTGTTATTTGGATAAGAGTATTTCCAAATTATCAAAATAATAGGATGAAGATAAAAGACAAAAAGGAGTTACATATATAAGAGAAATAGGATGCCTATTATGTAGTGATGTGTGTGTATGTTTAGGGGAGGGAGATAGACAGATATTAATCTTTGTAGTTCATAGGTTGCATGTTAAGGTAATATTTAATTAAAAATTCTGGGCCTTTGAGAAAAAATTTGAATCAAGTGTACACTAGGCTATTAGGCCACATCCTTACCAGATGGAGCAAGGACATTACTTGAAGATCCCACCCATGCAGGAATTCATACACCGGGCCTCTAGTTCTATGTATAAACCACAAACTAATTCTAAGCTGTGATGTGTAACTACATGCTAGTCACGTTAGTTTTTTAAAAATTGATTTGAGAGAGAGAGAGAGAGAGAAAGAGAGATTGACCAACTTCCCCCCTCCTCCCCTCCCCACACACACACTGGGGAACAAGCCTGCAACCAGGGCATGTGCCCTGATCAGGAATCAAACTGGCAACTTTTTGGTGCATGGGATGACATTCAACCAAATGAGTCACACTGGCCAGGGCTAGTCACATTAGTTTTATTTAGTTAATTGCCATATAGGCAATATAATTTACTTGTCAATAATTCTGGCTCTTAAAAACAAACGAACAAAACTTTGGTTTAAATTTTGGCTCAGCTGTCCTAAGCTTCTTCACCTGAAAAATGGTGAAATAATGCAATTTTATGGAGTTGTGAGCAAAAACGTGTAAGGCACTTGGCTCAGCACCTACTGTATGGTAAGTTTTTAATACAGAATTAACTCATTTGATTTTAGGAGATTTTTTTCCCTAAAAAAGTTTAAATTTTCTGTATGTCCTTACACTTAGGAAATTAAATTCTGTTCATGGTGGTTTAAAAATTAAGAGTGTCCTCAGCTCCCAAGTAGATGGGAACTGATTTTATTTGCTCCTATGGAAAAGGGGAGGTGCCCATCTTGTTGTGTGTCTTCAAATCCTCCCCTTCTCTCCTCCTCTCCAAGTTCTTTTTGAATCTGGTGTATGCTGGGCTGGAGGGAGAGGTGTCACAGAAGCTGTATCATTTGGCATTGTCCCACTAGAGGCTGCTGTATGGAAAACATAGCAGGGGGTCTAGTGTTTCTCTTAGTGGAGAGAAGGGCATATGCTTCCAGGGCTGTTTTTCTTCCAGGTGGAGAAGGAACTGTTGAGTTTTCAGTTTTATTTAATCACCATAGACTCTCACTTTCTATTTCGTACTTCCACACTCCCTAGGTTAGGATGTGCTTTATGTAACAGCTCACAGCTTCATCAAAGTCGAAATGAACAAATATTTGTTGCTCTTTTATAACAAACAAGGCAACATAATTTGAAAGAACAAAAAATGATGATGTGGACAATGCATCTTTTTATCTGTTAGCCACAGTGCTTGTGTAGAAATGGAGATGACGTTCAGCCTTCAGCAGCAGTACTTAGGGCAGATGAGTAGTTTGCTGAAATATGATTATAAAAACACCTGACTCAACAAATTATTTCCGACAATAGTTAGCTGGGTGGAGGCTCACCAAGTTAATAACTAAACCCAACCCTCAAGTCTATTGGCAAAGAGCATATTTCAGCTTAATGACTCTGTATCCACCCAGAAAGATAAAGTTGACTGTGAAGAGGAACATGACTCATTAGGTGCCTGGGGCACTGAATGAGTGGCCTGTATTGGAAATATTCTGAAAGGTGAGTTGAAGTACGAAACCAGTCTTTTGGAGACTGCACCGCATCAAGCCTGAGGCAGATGATGATTCAAAAAGAGAGACAATCTTGTGCAAGAGAAACATAGGGCAGAACAAATAACCTTTGCATCATGAACACTTGAGTCAAGAGTTAGAAAAAGAAAACTAAATAATGTACCCCGCAAGTATAGAACATTTCCTATCTAATTATATTATTAAATGACCTAATGTATTTAAAGCATGTAGTCCAGTGTCTGGCTGGCATATAGTGTCACTCAATATATGTTTCTTCCCTTCATCTCTCATCTTTGCTTTTTTTTTTTTTTAGAGAAAGAGCATTTCAAGATAATATCTCTAACAGTTTCTAAGATATTAGTGTCTAAAATCTGGCTCTCTCCATTAGTTTTACTATTAACAGTAACCAAACATGATAGTAAGTATAGTTATCTGTATCAGACTTTTGCCATATGGCTGAGCAACTATTTGGGGGAACATTTTGGAATGAAGAACATTAGTTTACTTTGGTATACTTACTATGATTTTGCCCCCCCAAACTACCCATGGCCAGAAAGTGAATTTTTAAATATCACTGGTAACTCCATGTAGATACTCATTTTTGAATGCTCAACTAGTGGTGTTGACATTTTAAATTTGGAACCAATCTTTCTAGTTCTTTCCCTGAGAAAATAAATGATGCTTTGAAATAGTAACAAAAAAGAGCACCTTTTCAGCTCTTCTACGATAAATTATTCCACAAGTACCATTAAAAGGCCTTGCATTCTGGCCCTGGTTGGGTAGCTCAGTTGGTTGGAGCATCATCTTGTATACCAAAAGGTTGTGGGTTTGATTCCCAGTCAGGACACATACCTGGGTTAATTAAAAAGACAATATATCCTCAGGTGAGGATTAAGAAAAATGTCCTCGAATTCTGAATCAGGATGACAAACACTCTCATACATAAAAAAAAAAAATGTATATAAGGAATAGACAATCTAAAATACTTGCCTCTTTTTCAACTCTACCCAGTTACTAGTTTACTTAATGTGTACAGCTACTGATTCTATATATTTAGAACTTCATTAAACTTAAGTTTATGAAATAACTTCAAAATAATTTTTGTCAATGGCATTTAATCATATATCTCTCACTTAATGATGTTTTACTGAAGTTTTCTTTCTAGAAAATGCTAACATTGCTCTCTTCTAGAGCAAAATAGCAGAAAAAAAATCACGAGCACTTACTTGACTGAGTATATATAGGCTGGATTATAATTCTCTTGAGAATCCACTTTCCTATTTCAATTCCCCCTTGTCCCTAAGTCCCTCTGATCCAACACACACCCTTTTGGGCAAGTTTCACTTCAACAGATACAACCTGCTGTTGGGCCAGTCTGTCTACGGACAGGATGTAACTTGTAAGAAGCAGCAGCAGCAATCGTGTGCCAGAAAGACTGAGGCGGCCAGCAGAGGGGCAAGTCTGCCTCTTCTCTTTATTGCTACCCAGTATCTGGGTTCCTGCAGAAGTAGGCTCAGGAGCATGAGGAGTTGTGACTGATAACAGGCTCTGTGTAAGGAAGAGGGGAGAATGCAGGATGCAGGATCATTGAAGGGCAGGAGGTGCTTCCAAAAGGAGGAGAAAACAGCTATGAAGGGTGGTTTGAAGACTTCAAAGATTTGGCAACTTCTTACCTAGGGCCAGTGTGGTGTGTGTGTGTGTGTGTGTGTGTGTGTGTGTGTGTAGCTTCGCGTGTGAATTCCTTCTTACGTGACCTTTAGCAAGGAACTAGCATTGTGAAATATCCTTAAGCACCATTGATCACCCTGCCTGTCTGAAAAACAACAATACAAAACAAACTATTTTGAATAATTTCGTAACAGGAAGTAACGCACTGAAAACTGGAGAATGGTGATGTGGAAAAATCTAAGAACCTAGAACAATAGAAGATAAATAGTTTATTAACATACTATATATAATTGAGGTTGACAGTAAATAGAAAGGGAGTTTTAGGCATCCAGTTTAGTTTACTAGGCCTCAAATGAGGCAATGAAAGCAACTAAGAGTCAACCACGTGCCAGGCTTTCAAATATATTAATAGATTTTTAATATCTCCTCTTCAAATATAATTTTAATCCATGTTCTTTTTGCATTGCTGCTGTCTTAAATTCAAATAATAGTAGTAAAAATTACCAAAAGAATTGACAAAAACAAAGTGTTGGTAATTAGAAAAATCTAGCTAGTAAATATGAGTGAGTTATTATAGAATAAAAAAGGCATATTTCACATTTCACTTTAGTCAAATTAGAGCAAGTTTTTCTTCTGATTATGAGCAGAGATGCCATGTGTGGCTAGTTATTAGACAACCATTGGTTTTTGTCATATAAGAATTACTAAAAATACAGTTCTGAAAATAATTTATTTTTGTTTTTTTATATTTTATTGATTTTTTTACAGCGAGGAAGGGAGAGGGAAAGAATTAGAAACATCGATCAGCTGCCTCCTGCACATCCCCTACTGGTGATGTGCCCACAACCAAAGTACATGCCCTTGACCAGAATCGAACCTGGGACCCTTCAGTCCGCAGGCCGACGCTCTATCCACTGAGCCAAACCAGTTAAGGCTCTGAAAATCATTTATACCCACATCTAACCTAGATGATTATAAGAAGAGGATACTGGAAGTAATAATATACACACAAACAATATCATGATGAAAAGTGTTAAGGGATATGGTTCTTTGCCTAGCAATTCTAATTCACTTATTATTTCCACAGTCTATCTCATTTTGAGACCTGTATTTTCATTTTCTTCTTTGAGACACAGAATACCTCTGTTGTCTTATCATGAATTCCTTCTTATGTGACCTTTAACTTTTTTTCATTGACAGAATGTCAAACAAGGGAGGAAGTGGAAAGAAGAGACTTAAAGATGTGCTTCTGGTGAAAACAAATTTTATCTATTTTCCAATTCTACTAGTGGGAAGCCTCCTAATTATCATTTGCACTACACTTCCAAAGTTAGTGGACGTGCATGAGGAACTAAAGTTCAGGGACAGCTCTTCATAGGTTAATTGTTTAGAGTTGGTTTATTTTGAAGAATTTTCCTTACAAATGTTGTTTATAAAATGCACCTTACTATTCTTTTTTAAAAAATATATATTTTATTGACTTTTTACAGAGAGGAAGGGAGAGGGATAGAGAGTTAGAAACATTGATAAGAGAGAAACATTTATCAGCTGCCTCCTGCACACCCCCTACTGGGAATGTGCCCACAACCAAGGTACATGCCCTTGACCAGACTCGAACCTGGGACCTTTCAGTCCACAGGCTGACACTCTGTCCACTGAGCCAAACCGGTTAGGGCACACCTTACTATTCTTATATTAATTCTTTCCTTACCACTGCTCTTTATCCTCACTTTTCTTGTTCACCTCAGTTTGATTTATTATCCTTCAATAAATTGTCTTGTCCCTCATTCACTGACCTATTTCAAGATGCTGTATTTTTTATATTGACTATGGATTCCTTGGGAAGAGGGAAAGAGTGATTCTATGTATTGGGAAGCCTCACTATTACTTCTATAACACAATGTTTTGTGAATAATGTTTGAGGTATTAAATAAATTCTATCTTTGAAATGATCATTGAAAAGATTGCCTATTTACACTGCAAAGAATTTACAACAAAGTACTGAATACTAAAATTTAACAAAAATGCATTTATCTACATGAACTATTCAAAATAATTAATTCTAAAATGTCTGTCATGCTGGTAGTGCACTCTATGAGAGGTTTAAACCATTCAGATGGAAGACAGAAAGTCCTCCAGACTTACATACTAACCATGAATACTCAGGAATGAGACTAAGCCTTGTACTTTGTACAGCTTGTTACATAATCAGTTATAATCATTTAGAGTAGTTGAAATTAAAACAATAATCTTTCCTTTTCCAATAGCTAGCTTACATGTTAACAAGTTAATTCAACCTTTCTTCTCATTAGTTTTAAAAATTCTAGGAAAGTCTTTCTATTCTATGCTATGAGAGATTTTGTTAATTGGATTTAAATCTTTTCAGTAGATAATAGGGACATGAGGTAGGGTATAGGTATTCTCTATTATAAACCAATACTACACAGCCAGGTAAATCTTAAAATGGACCAAATTTAATTATTTCTGCTTTGTTTTATGGTAAAAGTAGCCATGTTTAAATTTTGCACATCACACCTCAAATTCTCCATTCTGAATCAATCTAACCACCTTGTTCTCACACTCAGGACACTGGGAAAGTTCCTTGGGGGGAAATTTCATACTTTTCATTAAATGTCTGCTGGGTCCTCATGTGTTTCTTTTGGTTTTGGTTTTTGAGAAGGCGCATCTCTGGCTGTCCTCCTATCATTCACTATCCCTAACCCTCACTGCTGCACCGACTGCCCGCATTTGGCCGCAGATGGCCTTGCTCTTACTTCATAGAGAAAACTGAAACACCAGTCGGGAACTTTTTCAGCTTTGCTACCATTTACAAACTTATGTGTTTCCATGCACATTCTACAGCTGTCTTTTTCTGTAAGTGGAAGGGGTGTCCTCCTTTTGAGGAAGGCTAACCCATTCATCTGTGTTCTAGATCACAGGCCCTCCAAAGTCCTTGTGCCTTTGCTCCATCACTTATCCTCTCCCTCTTCTTCTTTATTTTTTACTGGTCCCTTGTCACAGACCTTAGTCCTCCACCCAGTCTACAAATGAGGAGGTTCTCACCCCTTTTCTTCTCTCATGTGTAACATCACACAGGAAATCTTATCCACATTAAAGGCATCTGCAACTGCCTCTAGCCAGACTTCTCTCCAAAGTTCTAGGTGTTCACAGAATATCTCTATCTGCCCAAAGATACTGCAATCTTCAAATGTTCAAAATGAACCCTTTACAACTGGAAAATTTTATAACCTTCTCTGCTGTATTGTCCTTGTTGATGAATGGCACTACAGTTGTCTAATTTTGAAACCTAGAAATCATTTTTGTATCTTCCCTCTATCTGATTCCTTCATATTCAGAGAATTACCAAGCTCTGTTGAATTTATTTATTTAATTTTTGGTATATTTTTATTGTCTTTTGAAATTAATAATAATTAATACTTCTTAATATGGACCAGGCATTTTTCCAGGAGGATTATGTGTGCCATCTCATTTCATCTTCAGTCACCATATTATGTGGGTGGCTATTATCTCCATTTTAAAGGTAAGAAAACTAGGCAAAGTGAGGCAAAATAATTAACCCAGGTCACTGGGTAGTAAAGGGTAGAGCTGGGATCTATGCCCAGGCTTAACTACAGAGCTGGCCTTTTAATAACTACACAATGCTGCCTTCCAACATGTCAGGATCCCAAATATCTCTTAAATTCATTTCCTCCTATTCTTTCTCATTTTGGTGACTTGATTCATGGCTTCCTTAGTTCCTGCTGGTGTAACTTCCTACAAATTCCTGCCCAAAATCCACTATCTAGAATGTGTCTGATTAATCAGTCTTAATCCAATTTTCTGGGGGTGTTGGCTAAGCTATGTCTTTTTAATCTATAGTGAATCTTAATTTTAGGAACATTTATTCAATTATATATTGGATTTTCTTCCCATTCCATGTATTTTCTTCCAGAACAGTGGTTATTTGTATGTTGTCTATATTTATCATCTTTTTATAATTCTATCTCTTTGTTCTTATCCATTTCATTTTGTTATTCCTCAAGCCTGTCCTCTTTGTCTTTGATTATATTTTTATTCATATCTATTTTACCTTTTGTTGATTCTAATGAGAAGCTCACATCTGTAATAGTTTCATTTTATTCTTCTATTAATTCATTTTTCATCTTCTATTTTCTTTTCATCTTTTAAAAAAATCTCTTATTAGTCTTTCAGGCTCATTAATTTAGGAAGGCCAAATTGCTTTTAGCTTCTTTGAATCTTGGGAGAACTATTTGTTTAAAATTGACCCATTTTTCTAGGAAAGGTCCTGCAATTCTGTGTTCTTTATTTAACTTTTGTTTGTCTCTCTCCATTGTGTTTTTCTTCAATATCTATGTTTCCATCAGCAAAATGATATTTTAGAAAGAGTAAAATATAAAGACAAATGATAACTTGGCTGGTATACATGGAAATGGTAAGTGTGAGGGAATATGAGGTCTGCCTGGTTTTTAGTTCCCAGGTGGCAAGGATGCTGACTTCACATGACTTTTGGTTATGTGAGCCAATCAATTCCTCTGGTGGTAGGGCTCTGTGACATAAAAGCAGAGGCAGGGAGATGACCAAGCAGAGATGTGGAGGGAGGGCTGCAGCCAGAAGGGGCTAAAAAGAGGTTGTGTCAGCAATGCCTAAGCCAGAAGAAAGAAGCGGGAATTTAAAAGCCATATCGTGTTACACCACAGCTCAGTTAAGCTGAGCATGTGCAATTTATTCATTTCTGTCTATAACAAATCTGGTCTTTTGCGAAGCTTCCAGCTTCTGATTAGTAGAAAAATGTTAACATTTTAAGCCTATGACATTTAAAATTTGCTGTAACATTATAACCTAAACAGTCCTTTCAGATAAAGTTCAGTCTCACGGAAGATAAGCTCTTAGGTACCTTCCATTCCCTCATCTCCTACTGTGACTCCTCCACAGGTCATGTCTAGGTACCTGGAGAGCGGTGTGCCTTACTTGACCTCCTAATGGTGAAAGAGGCACAGTCCTCAGATGTGATATTCCCTTGGCCCTCTGGTTCCCTAGTGTTTTCCTTTATATCTACGTAAGGTTAAACTAAGATATATTTCATTTAGCCACAATCCACAAGTCACAATTAGTTATAATTCTTTACTGGTTTTGCATATACTAGTGCATTATTCTCTTCTCTGGCAACAAAGTCTCTTATTCACTGGCCACATAAGTGGTCATGGGGCCTAATCAGAGTGCCTCACCTGCTAATCATAGTGATTATTTACCTAAGGAATGGTCTTGTACCTCCACTGGCCCATTCAGAGTTCTTGTCTGAAGTTTTCAATCTGGAGCTGAGAAGAAACTGGGAGGAGGTGAAGCTGGAACTACGGACAACAATGCCCCTTCCTTGATGAAGAAGCTGCTCTGAGAGAATGAGACCAGCATGCATTGAGAAGCAGAAATGAGCACTAGAGAAAAAGTCCTAATGAAATTCAAATTTTTTGCTTCCAATCAACCCCCCAGGCCAAGTCTACCTTTCCCCTGTCTATTGTTTGGTTATGTGAGCCAATTATTTTCTCTTTTTAGAATTTGCTTTAATACTTGTAACCAAGATAATCAACAGGGGAAAGTTAAAATTGTTGCCTTATTTTAACTGTGGGAATGAAAAGTGAATTTCATACATTCAAGAATGTAAACTTGTTTGGAGAAACAATTTGTTATTATCCACTAAAGTTAAAGATATCCATACCTATGACGTAAGAATTCCACACCTAGATATTCACTTCTAAGAAACGTGTGCACAGGAATACCAAGAGACATGACTAAGAATGTTTACAGCATCATTCGCTCTCAAACTGGAAACAACCCAAGAGCCTTCTGCATGTATGACTAAAAGAATGGATACTTTATGATATATATATTCATACAATTGAATATACATTGAGAACAGATAGATTTATCAACATGGTAAATAAAAAATACAATGATAAAGAAAATTTATTAAAGAAAAGTATTCCATGATTTCAATTATATAATTCTTAAAAACATGTAAAACTAAACAATAGGCATAATTATATGTACTGCATACATGTGGTAAAACTGCAAAGGAAAGCATGGTGTGAGACTGATGAAATTCAGGATAGTGTTTGTCTCTTAAAAAGGAGAAAGGGAACAAAGATTTGGGTTATGTGTTTTTTCTTAAGTTGTGTTGTATGTACATGCATGTTTATCTTATTATTCTTTAAATTGTATGTATAAATTATACTCTCTTGTTTGTATGATATATTTTATTAGAGAAAAACCAATTAATTAATTTGGAAGTAACACATATAGCAGGTTGGGTCCATTTTCCATCTTCTGGTAATAAATCACAGGAAATTAGAAACATTTTAAGAATTCAATGGAAGGAGTTGTTACCAACTCTGATACAAAATTGTTTTTTTTTAATTTCTAATTATTTTATAACAAAATGAATAATAACAATACACATGGACACACTATTCAAAGCAGTCTTATCTAGATGTTAAAATAGTGCTAGTTAATTAAAATAATGAAATGGTAAAAAAAAAAGAAATGATATATCATAGCTATTAACTATATTTTCATCCTTGAATGTCTTGGTTAAAGTTTTAGTTTAGTCTCTGGTGAAAGACACCAAAAGCAAAATAAATGCAGGAATATTTCAAAGTGGCAACATGTCAATGTTTGCCTTTGTAAAACTCAGAAAATGACTCATCTTCCATTTTAGGCCATATATTATTTCTTCATTTGTGGTTGGGAACCATAGAAACTATGGCTGCAAACAGTGTTGGAACAAGCAAACACAGCTATTTTTAAGACTATGATGATTTTGAATATAATCAGCACTGAACTAATGAATCATATGGAATTAGTTTGGTTATATATTTAGTGTTGAGTGGATCCTGGCAACTGCTGGTCAAATGCTTTGCAATTAAACATCACAATACCTCCAGGTGTGAGTCCCCTGGGCCAGTACACAGATAAATATTTACATAAACCTGCTGCACAGCAGCTCTCTATTATCCTCGTAGTCCATGTGGAGAGACAACTCAAACATCAGTAATAGGAATGTCTAGTGCAGTGATGGCGAACCTTTTGAGCTCGGCGTGTCAGCATCTTGAAAAACCCTAACTTAACTCTGGTGCCGTGTCACATATAGAAATTTTTTGATATTTGCAACCATAGTAAAACAAAGATTTATATTTTTGATATTTATTTTATATATTTAAATGCCATTTAACAAAGAAAAATCAACCAAAAAAATGAGTTCGCGTGTCACCTCTGACACGTGTGTCATAGGTTCGCCATCACTGGCTAGTGCCTCCTTTGGGTTTTATTTACTAAATTTATCTTTTAAAAAAACCTTTTAAAATTTGATTTTGAAGTATACAGACACAGAGATGTGTAAAACAAAAATAGACAAGTATTTTAAAGGGAAGACCAGTGTAACCACCACCCAGGCCAAGAAATAGAAACTGGCCAGCACTGCAGAGGCCAGCAATGCGCCTTTCCTAATGGCAACCCCCTCAGTACCTTTTACAGGGAACCACTATCCTCATGTTCTTGCTAATTCCTTGTTTTGCTTTCTAGTTTGGCTTCCTAACTATATATTCCCAAACTACATAGTTTAGTCGTGTCTGTTCTTAATCTTTACAAATGGAATCATAGTGCTTATGATACTGTGTCTAGCTTCTTTTGTTTATTATTATGTTCCATTAGCTCCATCCCTGTTATTATATAGAGTTGCTCTCATAAGACTCCTTAATCTTTCTTATATCCTCTGCCATGTTTTGTAATTTCTATAGCACTCTAGTGATGAGAGGTACCAATAATTCTACTTTGGTGTGTATATAATTATAATCTCCCTGGCTCTCCAAGCATATAATAATATATATTTTAAATTATAACTTTTATTCACCATGTGCTAGGACTGCATAAAACACTGTTCATATAGTATTACTATACTCAAAATAATTCTGTGTGGCATGTAGGTTTAGCGTACTGTTTTTAGATAAGAAACAAATTCAGAAAGATAAGTTCTGGGTGTAGCCTTTCTGATATTTAGGTATCAGCAGCACAAATCTAGTTTTTATTATTATTATTATTATTATTATTATTTGCGATCTTAGTGACATTAAGTGAATAAATGAGTAAACTTGCCATTTCATAGCAGTCTTTGTCTGTCTCACCAAGCCCCTGGCATATTGCCCTACTGTTCCATTGGTGCTTGCATTTTTTGTACTCCCTTTAAAGTAACAGCTTTTTTTCTACTATTCACACAGGGGTCACTTCTTTCCGGCCTATGACACCTACAGAATATCTCTATAAACTTACTTTCGTGGGAGTACTAGAGAGGGGACTGCCTTCTTGTAGGAGGTCAGTGTAAATAGGCAGGGTGTCAGGGTGGGAAGAGCACAGAGCTGAGAGGCTACACCAGTTCTACACAGGATTGTCATTAGCCGGCTGTGTGACCTTGGGTCAGTCACTTAACCACTATAGGGCTCAGTTTCATCACGTACAAGTGAGGGGGTTGGTCAGTAATTTTCAAACTGGAGTTCAAGGACCATCCTGAGTTCTGATTTTAAATGCAGATTTTTGGACCTCATAAAAACCCTCCAACGTGGGAATCCATGTGTGTAATAAGCTCCTACGTGATTCAGACACCCACCAAGAGTGAAAGCCAATGAAGCAAGAGATGTCTGTCCAAGTCTCCTCTAATTTTAAAATTCTGGGGTAGAATTTGAACTTTTGGTACCTTAGTATTTTTCATTAGAGCTAGGTGCCTACTTATTGCAAAGAGTTCTGTTTGCTTTTGTTAACAAAAATAAATACAAAGCCATTAAAATTTAAGGTGCTAGATAAATACTGGCTATAATTGCTATGAGTAAACAATGATAGCACAGGTCTAAGGTATTAGTCATCAAATCGGCTTCGGGCTGTTTGGTATTCATAAACTGAAAAAAAAAAGATTGCTCTGATGGAATTCTATTATATCATTAAGAACTATTAATACAGTGTAGCAGGAAAAGCAATATCGCCTGTCTATAGGTCACAGCAGGGTCAAAGTGATTAACAATGAATAATATATAGAGTGCTATATAGTCATTTAGACTCTCAAAACAACTTTAAGCCCAGAGGCGTGGCTCAGTGGTTGAGCGTGGACCTATGAACCAGGAAGTCACAGTTCAATTCCCGGTCAGGGCACATGTCTGGATTGCAGGTTCAATCCCTCATGTGGGGTGTGCAAGAGGCAACTGATCAATGATTCTCTCTCATTGATGCTTCTATCTCCCTCTCCCGTATTCTCTCTGAAATCAATAAAAATGTATTTAAAAAACCAACAACTTTAAAAGTCAGCTTACTTAATTGTGAAATATGCTAAATATATCACTCAGCAGATTGGAGACAGTCTGTTGGCTGATTTATTTTTACTTTGATATTACATTCCTTACATATTTTTCAAATTCCTTTGCGATTACTTAGGATCTCCTTATACTATTTAATTGCTTTCATTTTTGTGTGATTTCTTTTTCACTGGGAATAACTAACCTGAAATTTCTGTCTTTTCCCACCCAAAATAGTCTGCAGTCATTCTCAAACCCAAGACTCACAAACCACGGATTCTCAGGTAGGGGGCTTAGTCCCCGAAGGAGGTGATAATGGAATCTCCAGGAATGTGTGTAATTTTGAAAAGCTCCCCGGGTATTTTTCTCTAATGCTTGAATTTCAAAGCTGGATCCAAAACCTGCCACGTAGCAATTGTTCATATATTCAGTAGCAGTCTAGAAACCTTTAACACAGGAGTTGCTATGCTGCTGTAAAAACAACATATTACTATTTGAAGTGAATAGAAAACTTCAATATCAAATGTATATAAATGCATGGACAGGAATAACACTTTTCAAAATCGTATGGTTATTGATCTTTACATTAATGTAGACATTGTTAGTTATTTTCTTAACCAATTCCCCATATCTTTCCCCCCTTTCCTTCCTTCTAGTTCACCAGAAAGGTAAAATTGACAAAATTGTTTAGTAATTATTCCTACTCTTTTTTTTCTCACAGAAAACTTGTAAATTAATTTGGCCTTGAAGGATGGGTAGGCTTGATTACCTGAGAAAATGCAGACAGTGTATCAGTCAAAAGGAAGATGAGCGTGCTCAATGACTTGGAATTTAAGAATAGTGAGAACTCCATTCTGTATACGGAAGACCAATCCCGGCCAAATGTCACATTTCAGGCTAAGGAGAGTATAAGAGAGAGTGAGGAACTGTTGAAGTTTTCTTTCTTTCTTTCTTTTTTATTTTTTATTGTGTGATTCCATTTTATTTAAAAAAAATCTTTATTGTTGAAAGTATTACATATGTTCCCCTTTTACCCCCATTGATCCCTTCTAGCCCTCCCCCTGTCCGCCTCCCATCCCAGGCCTTCACCACTCTGTTGTCTGTGTCCATGGGTTATGCAGCTATGCATACAAGTTCTTTGGTTGATCTCTTCTCACTCACCTGAAGTTTTCTTTTTATTAAGTGCAAAAGCAAATTTTTATTTTTCATTTATTTTTTTCAAATTGAGATATAATTGATGTTTAACATTACATTAGCTTCAGGTGTACAACATAATGATTTAATATTTGTATATATTGCAAAATAAGCACTATGATAAATCTAGTTGATATTCATTATCACACATAGTTGCACTTTTTTTGTGCAATGAGAACTTTTAAGATCTAGTTTCCTGCTGAAGCTTTTTGAATGGAGACTCACATGAAGCAACTGATGTTCTAGAACAGTGGTTCTCAACCTTCCTAATGTCTCGACCCTTTAATACAGTTCCTCATGTTGTAAACCCCCAATTTCATTGTTACAAATTGAACATAATTAAAGCATAGTGATTAATCACAAAAACAATATGTAATTATATATGTGTTTTCCGATGGTCTTAGGCGACCCCTGTGAAAGGGTCGTTCGACTCCCAAAGGGGTCTCGACCCACAGGTTGAGAACCGCTGTACTAGAAGATTAATCTGGCAGCTGGGTGGAGTATGGCTTGGAGAGCAAGCAGAAGCAGGGGGAGTATTTGGGAGGGCTGAAAGCAGGTCAGAGACAAAGAAGTCTTGACAAGTAACTGCAGGAAAGAGAGGAAGAGTAAGTCTTGAACAGAATTTGAATGAAATACCAATAGTACATGTTTGTTTGCTAGACTGAGAATAAAGAGGAAGAAACAGACGCAAGGTCTTCAGCCTGGGGGCTTCCTGGGATCCTGCTTCCTTCAGAGTTGCCACTTCATTTCTTTTTTTAACTGTAAACTTCTTTTGTTGGTGTTGTTTATTTATTTTATTATTTTTAAAAAGATTTATTCTTAAAAGAGTTATGCTCAAATGCTGTCTTTGCAACCGACTTCTGCTCCCACTCCTCCACTGAAATTGTTCTGGCAAAGATCACCGATGGCTTGGCTGCTAAATGGAGCGGCCTCTTTTCAGCTCTTATTCTCTTAGCCCACTCTGGAGCATTTGGTAATGCTGACTTGTTTCTAGATTCTAAAATATTCATTTTCATTGGCTTTTATAACATTGTATTTGACTCCCCAGATTTTTGATTACTTTTCAAAATCTTTTAATGGCTCCTCTTACTCTGTCAACCAGAATTCAATTCTTAATCTTATCACCATATTCCCTGGAAACCACTCACACTACTGCCAAATTCTAACTTATCAACTTCTATAACTTGGCTTATCATCTATAACAATTCCCAAAGTTACAACTTATGCCCATATGGCTCTCCTAAACCACAGAATTGTGTTTCCATTGCCTTCTGGATATCTCCACTTGGATGAAGCATAGATATTTCAAAATTAATGTGTTCAAAACTTAACTCAATATATTCCACTCTAAAACCATTTCCATCTCAGTTAATGATCTTGCTCTCCAATTATGTGGCTAAGCTAAATCTATGCATGCTTCTCCATTAATGTTTACATATGGTCTGTTTTGCATTGTCTTGTTCATTCTTTATCCTCCCTGCCACTGCCCCTGACTTTGTTCAGGTTCATGCACTTTCCCACTGAGACCCTTCCTAACTCACTCCAGTTCCTCCAGTCTCTGTCCACTCCATCCGTGCTCCACGGCATCACCAGAGACATTTGTCTAAAACCAATCTCTATTCCTCTTCTGTGCACAAATAGCTCTCACTCTCCCTGGCCTTAAGACAGAGTCCAAGTTTTTCATTATGGCACTCAGGAGATGATCTGACCACAAACAGCTTTTCCAAACTTATCTCCCATTATAGCGCAAATGCTCAGTTTCCGCTTCATTTAGGTTAAAGAACTATGTGAACAAAATACTTCATTTCCTGCCTCTGTGGTTTTCACACTTTGTTCTTTCAGGTTTCCTTCTGAATTCTTCACCAGGTAAACTCCTATTCCCTTGTAAAAATCCAACTCAAATCACCTCAGAGACTGGTCTGCGACTTATGCTGGACCTCTCTTTGCTGTGGATTCAGAGCCTGTTCCTCCACTTAGCAAGACAGAAACCTGAAATTTTCTGAAGGTAAGATGCAAGAGGATTGATTTATATCAGTTAGACTCGTGGAATTCACATAAATACGACTTTGAACCAATTTATTAATTTACAATGAAAATCATAACTATCAAGCAAATTTTAAAGTTCATGATCACTAGTGTGGAACTCACTTATAGGAAAATCTCCATAGGAAGCTACATTATAATTAGGTTGCTAGTTGAGCATGAAATCAGTGCAAGAAGGCTACGGTGGGTGATACTAATGGCTGTTGACACCAACACAGCCTGATGCATCCATCTATGTTATAAGGGTATATGTGCCAGATGGACTAAATGTGAAAGCATGGCAGGAATTTGCCTACCTGGGATAATGTTAGAGACAGACCAGAGAAGCCATTGCTCCCTTTTCTTAGACAGCAGTGTACACTATGTGCCTTTGGTCCTACATCCTTTCTCTGTAGCCGTGAAACTTGAACATCTCAGGCTTTTCAAGCTGTGATTATAAATGTAGTTATCGTGATTGCAAAGTCTCTGATAGATCCTTCTGTCTGTCCCCCTCAGGGACTTCTAAGAATGCTTACTTGGGTTCATGGATAAGCTTTGGTCAACCTTCTATGGCATAAACACTGTAGCCTCAGACATTGGTATTTCCAAAGAGTAGCAGCTCCAGTTAAGAATTCTGCTGCCTATCTATAATAATAAAAGCATAATATACTAATTAGACCGGACAGCTGAATGACCTTCTGGACGTCCTTCTGGATGACCTTTCGGATGAAGCCACCATGGTGGGGGCGAGGCAGTGGTGGTTAGGGGTGATCAGGTAAGTGGGAGATCAGGCAGGCAGGTGAGTGGTTAGGGGCGATGAGGCAGGCAGGCAGAGGTGGTTGGGGGTGATCAGGCAGGCAGGCGAGTAGTTAGGGCCAATCAGGCAGGTGGGCAAGTGGTTAGGGGTGATCAGACAGGCAGGCAGGTGAGCGGTTAGGAGCCAGCAGTCCAGGATTGTGAAATGGATGTCCGATGGGTCCCAGATTGTGAGAGGGTACAGGCTGGGCTGAGGGACCCCACCCCTCCCATGTACGAATTTCATGCACTGGACCTCTAGTGCATTAATGAAATTGCATATATACCACCTGGTGACTATAATCACCATCATTTCTGGCCTGAGATATAGCATCTTAGAGGTCTCTCTTAGCTCTCTTATAATCTATTTTCCATATAGTGGCCAGAGTACAGGCATAACTCAGAGATATTACAGGTTTGATTGCAGACTACCTCAATAAAGCAAATAAAAATTTTTGGTTTCCCAGTGCATATAAAAATTATTTTTATGCTACACGGTAGTCTACTAAGTATGCAAAAGCATTATGTCTAAAAAAATTTACATACGTTAATTAAAAAATACTGTATTGCTAAAAAATGATAACCATCATCTGAGCCTTCAGTGAGTTGTAATCTTTTTGCTGGTGGAGGGTCTTGCCTTGATGATGATGGCTGCTGACTGATCAGGGTGGTGCTTACTGAAGGCTGGGGTGACTGCTGCAATTTCTTAAACTAAGACAGCAACGAGATTTGTCATACCAATAGACACTTACTTTCAGAGCAATTTCTCCATTGCATTCAATACTGTTCTAGAGCATTTTGCACAAAGAACTTCTTTCAAGATTGGAATTAATTCTTTCAAACACAGTTGCTGCTTTATCACCTAAGTTTATGTAATATTCCAAGTTATTTGTTGTCATTTCAACAGTCTTCCCAGCATCTTCATCAGGAGTAGAGTCCATCTCCAGAAACCACTTTCTCTGCTCATCCATAAGAAGAAGCTCCTCACCGATTAGAACATTATCAGGAGATTGGAGCAATTCATCTTCAGGCTCCACTTCTAAATCTGGTTCTCTTGCTATTTCCATCACATGTACAGTTACTTTATCCACCGAAGACTTGAACCCCTCAAAGTCATCTGTGAGGTTTGGAATTAACTTCTTCTTCCTGTTAATGTTGGTATTTTGACCTCTTCCCATGAATCATGAATGTTCTTACTAGCATCGTGATGAATCCTTTCCAGAGGATTTCAATTTACTTTGCCTAGATCCATCAGGAATTCACTCTCTCACCGCTATAGCCTTACAAAGTGTATTTCTTAAGTAATAAGACTTGAAATTAGAAAGTACTCCTTGATCCATGGGCTGCAGAATGGATGTTGTATAAGCAGGCATGAAAACATTAATCTTGCCAGGCCCACATTGCTCAGTGGTTGAGCGTTGACCTATGAACCGAGAGGTCAGGGTTCTATTCCCGCTCAGGGCACATGCCCAGGTTGTGGGCTTGATCCCCAGTGCAGGGCATGCAAGAGGCAGCCAATCAATGATTCTCTCTCATCATCGATGTTTCTATCTTTCTCTCCCTCTTCCTTCCTCTCTGAAATCAATAAAAAAATATTTTTAAAAAAGAAAACATTAATCTTGTACATCTCTATCAGACCTCTTGGGCAGTAATATTTTGAAAGGAATATTTTATGTTTTTCCTGAGCAGTAGGTCTCAATAGTGAGCTTAAAATATTCAATAAACCATGTTGTAAACAGATGTGCTGTCATCCAGGCTTTGTTGTTCCATTTATAGACCACAGGCAGAGGAGAGTTAGCATTATTCTTTAGGGCCCGAGGATTTTCAACTGGAAAATGAGCACTGGCTTCCACTTAAAGTCACCAACTGCCTTAGCCCTTAGTAAGAGTCAGCCTGTCCTTTGAAGCTTTGAAGCCAGGCATCGACTTTTCCTCTCGAGCTCTGAAAATCCTAAATAGCATCTTCTTCCAATATAAGGCTGTTTCATCTACATTGAAAATCTGATGTTGAGTGTAGCCATCTTCATTAATGATCTTAGCCAGATCTTCTGGATAACTTGCTGCAGCTTCTACATCAGCCCTTGCTGCTTCACCTTGCATTTTTATGTTATGGAGCCTGCTTCTTTCCTTAAACCTCATGAACCGATCTCTGCTAGCTTCAAACTTTTCTTCTGCAGGTTCCTCACCTCTCTCTGCCTTCATAGAACTGGAGAGATTTAGGGCCTTGATCTGGGTTAGATTTAGGTTTAAGGGAATGTTGTGGCTGGTGTGATCTTCTATCCAGACCCTAAAACTTTCTCAGCAATAGGGCTATTTCACCTTCTTATCATTCCTGTGTTCACTAGAGTAGCACTTTTAATTTCCTTCAAGAACTTTTCCTTTGCATTCACAATTTGGCCTTTTGGTACAAGAGGCCTAGCTTTCCACCTTATCTTCGTTTTCCACATTCCTTCCTAACTAAGCTTAATCATTTCTAGCTTTTGATAAAGTGAGAGATATGTGACTCTCCCTTTCACTTGAACACTTAGAGACCATTTTAAGATTATTAATTGGCCTAATTTCAATATTGTGTGTCTCAGGGAATAGGGAGGCCCCAGGAGAAGGAGAGAGATAGGGAAATGACAGGTTGGTGGAGCAGTCAGAACGCACACATTTATTGTCAGCATCTTTCACGGTTGATGGTGCCCTAACACAATTACAATGGTAATATCAAAGATCACTGACCACAGATCACCGCAACAAATATAATAATAATGAGACAATTTGAAATATTGTGAGAATTACCAAAATGTGACACAAACACACGAAGTGAGCAAATGCTGTTGTAAAAATGGCACCAATAAGCTTGCTCAATACAGGGTTCCCACAAACCTTCAATTTGTAAAAAATACAATATCTGCAAATTGAAGCACAATGAAATGAGGCGTGGTGGTAATTGTTCAAAATCATGTCAGCTTATGTTATTCCTTTGCTCAAAACCTTCTAATGGTTTTCCACGTCACTCAGAGAAGGGTTTTGTCTCCTTTCATTCTCTCCCTGGATAACTCTGCTCCAGCCACACTGGCCTCCTTGATATTCTATGAACACACTGGCACACCCTGACCTTGGACCTTTTGCACTTGCTGTTTCCTTGGCCTGGTATTCTTTTCCCTTGATATTCTCTTGGCCTTCCCTCTCACTAAATTAAAAAGCAACCTTCTTTACTTATCTCCAGTTTTGGCTTTATTCTTCTTCATAGCACTTACACCATTTAGTCCACTGTGTATTTGTTTGTCTATTATCTGTGTCTGGCTACTAGATGATAAACTCCATGAGGTCTGAGGTTTTGTTTTTTTTTTTAAAAAAATATATTTTTATTGATTTCAGAGAGGAAGGGAGAGGAAGGGAGAGAGCTAGAAACATCCATGATGAGAGAGAATCATTGATTGGCTGCCTTCTGCATGCCCCCGACTGGGAATAGAGCTTGCAACCCATGCATGTGCCCCAACGGGAAGAAAACCATGACACAAGGTCTGAGGTTTGTCTCTTTTGTTCTCTGCTACATTCCCCCTGAGAACTGGGACAGTGCAGGGTCTGCCATGTAGCAGATGCTCTATAAACATCTGCTAAATAAGTGAATCCAGTCTTTGCTTTCACTCCTTTCATGAAGATACAGGTATGTAAAAGCAATAAAAGGACAAGTATTTCTATTTATGTCTTTTTTGTTTGTTTGTTTTTTAGGAGAAAGTGTTTCTTTTTGGCTCATGTATTAGGGTTTTTCAGAGAAAAAGAACCAATAGGATGTGTATGTGTATAAAAAGATCGATCTATCTATCTATCTATCTATCTATCTATCTATCTATCGAGATAGAGATTTGGAGGAATTTGCTCATGTGATTGTGGGGCCTGACAACTCCAAATCTGAAAGGTTGGGCAGCAGGTGGGAGACCCAGGCAAGAGTTGATGTTGCAGCTTGAGTCCAAAGGCACACTGCACACAGAATTACCTCCTTCTCTGGGGAGCCTCAGTCTGTTTTCTCTTAAAGGCCTTCAGCTGACTGCATGAGGCCTATCCACATTATGGAGGGTAATCTGCTTTTCTCCAAGTCTACTGGTTTAAATGTTAATAGCCTCTAAAAAATACTTTCACAGGAATATCCAGACGGGCACTTGTGCCATGGCCTAGCCAAGTTAGTACATAAAATTAACCATCCAGTTTCCTAGTTTTGTTTTTTCTGGCTCTTGCATTCAGCAGGGATCTACTGATAGCCATTGTTCATGCAGCCGAATATTCCTGGTAGTTTGTTGAACCTTATGGTTCTTTTATTTTTCTGTATCAGCAGAAAATTTAGTAATTTACCAGATTATTAGTTTATTCATTACTAACTTGCTCTGACCTTAGCTTACCCAATCTTTTCTCATCAATAGCTTATTATTACAGTTCCCATAGCAATGAATTCTTAACTCTTAGTGTCTTCTAAGCTGATTTTAATACAGATCACTTTTTGAAAGAATAGACTTTTAAAATACACATAAATAACATTTTAGGTTTAAAGAAATACATTCAAAATGATTTCATAAAAGCTATCTGAGGTTTAATGGACACAGACACCAGGGGGGTGAGGGCATGAGTCGGGGGGGAGAGTGGGGGGGCAATAGGGGGATAAGGACACATATGTAATACCTTAATCAATAAAGAAAAAAAAATTTAAAAAAACCAAAAATACACATTAAAAAAAAGCTATCTGAGGTTTGAAAACAACAACAAAAATGTATTTTGGACATGATGTGAAAGCAGGAATTTATTTTATACTATATTTTCTTCAATAATATACTTTTGTTTTCTGAAATACTGTTCATCTCATCATTATTCTTACAAACTGCTTTTATCTGAGCAGTTACTGTTTGATTATTAACTCTTCTGACTATAGCTTAGCAGATGCCAGGGTCATGGGTTCAATTCTTACATAGTCCAATTAGCCAACTTGTGTTGAGGTTGCCGCCACACTCCTAGGCCGCCTCCAGCCATTGTGTAAATGTATGTTTTTGGACCTATGGGAAACTGTCTAAAATAATGCATTGATGTTTGCAAAGCTGTAGCTATTCATGGAAAATCAGTTGGAAGTCCATCACCCTATTAACAGTGATTCAGTAGTGTACACAAAAGCACTTTGGAAAAAAAGGGTGCTTTATTAAATGTCTTCACAATTATTTATTTGTGTTTTCCTCCTTAAGAACAGAAGAAAAGAATCCCAAGGGAAATTTCCTTTTATATTCCTTCTCCTAGATATTCCGAAGATTTCTCTAACATTTCATGTATTTTTTTTTTTTCAGAGTGACCTTTTATAGTCATGTGAAAATCATGATCTCTCAGATTTTCCTTCTGAACATCTTCAGTGAGGTAGGTAGGACGTCTGTAAGGTATTTGGAAATAAACACAACTTTATCTTGTGCTTCCAGAACATTTTTAGATTAGATAGAAAAGCTTTTGGAAAGCTTTGAGATATCTGGCACACAAGTAAGTAAATTTCTCACCTTTTTTTCTTTTTAAAAAATAATGTTTGCAATTGTGATTAGTAATATGATAGATGATTGGGGGAAATTTAGGTGGCTGTTAGACATAACATGTTAGAAATAACTTAAAGTGTTTTGAAAGGGGTGATTAAAAAATGGATAATTACTTGATATTTGAACTTTAGGCTGTGCTCTTAACAGTAATTCTTAGAACAGATCATCAGTCATCTATCATGTCCTGTTTGTCCTCTGCTAACTTAGTACAGGTCCCTCTGACTTTAAGGGTTTCAAGTGAGGCTGCGTCATTAGTCCTAACACTTCAGCTAATCTTTGACAGAGACCTCTTTTCAGATTTTATCAAGGTCAGGTGAGAAACTGCTCAAAACAGTTTTTTGCTGAGAACTAAAACTCCGTGGAATCTAGGATGCAGCTTTTTCATTTAGCAGTATTTAGATCTTATCCCTTCCCATGTCAGTGAAACAACTGACTTGTAGAGACTTGCAGAAAATTTGTGTCAGAATTTGGTAGCATGAATTTGTAGGCCTTTAGCCATGGTTTCCATAGAATCCCGGGTTGACAAATGGGGAACATTATACCCCTGTCTTTTGCAATTATTTTCACATTAACACAGTTGCTTAAGATGTAGTTTTCTTTTTCAAGCCTTTCTTCATATACTAGTATTCCTTAAATAATTTAAAAATATGTTTAATCATGAATTCTCAAATATACTCTTGTTGTAAGACAACAAATTCAAACACTATAGCTGAAGTCCAGGTGCCCTGTGACCACTCCTGCTCCCTGGTGCCTTATCAGCTGGGTCTTTTTTTACAGCCCCTTCTGTATGGGGTTATATACATATATGTAGAGGATATACATACTTAGGGATGCGGTATGTGTGGAAATATGCAGTTAAAAATATATCTTATGGTCCTTGTTTCTATTTTAGATTTTTTGCTGCCCACAATATTTATTATTCAAGGTTTTGCTGCACTTGATTACATTTATCTGTGGACTTCGTCACATTCCAGACTTCCTTGTCCTTATCAGGGTCCCACACATTTCTAGTGAGAGCCCTTTTCATTTTCTTTTTATTTTAGCCCCATGATATAGCACAATGTGATAACACACTTGTAACGTTCATATACTGTATCTTATCACCAAACATATTTTAATCTCAGCTAGCAAATTAGGGCTAGAACAAATAAAATTGGCCAGGAAAAAAAACCTCCTTTTCTTACAGTCTTTCACTCTTAGTTTGCAGGACATGAGGGAGGTTTTGAGTGGCATGGAATATCAGTTAGGGGCTTTTTGGAAAAAGGAGCTGTAATTTTTAAACATCTTCCCTTTTCTGGAGTCACAGAGGGTTTTATGACCTTGGCAGTCCGAATCTATCTAGAAAGACTCATACTCTGAGACAGGATCATTGTTTCATTGAAATGGAAAAGATAGCTCAGTTAGTCAACAATATCCAACAGTGGCCACCCTACAGCCAGGACTTACAGATTGGTTCCTCATAAAAGTTAAGGCCGAGTATTTGTACATAGCATCATAGTTTACATGGAGTAGGAGATTCTTAGCCAGGAATTCTTGTTGCAAGATTCCAACCCAAATCACTAGATTCTTAAATTCAGAGTCTGTACAGTCCCTTGTTTCTACTTTTTGGTCCGCAATTTTCTCCTGTCTTCAGACTGCCCTCGCCTCCGCTTTCCCCAACTGTGCCCACTACTTGCAGTTTCTGTTCCCTATAACTATAGCCTGTACTCGGCTTGGTTTTGCTGTGGTATAAATGTGCTGGTTCACGTCCAGAAACGAACATAAGTGGGCTTGCTTTGTTTTTGTCCTATCAGTCTTATGGTCAGCCAATAAATTAGCCAGCCATGGGCAATCTTGGTCCAATCACGTGTGCCTTGGGGTGAGGAAGGAAATAACATACTACAAACAAGGATATCCTTGGGTGGGTTATAGGTAAAGGTAGTTTGCAGAGACAGAGGCTGTGGATGGGGCAGACAGGGCTGCCACTAGGAGCAATCACAACTATTTAAATGAAAAGCCCTTTGTTGATTCTTTTTTTTTTTTTTTTTTTTTTTTTTTTTACATAGTACATTGTTGCCAGCAAAGGCATGGTGTGATTAAAATTGTTGGAATACTCAATGTGGTGATGGTAAAATTCACCACAGGAGGAAAGAGAAAAACAGTTTCTTTTATTTTCATTTCAATCCTATTAGGAAATTTACATTTTCTCTTCTGTTTTATAAAAATACAAGTAAAATGTTATTTTAGAATTTAAGATCTTATTTCACAAAATTAACTTTTCTCTGTTACCTGTACTATCTGGTACTTCAGCAAGAACTTCTGATTCTCTCCTAAAATGTATCCTGAATCTGACTATACCCCCTGGCCTTTGTTATTTCTTTGCTTAAAACCATCTAATGTCTGCTCACTAAAATTAAACTAACACCCAAACTTTTTATCATGTTTGACAAGAGCCTATATACTCTCACCTCAGCCTACTTTCCAGACTTCATCTCCTATCACTCTCACCCATCTGCTATCTTCCATTCTTTATAGCCATCTACCTCTTCCTCCAACAGCTAAGCTTATTCTCATTTCTGCATGTTTTCACTTGCTTTGTTTGTTCCCTTTGCCTGGAACTCCCTTTCCCCAGATCTTGACACAGTTCGCTCCTTCTTATCTTTTTGGCATAAGTGCAAATGCCACCTTCACATACAGACCTTTTCTGACTCTCTGAGCCAAAGGAGCCTTTCCCCATCATGACTATTGATTTTATCATCCTTTTGAATTTTCTTCATAGATTTTTTCACCATCAAAAATGAGCTGATTTTATTTTTAGGTATCTGTGTTTCTTATCTGTATCTATCCACTACAAGGCAGGTAGGTCCATGAGTATAAGAATTTTGTATTGTTTATTGATGTATTTCAGTGTCTAGGATAAAGACTAGTATACAGTCATTACTACCCAAATATTTGCTGAATGAATAAATAAAAGGAAGAACAAATGAACGAATACTGTCATGTTTCACATTCTGTTATATCTCTTATCTGTATTAAGATATTAGGTGGGGCACACACTTGAAAAAGGCAGTCTTGTCTGTCCCTGGGCCTCCTTCATGTTATAACTATAAATCTAAATTCTATCTGTATGTCTATAGATACAAGTATTAAGTGTTCATTGGAAATTTCATAAATGACTACTCTCTCTAGAGGACACAATAAAGAAGCCAGAAAATTGTTCTTAGAGACAGACAGACCTGGGTTTGAATCTGGGCAAGGTTATTAGCTTACTAACTTTGCCACCTTAGGCCAGTGGTTTATCAGATGTAAAACGCCTGGTACAATGCTCAGTGTGGGTGGCAATTGCTCTCATTACATTGCACACCACTTTTATTAAATGAGTTTATGAGGCATTTTGTGTGTCATCTGCAGTTGTTATTGGCAGATTGGGGGTAAGTTTGAGAAACAGCACTCACAAGAAATAAAATTAGTCTCATGCAAACTTGACCATTTAGTCAGATGCTATTTCAACATAGGTAGTCTTCTAAGTAAGTTTCTTAATAGTAATACTTTTTATCAAGAGGCAAAATAAATAGATAGAAATAAGAATTTAGTATACTTTATAGTGTCATGTCTTATGAAATTTATAAATTTTATAATTCATAAGTAAAATGTACAAAGAGAAAATGAAGGTAGAGCTACATAAATTGGTTTTTGAAAACGAAAATAATCAAGTAGATTTGTTTGTTTACTCATTAGTTTATAAAAAAAAATTTGAGTGTCTATTTAAGCTAGGCTTGGAGTGCTATATTGAAATCACAAACTCATTTGAAATGTATAAATGAATAACCTTTGTCTGTTTGAGTTTCAATAAAGCACCTGGAGCAATACTTCTTGTTTTTACTTTAAAACATATTTAAATTATATAAAATATAATATGTTACCTGGACCAAGGCAATTCAACAATTGGGCAATAATAGTCTTTTGAACAAATGGTGCTGGGACAACTGGATATCCACATGCAAAAGAATGACATTGGACTCCTACTTCACACATAAAAATTCATTCAAGATGGATCATTGACCTAATATAAGAACTACAACTGTCAAACTCTCAGAAGAAAACATAGGAGTAAATCTTTGTGACCTTACATTAGACAATGGCTTTTTAGATATAACCCAAAAAGCAAAAGTGACAAAAGAAAAAAGTAGAAAATTAAGTTACATTTTAAAAAAACCACCCTTTTGTGCTACAAAGAATGCCATTGAGAAAGTGAAAAGAAAACCTTCAATATGGGAAAAATATTTGTAAATTATATATCAGAAAAGGAACTTAAATAGAAAAAATGTATAAAGACTTCATGGAACTCAATAATAATAAGACAACCCAATTACAAATGAGCAAAGAATTCAAATAGACATTTCATCAAAGAAAACATACAAATGGCCAGTAACTACATGAAAAAATGTTTAACATCATTAGGCATTAGGGAAGTGCAAATGAAAGCCACAATGAAATACCACTTCACACTATAACTCTAGGATGCTATTAAAAAAACACAAAAACTGTACAACCTCCAGAAAATAGCACTTGGAACACTTGTGTATTGCTAGTGGGAATGTAAAACGGTGCAACCACTGTGGAAAATGGTTTGGTGGTTCTTCAGTACGTTAAACAAAGAATTATATGGCTTGCAATTACATTGCTAGGTATATATCCCCAAATTTGAAAATAGAGATTCAAACAAATGCTTGTATGCCAATGTTCATTATTTCAAGTGTGCCAAGTAGCATTATTCATAATAGCCAAAAGGTGTAAACAAGTCCATAAATTGATGGAGAGAGATAAAATGTGGTTTATATTAATAATATCTAATAATGCCAATATGGCATACAAAACATATATTTTCATCTATAAAATGGAATAAAGTTACCATTGGGGAAACTGGGTATAGGGGTACATGAGGTCCCTTTGAGTTATTTCTTTAACTGCATGGAAACCTACAATTACCTTAAATAAAAAGTTTAATTTTTTTATAAAAAGGAATGAGGTCTGATATATGCTTCAATGTGAATGGACCTTGAAAATATTATGCTAAGTGTGTGAAGCCAGTCACAAAAGAGCACATATTGTGTGATTCCATTTGCATGAAATATCCTGAATAGGCAAATCTATAGAAACACAAAGTAGATTGGTGCTTGCTGAGAGGACTGGTTAAAGGGGGTGGGTGTTGACAGCCAATGGGGACAAGGTTTACTTTAAGGTAGACAAATTGTTCTACAATTAGATGGTGGTGATGGTTGTATACATTTGTGACTATTCTGGAAAATATTGAATTGTATGTACACTTTCAATGGTTGAATTGTAGAGTATGTGAATTTTATCTCAATAAAGCTGTTAAAAATATTGTTTGGAGTGAAAATTACCACTGGGATTTATAAATAAGGAGCTACATTTAAAGGCATTTAAATTACTGAATATGCCACCAGCTGGTTTCACTTAAAATTAAACTAATTTATTAATCTTTAAGCCTATGTTTCTAATAGTTGCATACATATATTTATCTGAGTTGTTCCAAAGTAGATGGAGGGGAGAACCATGGGTTTTAATCCCTATAGTTCTCTCTTATTGTTTTTTCATTGTAATATTTATCATAGTGAAAATTAGACAAATATCAGGAAAGACATTTTTGCCTTTCACCAAATTTCTTTCCTACTCTCATGTGTGCCAAATTATAAAATTCCAGTAGCTTAAAGTTTCATATGGGAAACCTAAATCTAGTATAAGTAAAGACTCATTAATTCTTCTTTTCTGCTTTGACCCAAAGTAGTATAAACTTTTTTTCTTTGTGCCTACCATGTTATTTTTGTTTGCTTGTTTTTGTTAATCCTCACTGGAGGATACCTTTTCAATTGATTTTTAGAGAGAGTGGAAGGAAGGGGCAGAGGGTGAGAGGAGGAGAGATGGGGGGGGGAACATCAATTAGAGAGAGATACATTGATTGGTTGCTGGCCAGGTATGTAACCTGCAACCTAGGTACATACTGTTGACCAGGAATCAAACCTGTAACTCGTTGGTGTGAGGACCAACGCTCTAACCACTTAACACACTGGTCAGGGCTGTGCCTACCATTTTTATAAGATTTTGTATTTTATGTTTTAACTTGTACTGTTAGGCCAAGACTGAGTCTCCAAGTGTCTGCCATCTAGTGGCAATATTGAAGAAATACAGGCTTTCTACAAGCTTAAATGTACAAATGTTGGTAGATATCTGACAAATGTTAAGGACCATCAACACATTAATCACTAATCTTTATGGTTACTCTTTAATTCAACGCACAGAAGTATGTGTTTACATAAAATTTTTATGGCTTTATCTGTCTTTGATCTTTTTTTGATGTTGACTGCCTGAAATACAAAACCTGGGAATTTAAGACATACTAATTTATCACTAGTTTCTAATCACTTATTATTGAGGCAGACTGGATTTCACAAAAACATTTCTGTTTGTAGTGTAAACATAAAATAATTGAAAAATTTGCTAATTTTTAAAATATATTTTATTGATTTTTTACAGAGAGGAAAGGAGAGGGATAGAGAATTAGAAACATCGATCAGCTGCCTCCTGCACACCCCCTATTGGGGATGTGCCCGCAACCAAGGTACATGCCCTTGACTGGAATCGAACCTGGGACCCTTCAGTCTGCAGGCCGACGCTCTATCCACTGAGCCAAACCAGTCAGGGCTAATTTTTGTTAATAATATTATCTACCTTCAATCTTAAATTCTGATATGTACACATATTAAATGTCAGTTATATTCTGTTTTAAATGAAGCTTTAATTGATTGAATTTACACACATGTGCATAGTGATAGATCTCTACATCATGAGTGATTTACATGATGGATAAAATTACATTTTTTATGTTAAAAGTCAAGAGTAGGATGTCTCTGCCTGGCTGGTGTGGCTCAGGGGTTGAGTGCTGACCCATGAACCAAGAGGTCACTGGTTAGATTCCTGGTCAGGGCACATGCCTGGGTTGTGGGCTGGTCCCCATTAGGGGGTTTGCAGGAGGTAGCTCATCGATGACGTTTCTCTTTCATGGATGTTTCTATCTCTCTATCCCTCTAAAAATCAATAAAAACATATTTTTAAAAAATCCCCTTAGAGAAATATTTAAATGAGTTTTAAACGAAAAAAGAATAGGATGTCTCATTCCTTAGAATGTATATAGTGCACTGTTGGTAATGGCTTTATCTACTGGTAACACTATAATGAAGCTATTTTAAAGCTGTCTTATAATATGTATATTAAATTCTCATAATAATTTATCTTCAGAGTGATCAACTTTTATAAAATTTGCTTGGATCAGCTAATTGTATTCAATGACAGAAAAATACTTCTTTATTAAACGTGGAAAATGCTCATGGTTAGTTTAAAAAGTAAAATAAAGTACAATTATTTAAAATAGACATTGTTTACACTGTGGACTCATTTTAGCTCACTTCTGAATAAATGTTAATTTACTTTTAGAAAAGACATGTCAGACATGTGGGCAACATATTCAGAAATAACTTGGGTAGGGACTTTAATAAATCCTCCTTCCAGATACTCAGCTGTAGCATTTATATTCAAATGAACCAAAATCTTATTATTATGGATGAATTTAGAGAGAATAAGCTTAGAACTTAATCCTCAATAGATCATCCCATTTGGAACTGACACTGGCAGACTGTGAATCTTTCCATCTCTTTAGGAAATAGAATAATTAGCATGTGCATGTGTTCGTAAAGTATAAAGATGTTCATTCTTAATAGGGTTGCACAGGGGAGGGAGTGCAGAGGCTGGTGAAAACAACACAGCTAGTGCATTCTCTTTTTGCCTAAGTACATTAAGTGCTGCCATGTTCTATTGTAACATGTTTTTCACAATCCTAAAATTACAGACTGCTAGAGTTTTAAAACTAGAAGGGAACTTAAACAAGTCACCAATTAGCCCACAATATTTCTGGGCACAGCAGCATTCTGGGATGTAAGACCATCTTTTTTTGTTGACACACCCTGACTCATGGCTACATGAACTAGGATTGCAACTGCCATAGCAAACCCTTTGCCAGCACCTACGCAGAGATAATACTCCTACTTTCCATTTCGGCTTGGTTTGTCTATCTATATACTTGCCTACTTTTGGGGTGTGACTAATCATCATTTTTTTTCAGTTTTGATGAATTTCCAGCAGACATTTGCTGGATGTACACATGGGAATAATATATTTTTTTTCAGAAAGATTATACAATTTGCCACTTAGAGGCCTGGATCTTATGCTCTGGTCATTTGATGCCAGGGCCAGACAGCCAGTTAAACTATTAACTCCAGCCCAGAAATCTGTATAAATTAGGACTATGAAATGGAAAACAGTGACTAATGAAGAAGTGTAGAAAAAAAAGAGAGAAATGTTAGGTCTTGTAATGGACACCTATAATTTTCATTGAAGCTATTTGAAAAATTTCTCTTAGGAATGAATATAGGGTGTCCCCAAAATGTATACACACACTTTGAATAATTATAAAGGCAGTATTTATTAAAATACATGTCATTTTCAAAATCGAATGTATATACATTTTTGGGGACACATTATATATGGGAAAACAAACAGCTGTCCTTATGGGAAAAGAAGGAGGTTGTCTCTTTGAAGATGTTTATTATTAATAAGAAAGAAGAGGAAATTCAGGAAAGGACTCCAGTGTCAACAGAGAAGTTATGGAAGAATCCAGAAGAGAAAGCTGTCTCTGAAGCCAGGCCAGAGTACACAGCAGTTCACAGAAACACGCACAGCCGGAAGGAAAAGAACGAGCATAAAGGATTTTGAGCAAGAGAAGACTCCTGATGGCTTTGGATTCCTGTCCAAAGGATGGGGCTGCCAGTCATTACCATCACTTGATGACAGAAGGGGGCAGCAGAGAGCTGCTAGGGTGACCTGGTTGTATTAAAGTCAATTTAGAACATGAGAAATGCAAAGAAGCTGGTAAGGAGAGCCAGAAAGCCTCCCACTGATTGTTAAAGAAGTGCTGGCTAGGCTGATTAGGTCAAGCATATCAAACTCAAAGGCTAACACAGGCCAAATACACAAGGTTTAAAAGTTTATGTGGGCCGCAAAAAAACGAAAGCTTCAATTTTCATAGAAACACAGGTTTATTTCGATAGAGATATGCTGAATACAAAGGGCTGAAATAAATGAGTAATCGTTATAAAATAATAGAACGTCTTAATAAAAATTAATATTTTTTTCTTGAACATTAACTTACCAGACACTGAATAAATTTGTAAGCGTAACGCAAATAAACCTATTTTTCTTGTTCTCTGAAAGCAAAATATTTCCTGTTGCCCACAAGTCAGTCCAAGACTAATGATGTGGCAATCAACTGCTAGTATTAGTGGGCAGAAATGGTGCGCCTGCGCGTAAGGCACGTAAGAGAAATGAATGCAACATGATTATAGTAATCAGTCATTAGTGAACATTGTAGTTTGTTATTAATAATTACATATAACAGGATATTGTAAAAATTAAGTTATGAAATTTTTATTAAAACGTTTCTTACATACCATTATATTGGCTGGGCCACAAAAATATTCATTGTGGGTCGCATGCGGCCCGCGGGCCGGGAGTTTGACATGCTTGGATTAGGTGGTTAAGGCCTGTAAAGGAAGCTACCAGCACGGTTCTCTAGCCCCAGAATGTCTTTTTTTAAAGGCCATTCAAATACCCACTTTGTCATGGCTGGGTAATGAATGGCTCTGGTCCTAAGGGAGATACCAGACTGTAGCACTTTATCCAGAGCCTATTATTCGCATTTAGTCACATGAAGGGTACAATACCAGTAGTGATATTAATAGTGGTGAGTGAGTCTCTGCCTTCCTATCAGTTGCTTCCACATAGTTTCCTCTTATTACTCAGTATTGTCTCTAGGTGTCACACTTGACATTGATTTCTGTGTTACTGCTGCTGAACTTCCACCTGCCTGATCTCAACATAATTTCAGAAGCAAGGCTGGACAGTTTGAGTACTCCAAAACAAATCTCTCCATTGGTTCTGGGCAATGCTTTTGTCACACCTGTTCCTGGAAGTGTAATGAGCAACATCACTGTTAGGACCGACGTCAAGCTCAAGCTAGTGAGCCAAGGTAGGGAGGAGCAGGCTAGTGCTGTGCTAGGAAGGCACAATAGTTTAGTCTTTTAATATTTTTTTTTTTTTAAGAAGTGGAGCACTTGTGAGGAAGATACGATTTTGTTTTGTCTTCCATAAATGGGCAGCCCTGGCTCAACCACTGACTAAAGCCAGAAGGAGGTTGAAGGCCCCATAGGTGGTGGTTGGTTGAACTAATAGAAGTGGTGCGTTTGAACCAGCTTGTACTGAGTCCTGAGAGCTAATTGTTAGCGTCTCAATAATATCATTGGTGGCCTGAAATAGGTCATGAAGGGAATATTTATACCACAGAAATAGAAAAGCCCAACAAATGAACCTCCCACACCCTGTTGTGAAAACTGGGTGTTGGACCTTTACCAGGACACTACTGACTAGGCACTAGGCCCAGTGTTATGTCCTAATTCAGGTATGGACAGAAATGATAGGATTAGCTCACTCTTTTCATGTCTTCTCTACTTTTTTTCTTATTAGAATCTCCAAAGCTGCTCAGTATTATAAACTACTACAGTGAAAGATGACAATTTTCCCACTTACCCTCTGACTTTGTAGTTATGGATGTCCCCCCAACCCTCCTCCCAAATATCCCATTTCCGGTATGAGGTCAAATGGTTTGGACCAGGTCATGAGGTCACGGAGCTGGCTGTGTGGCAGAGGAGCAACATGAAATAAAGCATAGACCAGCAGACAAGAAAAGTAGTGTTCCCTTTACCATTCATTAACTTGAATGAGACAAATATCTTCCCCAAACCTGAGCATTATGGTCTATAAAATAGAGGGGCTTGGTCTAGTTATTTCTGCTCTGACCTTCTGCATTACAAACCTAATTTTCTTTTAAATGTCAAGTATCTATGTACTTAGAGAGGGTTATCCATCATCATCTCTAAATAATTTGCTCAGAGCCTCTATTTGTACTAAACCATCTTTTTATTCCACAAAATATGCTGTGTCAAGTCTCTCTGGGCCTTTGTATTTAATGTTCCCTTTTATGAAATGTCTTACCTTCTCCTCTGTCCATCTGACAAAACCTTGCTCCTCTCTGAATGGTCCGCTTGTGTGACCACCGCTGTAAAGCATTCCAGGACTTGCTCAGCACACTTTAATGCCTATTTTGTTGTTTCTTATAGCACCAGCAGCGCTCTTTCCCTGCACAGCTGGAGGCTGCCTATATGTGTGGGACCTCCTGACTATCTCCTGGCTCCATCTCCTGTTTATCCTCTTGAGTTCATTTGCTCCATTTGGCTTAGCTGAGTTTTGGATTCCATTACTGCTTGATTTTCACTTCTCTGTCCACCACTCCCCTTTGGACTTGATGTGTTAGAGGATGCCTTTTTTGCTTTTTGTTTTGTTTTATTTTTTGTCTTGTTTTGTTTTGTTAATCCTCACCCGAGGATATTTTTCCATTGGTTTTTTAGAGAGAGTGGAAGGGAGAGGGAGAGACAGAGAGAAACATCGATGTGAGAGAGCACATTGATTGGTTGCCTCCTGCACACACCCCAATCAGGGCCAGGGAACCTGCAACCAAGGTACATGCCCTTGATCGGAATCGGACCCAGGACCCTTCAGTCCAAGGGCCGGCACTCTATGCACTAAGCCAAACCAGCTAGGGCTAGAGAATGCCTTTGATATCACTTCCATTCTCCTTTTGTTCCTGACCTCTAGCAGCCATTTCTCTTACCCCACTCCCATGCCTTATTCCAATTCCCGAAATACTAAGCCTGGCCAGATACCTAATTCCCTACATGCCTGAGAAGGCAGTTTTGATAAGAGCTTGGAAATTCTTTAGGGAAGAAACTATTCTTTCACCTCTGTGTCCTCAATGCTTATAATCATGTCTGAAACACAGAAGTGTTCAATGGATGTTTATTAAATACATGAAAGTATGAATGAATATGGTGAGGGGAACTAATCTGGCAGAAGCTCCTACTTAGGGGACACTAGTAAAAAGCAGGCTTCATCTCACTTCTTGAACATTGACCATGGAGTTTGGATTTTTCCCTATGTGATTCTCAACCTTTTAGGGGCCTCCGGGAGGATTTAAAAAAACCTGGATATTTCTACCAGCAAAATAATTTTCTACAACGTACAAAATTTGCACAGAATTTGACTGTCTTCAGAAATTCCCTTGAAGCCCATCCGTGAATGCCCAATAAATAACCCCCGTTATACACAATGGAGAAGCATTGAAAGTTTTATAGTTTTCATCATGTCTGGATATGACAAGATGAAATGATGCTTGAAGGAGGTGTTCAGAATAGACTAGAAGGCTGGGCACTCTGAAGAGCTAGAGGGTCTGGGTGTAAGGTGATGAGGGGCTGAGATAATGTGATTGAAAGAAATGGGCAGATATAAGAGACATTGGAAAGAAAAAACAGAGGGGCTTGTTTATCAATTTTATGGAGGAACCAAATAATAATTACTCTGTGCTCTTGAAAAAAGGTCCTTAAAGAAGTTAAAGTCTGAGACAATTGATTCAACAATCATCACTTTTTAAAATGAGTGATACTGATGCATGTAAAATAAATTAATATTTCCAAATATATTGACTCATTTGTTGGGAACAGTAAATTTACCTGCCCAATGATCTGATGACCTGATCATTATTGGCTTAGAAATTTAGTGGGAGAGAGCAGAAATAGGAGGGAGGTGTAGCTTACAACTTACCAAAGTTTTAAAACTGGCTCCTTTCCTTCCCTCCCTCTTTCCCTTCATTCCTTTCTTTCTGTCTCTTTCATATAAAGCAGAACGCACTTTTCTGTAAATTAAATTTTCCCAACCATTTAAAAAAGTGAAATATACCCATTCTGTTGTTTGGTGCTCAATTAAAACAAAATGCCTTCCTGTAAAACCTGTGCATGATGCCATTGTACTTCTGCGTTCAGGTTGGTAAAGTCTCTCATACCTCAGCAATTGCCAATTTTAATTTATGATATTGCTTGTGTGCATGGAGCATGAGTAACTCTGCCTAGAAATGCATTAAAAGCGTGTAAGATTTAGAAGATATCAGGCTTAGCATAAATTAAAACTAGGTATTAAGTGTGGTCTGTGGGGATAAACCTGAATTAATGCAAGTATGTGAAAAAGATTAATACAAGCTCAGTCATTTGGAAATTCCTTTGATTACACTTCTATCAGAAGATGGGAAAAGGTGGTCCATTTTGCTATTACTAGGTTTTCTACAGCTTTTAATAATTTCTCCTCTAATTTCTTTGTTTCTTCTTCCATTTTACTTTGCTCTTGTCTGTGAGCAAACACATTTTTTGAGACTTATGTCTTTGTATCTTTAATGTTAGTCTTCTATTTTTTTTTATGAAAATGGATCCATCTATTATGTCATTTCTTCTTTACCTGACCAGTTTCTTCATTGCCTCCTCACCTATGTGCAAACAAGCTCAAATGGACTCAAATAGGCTCACTATCATTTTATGTAATTATCTTCTCTCTCTCCTTCCTTTCTTTGTCACATCCCGTGTAGCCTACTCTTTTTGCCTCACCTCCCACTATATTTTTTGCATTAAATGAAGATGATGGTAGGTTATGCTATGATAACAAATAAATGCTGAACTCTCAGAGGCTGAGCAACACAGACATGTGTATCCCTTTACATCACAGTCTGATACAGGCTGGGAAGGCTGCTTCTCTCCCAGTGGCAACCCTGAGGCCTGGGCTACATCCAGCTCAACACTGCCCTGTTAGAGTTGAGTCCTTTGGTTCAGCCACACAGAGGAGGGAGAGAGTGTGCATGTAGATGAAACACTTGACTTTAACTGCCTAGACCAGAAGAACCACCTCATTTTCCCTTTGTTCCTTTGGTGAGAAATAGTCATATTTGGTGCATGAAGGCGGAAAATGTTGAGGAACACATGGATTTTTGATGAGCAATAATGGTCTTGTCCCTATCCCCATTCCCTCAGTATCACGTTTCTCACCTCTTTGAAGGAGTAAAAGAACAGATCACGGCTTGATTATACCCCATGTCCTTCAGGCTGCATCTGGCCAATGCTTTGGAAGGTGAGGTTATGAATACTAAACTGAATATATGATTTGAAATGTTATACTGGCCTAGACTGGACTGGATTTTTAAAATATTCAAACTGACCAGAAAGCTATGGGGTCTGCCTGAGATGCTGTTAGGAGTCAGGAAAGGGAGATTTGACAAAACATATTAGAAAGTGGTGACTGAGAAAAATAAAATTGTTTTATGTTTGTACCTTATCGGGTTTAAGACTGTCCAATATAAAGCCTGTGTTTAGTTTAGAGAGCAATATAATTAGATAGAAATAAAACTATGCAACGTTTTATTGTTAATTGTAAGCTACATGAAACAAAGTCGTTTTTTGTCTTTGAATAAGCTTAAACAATGATTTTACTTCAATTTAGATAACAAAAAAGGAAACTTAATCACATTTTAAATTAAATTCAAGGATAGATCTTCTAAAAATAATTGAAGTTTGGTGAATGCCTTTCTGCTAAGAGTGCTATGAAACTCTCATAATTAGATTACTGTTCAATGCCCTTGGAGCGTAGCAGTGCGTGTGAATCAGCCCTAATCGTAAAGTGCGTCCCTTGTAAACAAAGCAAATGCTCTGTAATGTCCTCACAATGACCTCCTGAGTGGAGTTTTCAAATTCTAATAAATCCTCACACATGTTTTTAACTTCTAGGGACTTTAGTGTGAATTATAATTTAAAGATAGAGTTTGATTAATAAAGTATGCCCATGGGTAATGAAAAAGAACTCTTCTGTTATGGCAAATAAAATACTTTAGGTATGAAGCAAAGGACTCAGATGATATTCAGAGGGCTGGAACAGGCCTGATATGTTATCTCAACCTTCTTCTTCCTTAAGCCATCTCACCACAATCGGCTTTGTTTCTAAGGATCTCCAGAGAAAAAGATTTCCACATCACACAGCTCAGCCATCCTTCTGGTCACTCAACTAAATCTGTATATTATTGATTAAACTGAATGTTCTTAATTATAGATTTCTTAAAGCCAGGCCTATTGTGTTCCTATAATTTTTTCTTATTATTGTATCAGTTCTTTGGACTTTCAAGTGCCTTTTCCCTCCTGGAAGACAAGGCATTTATTTGTTATGATATAGCAAATTGTTGGGATCTAAAATAATGTTGGGATTTAAAAGATATTTGTTGCTTGATTTAAAAATTGGAAGGATCCCACCAGGACATCTATGGCACATATGGACATCTATCTAATTTGCAGAGTCTAAAGAACTCTGCAGGTTCATTTGATTGGTGGCAGAGCTAGGACTCAACTGATTTTTCATGCTGGTGCTTTGCGCCTTATATAATAATTTCTCCATTCTTGTACCTCTTTATGGACATAGAGTGGATGGAAAGATTGAGTTGGGGTCTATGCAAGCAAGATTAGTATCAATAACTAAAAATCACTATGGACAAATTGCTTAGAGGCTATAGACAAAATAAAATCAAAATTATTGTTTGTAATTATACACTAATTTGTTTGATTAATTACTATCTGCCTGACCCATTAAATTGTAAGCTCAAAAACAGCAGTAATATTTTAAATTAAGAACAGGCATATGGTTGCCATTTCTTTCTTTTTTTTAAAATATATTTTATTGATTTTTTACAGAGAGGAAGGGAGAGAGATAGAGAGTTAGAAACATCAATGAGAGAGAAACATCAATCAGCTGCCTCCTGCACATCTCCCACTGGGGATGTGTCCGCAACCCAGGTACATGCCCTTGACCGGAATCGAACCTGGGACCCTTCAGTCCACAGGCCGACGCTCTATCCACCGAGCCAAACCGGTTTCGGCGGTTGCCATTTCTTAAAGAGATATTTAATTTGGCAATTTGTCATTTCTCTTTAAGTATTTTCTCTAATATTATATTAGCAGTTCCACAGGTGATTTCCAAGGTCTGAAATTTGTGAATTTTATGATCCCATCTTTTTTCACAAAGTCATCCTTTAAAGTAATTGCTAAAATACTTTATATATATCTATATACATATAAGCCTAAGCGACCAAACGACCAAATGACTGAACGACCGGTCGACTGGTCACTATGACACACACTGACCACCAGGGGACAGACACTCAACACACAGGATCAGGTTCCCTCCTGTCTGGATGGGGCCTGTGGGGATTGGGCTCTCTCCTGTCTGGATAGGGCCTGCGGGGATTGGGCCAAAACTGCTATCCAACATCTCCCGAGGGGTCCCGGATTGTGAGAGGGCACAGGCCAGGCCGAGGGACCCCACAAGTGCATGAATCCGTGCACCAGGCCTCTAGTATATACATGTTTCTAAATATATATACATACATATATATACATATATATGTACTAGTATATATACATACATACATACATACATACATACATACATACATATTTCTAAATGTCATCAGAAAAGCCATGGTGTAGGGCTGTCTTGGAATTTTTGATATTGCTCTAAAGGATCTTTCTACTGCAATACTTGTTAATTGCATCACTTTAAAGTAGACAAATGGACCAATGAGACACCTTACAAATTGAGAGTGACTATTGATGAAGCTATCCATTGATGTCTTTCACTGATGGCTCATTCAGCCTGCAGTTGGTCCAATTCTGAAGGTTAGGAGATAACTGGAAGTGTCCCTTCAAACGAATTATAGATCTTCCCCCCACCCCCTTGATTTGACTTTATTTTAAACTGTCAAAGAATACATTGATATATTCTCATACAAAAGTTAAATAAAATAGCAGTTATAGAGCAAAAACTAAAATGTTTCCTTAATAATTTTATTAGTATTTTCAGGCTGCCATAAAAACAAAACACCATAGACTGAGATGGCTTAAACAACAGAAATTTATTTTCTCACAGTTCTGCAGGCTGGAAGTCTGAGGTTATGGTGACAGCATGGCCAGGTTCTGATGGGAGCTTTCTTACTGGCTGTGGATGGCTGCCTTCTCACTGTGTGCTCACATGGTGGACAGAGAGAGCAAGCTCTCTGGTGTCTCTTCTTGTAAGGCCACTAATCCCATGAAGAGGGTACCACAGTCTTGACCTATTGGGGCCCAATTACCTCCCAAAGGCCCCATCTTTAAATACTTATCACCTTGTGGGTAGGGCTTCAACATATAGATTTAGGAGGGATACAAGACAGTCCAGGGCAGTAATATTGATGAACATTTGTGTAATGTTTGCTCATTTATATAATGTGAACTCTGTGCCAAGATCTGTCCTAAACAATACGTGCATGTTATATACATTTTACAGATGAGGAAACAGGGATCTAGAGAAAACACTCAGCTAATAAGTGGTGGAGCCAGGTCTCAAATTAGGAGGTTTGACCATAAAGTCCATGCCTTAAATACTACTCCACAAGATTCTCTAAGCCCTCACTCTTTCCATATAACCCTTTCAGCAGTCGCCAACCTTTCGGACCTCACAGACCACCAGTGGTCCACAGACTACCAGTTGGCGACTGCTGGATGGTGCTTTTTTTATTTTTTTGTCACTGAGTTCATCAGGAGAGTAATATAACACATGGCATATAGAACAGAATATGCTAAGCCTTTGGGCTGCTCTTCTTCCTGCATGCACCCTACCCCACTTACCTCATTAATGCCTAGCAGTCCTTCGGATTTCAACCTAGCAGCACTTCACTATGGAGGCTTCCCTAATTTCCCACCCTGTTTATTCTAGAGTAAGAAAATGAGATCCAGAGAGGTAAAGTGATTTCCAAGAGGCTGCCTTGCTACTTGGTATCAGAGCTAGGACTAGAATTCATGCCCCTGGTTTAAGAGAACTCTCTTCCAGCCTACCACTTTGATTTTCTGAAACTCAAACTCACCACTATGACTCAAGGGAGAAATTCATAGGAGTACTATAGTCCTGTGCTTTGGCGTATTTTGGAGAGGCACACTTTAGAAGTTGAATCTATAAACTGATTTTTTTAAAAAGCAGCTGCAAGATAATAGAGACCACTCTAGATTTCAGCACAAGGTACAAAATAAAAATTTGAAATTAGTTCTGTGAAAGACAAGGTCATTTAAAAAGATTTTTTGATTATAAGTTACATGAAGGTATGGAGGCAGTACTACTATCTATTAGAAAAACGGAAAGGATCCAATTCTTATAAGAATTTAAATCTAACTGTATAAGGCTGGCTATCATCAACAAATCAACAAACGACAAGTGCTGGAGAGGTTGTGGAGAAAAAGGAACACTCGTGCACTGCTGGTGGGAATGCAAACTGGTGCAGCCACTATGGAAGACAGTATGGAGTTTCCTCAAAAAACTAAAAATGGAACTCCCATTTGACCATGTGATCACACTTCTAGGAATATATCCCAAGAAACCAGAAACACCAATCAGAAAGGATATGTGCACCCGTATGTTCATAGCAGCACAATTCACCATAGCTAAGATCTGGAAACAGCCTAAGTGCCCATCAGTAGATGAATGAATTAGAAAACTGTGGTACATCTACATGATGGAATACTATGCTGCTGTAAAAAAGAAGGAACTCTTACCATTTGCAACGGCATGGATGGAGCTGGAGAGCATTATGCTAAGTGAAATAAGCCAGTCAATGAAGGAAAAATACCACATGATCTCACTCATTCATGGATAATAAAGACCATTATAAACTTTTGAACAATAATAGATACAGAGGCAGAGCTGCCTCAAACTGATTGTCAAACTGCAGCAGGAAGGCCAGGGAGGGTTGGGGGGCAGGAGGGAGGGGGGTAAGAGATCAACCGAAGGACTTGTATGCATGCATATAAGCATAACCAATGGACATAAGACACTGGGGGGTAAGGGGGGCCAGGGGATTGTCAAGGGCGGGGAAAAAAAAGAGGACACATATGTAATACCCTTTGTAATACTTTAAGCAATAAAAAAAGAATTTAAATCTAACTGTATAAGTGAATATGTATTAGTTGCCTATTGTTACCAGCAAATTATAACAAATTCAGCAGCTTAAAACAACACATTTATTATTTTACAATTGCCTAGGTCAGGAGTCTGATAAGCTTCGCTGGTTTCTTTGCTATGGGTGCCACACGGCTGAAATCAAGGTTTTGGCCAGGCTACAGGCTCTGAAGGAGAATCCACTTGCAGGCTCATTCAGGTTGTTGGCTAAGGGTTATTCTCTGTTTCTAGAGGCTGCCTACATTCCCTGGCTTGTGGGCTTCTTTCTCCATCCTTAAAGCCAGCAACAGTAGGGTCAGTCCTTCTCATATGTATCTCTTTGATGTCATTCTCCTTTTTGCCTCAACTTTCCTGCCTTCTTTTCTGCTGTAACTCTCTGGTTAACTCTTCCATTTTCCTCTCCTACTTTTAGGCACCTTGCTTAATAATATATTGGGCACAGCTGAATACTCCAGGATAATATCATTATTTTAATGTCCATAATCATAATACATTGATATCTTGCCATATAAAGTAACATTATTCTGGGAAGTAGGGTGTGGAAATTTTTGGGAGCTCATTATTCTGCTTGCCACAGTCTATCTTCTGGCCCTTGAAAGAGTCACATCCATCCCACATAACCAAATACATTCATCTCATCCCAAGATCCCCAATGATCTCATCCCATTAAAACATCAACTTAAATTAAAAATCATATCAAAATTTCATCACTTCTAAAGTCCCAGATCTAATCACCTAATTTATCTAAATAGGTATGAGTGAATCTCTGGATATAATCCTTCTTGAAGCACAACTCCTCTCCTTTAGGCCCATGAAACTAAAGAAATAAGTTATTTGCTCCAAACATATGATGTGCAGACATTGGATAACAGTTATAGACATTCTGGTTCCGAAGGGAGAAAAATGAAAAGATGAAAGGAATCACTGGTGCCAAGTAATTTTGGAATCCAGCCATGCAAATTTCATTAGATTTCAAGGTTTTGGGGGGGGATCCTCTGGGTTCTTGGCTACATCCTCTTGGGCTCTTATTTCCTTTCTCAGAGTCACACCTCCTTTTTCAAGAAAAGTAGCACAGTTTGCAACTGAGTAGTTTTGTCGGTCTGTTTTCTGCAGGAAGAATGGCGGGGGTCTGACAGCCTCTTTCAGTTCTGGCTGGCCCGGTTTCCACTGTCATAATATCCTCAAGAATTTGGTGAGTCTCCCATGTGTGTCACGGGGGTTCACCTTGTACACAGATCTTTCTTAGATAACCTTAAACTATTATGGCTTCTGCCGATATGACTGAACGACTTTATGAATCACACCCGTAGTCTCTTCAAATAGCCCCCGTGCTAGGGAATATTCTGAACTTTTGAACTTTCATTAGCAGAAGGTGTTATAGACACATGTGCTCTTTTTCTCTACAACATGGCTTCCTGACAAAAGGATCTCTTCAAAGGCAGCGATGGTGGGTCAAGCCCTTCTCAAGTTTTGAATCTCTCTGACTTCTCCTTCTGCTTCATCTCTCCTCTGCCTCTTTTGTCTTCTTTACACCTTTCTGACTGAATCCAGCCATAGAAATTTCCCTACTTTTAAGTGCTCACATCTTCCTAATCTTCCTATTTTGGGATCCATAACGTTAATCACATTTTCAAAGTCTGTTTTGCCCCGTGACATAACATTCACAGGTTCTGTGGATTAGCATGTGGTAATCATTGGTGGGCCTTCCCCCCCCCCTACCTACAACAGAATATAATTCCACAGATCTATCAGGTCATGGGTAGGAACATGAGAGGGGAGGTGGGAACTGAAGAGGGAATAGCTCCTGAGAGCCAAAGGAAATTGGAAAACATTCAGTGTTTTATGGACCTCAGGTTTCAGAGTAGCTACACTGGTTGGTGGCTGAGAGTACCAAGCAGCTGCTCAGTAGCCTGACAAACCTAGAAAAGCCTGTCTGGTTTGAACAGGAAGGTAAAGTAGGCAGCAAGGAAGCCCAAGCAGAAAAAAAAATCACCTTTATCTTTAGTCATCATGAACAAGTCTGGTCATGAGTTGTACAGCGTGAGAGTAGAGAGATAGGAGAGCCTCACAGACCAACACTGGACTATGCTATTTTATGTTAAGTGTTTTTAATTTACTTTTGTGGTAAGAGAACTAGCATGCTGGTCTCATATTGCAGAGATTCTCATGAATGAGAGAGCCTGGGTGGATAATAAACCAATAACATCTAATTCCTGGAAACCCTTCACTTGGAGTCCTCCTGTGAGAACACAGAGGCATAATCGCTTCTGTCGCTTCTCCGAGGAACGGTATGGTAATTGTCTATTTATTTTTTCCTGCAGTAGAATTACTCCTCTGGATCACAGGAGTCACACTCCCTCTAACCTGGCAGCTCAATAGGAGTAGCAGATCTTCACCAGTAAATCATATTAAGATCGGCTGTGGCACTTCACTAAGAGACTCCTAAATCCTGGAAGAGTGTGCAGGCATCTATTTAAGGACTCTGCCATTTCCATCTGCTGCAATTTCAATTACGTTGCCAGTGTGATGTTTAAACTGCCGCGTACTAGAAAATTAATCAGAGAACCTCATTCATTTCAGTTTGCTTTTCTGTGGTGTTGGCTCACAAGTACAGATATATGATGAGATAACCATATTTAGCGTAGCACTTAAATCAAGGTTACAAGTATACACAGTGACTTTAGTGTGTTAATATTCCTATCCTGGCCCTGATGGCTTGCTTTCTAAAAGGGATTCTTTCCAAATCCTCTCCATAGGGGAAGATAAAAGTAATTTAGAATACAAGCCAGTATTTAGTAGTTCACACAACGTGTTTAATATGGAAGCTAAATTTTAAATTAAAATTTTATTCCAAGCATCAAGAAATTGGACGTAAGCCACAGTAATAACTGAAAGTTCTTCCTTCCTTCTTTCCTGTTTTTTTTTTTTGGTGGTAAAATAGAGACTATGATCAGGGAGTAATGTTGTGTGCATATGTTTATTGTTTTTCTCATTTATATCTTTCTTAAAGACATAGTACTTAATATTTGTATATGCTGGTACTTAAATCTTGGGATATTGTTTTTGAACTCCATCCCAGAGCACCATTCAGACTTATGTGGAAGTGACTTTTCTTCATGTGCCATAATCACTTGGGACGGTGTGGATGGGGCAGGGGAGTCGGTGTGAGTTTGTCTTTTTGCTTACCTAAATTTATGGCCATTTACTTTTGTTTCTTCTTATCATTCTCACAGGCTGGTATACCTGCATTTCCTATCCTGTGCCACAAATAATTTGGACCCAAAGTCCAGTTTTATTCCAAGGTGAAGGAATTTAAGGTATAGGCTTCAGAGATTTAAGAGTCATAATCAGCCCTAGCTGGTTTGGCTCTGTGGATAGAACTTCGGTCTGTGGACTGAAGGGTCCTGGGTTCAATTCCAGGTCAGGGCACATGTCTGGGTTGTGGGCTGATCCCCAGTAGGGGGTGTGCAGGAGGCAGCCAATCAATGATTCCCTCTCATCATTGATGTTTCTATCTCTCTCTCCCTCTCCCTTCCTCTCTGAAATCAATAAAAATATATTAAAAAAATTTATACATAAAAGTCATGATCACTGTTTAGAACTCTGTTGATGTCAAAAAGTTTCACCTGGTACCACTAGCCATCTCAGCTTGTGGCAGTATTCTCTCCAGTAAATGTCCCCCAGTCACCTCAGGCTCACAGCCCACGTCACCTTATGGCAGGAGCCAGAGACGACTTGAAAGAACAAGAAGGTAATGATAGATTTTTAAAGTTATTTGTGGAATGATGTGAGAGGTGACCTTTTCTCACCCACCCAACTCCCCACCCCTGCCACTGAAACCTTCAGTCAGTTCTATTAACCACATGAAAAATTTATTTTTCTGTCCGAATTGATGCCTAGCGAAGTAGAGACACATTTGTGGGGGCAGACACCCAAGAGCAGAGGAGGCTTTGAGAATAAATCACCAGAAATTTAGCAAAGTCCTAGGAAGGGCTTTGGACTTGCACAGACCAGGGCAATTTCATTTAGAACTCAAGGAGTGGGGAAGACCCCAGGTACTATCTGTATTGTGCATGTTAACACAATAAGGTGTTTAAATGTCACTGTCAAAACTTTTATTAGCAAATACCAGTGTTGACTGAAAGTTCGGCTCAATAGAAGCATTTTTCCTTGCAAAATGACATAGTACAAGTGTGATCTTTGCCCTCCTGATATTATTCAATCTGGAAAGACTTGAAAAAGTCAGATTCAGGTCATCTTCTTAACCATCTGTATAAATCTAATTCCAACCATCATACCATTTATTTCCTTCCTAGACTTACTCTAATCTTACTTGAAAATGACACAAAGCCATATTACTTTGTCTCCCAGAGGTGTACCCTTAATTACAATTAACTGCTCATTAAGGGGAGGCTGCTGGTTGGACAGTCATGGTGAAGTAGAAATATACTTTGCCATGTCTTTGATATCAAATTGGCAATTTCGCAAACATATTTTTTCATATGAGCAACAAAGTAAAAAATATTTCAGGAAATCTGCAAGTCCAACACTGAAGGTCGGCTGTCTCTTCAAATCTGTGAGCACAGGTCTGGGAGCAAGGGCTCTGCTACTTGTTTGCTTCGAGGCAGCTGTACAGTGAAAGTCATTTTAAATATAAAGGGGGCTCTGAGTTTTTAATTTCTCACTGAAAGAAATGCTTTTTGCCTCTTGCCCTGACCTACTTAGACTTTCCCAAGGAGACATTGCTGGACCAACAAGAAGTTTCCTTGTCTGCTGCTGGGATGCCAGAAGTCTATGAGAAGAGCACACCGGGTCCATTTATAAAGTAAAACTGTTTTAAGCCACAAGAGCAGCATTCCTATTCCAATTTGCCACACTGCCTTCTGTAACATTTGAGGAAACATTTTTCTAATGTGTTAAAAATTTCTTTAAACTCTTAAATTTTAGATGTTTTATCATTTGGTACTGTATTTGAGATATAACTAGAGAGGGAGTTATTTTGTGTGTGGGCATTACCGGTTTATTTGAGTATCACATTAAAAAAATCTTTTGAGATGTGTAAAGTTGTGGCTATAAATATGTTGTTTTGGGAGCTGGGTATGTCATTGATGGGCTCTGCACATCTTGAAATAATTTGAAACAGGATTTCCTGCAGTGATATATTTGTTCTATCTAACTTTCCTGTGCTGCCAGGTACTGAAAATAAGGAAAGAGTAGCACCATCTTAAGAAAGATAAGGTGAATACACAGTCATTTTTTTTGGTTTTGAATTTCAGTGGAATCATTCTGGGTTATGTTTTGATGATGAACAAATTTGATTTGGCTCAATATTATTGGCTCACCCAGTACAAATCATTATAACCACACCCTGTTTAGTATTTCCTACAAGTTATAAAAATTTCTCTTGTTCAACAAGAAATTTGCTAATACTTTAGTAATAACATCTAACATGTATGTATTGAGTGCTTCCATGTGATAGGCATGTGCTCAGCACTTTAATGCATTATTTCATTTAATCCTCAGAACAACTCCATGCTGTGTATTATTAACCCTATTTTGCAGATGAAATTGTTCAGGTTCCACGAGGTTAGGTAACTTGACCATGGGGCTGGTAAATTGTGGAACTAGGTTATAATAATAATTTCTAAGATTATATAACATACAGTGTAACACATTTGATCTTCACATTAACCCAACAATGAGGGAAAGAAGAATAACAGAATAAGTTGCGAAGCCAGAGTTTGAACCTTCTCAGTTTGACTCCAACTCTGGAGATTAAGTATTAAAACTATGAATACTAAGTTATAAAGGCCTGCTGTCCATTATGATAGGCACAATTCAAATGTAAATTAACATTTTTAGGAAGTTCAGCTGTTTAGTTGCACTAGCTATATTCAAGTGCTCAATAGCCATATATGGCTAGTGGCTACCATATTGGACAGCAGAGATTACAGCGCACTTCCATCATTGAATGAATAAACTTTTATTAAACAGCACTGGTCTATAACGTTTTCCCAATGAAATTTTAGTGAAATAGTGTGGACTCGAGGAAGAGATTTTGGAAACACTTTAAGTTTTATTGCCAACACATGAACTAATCATCATTTGGGGTGGACTAATTTTACTAATAACTCATCAAATTTTATTTTTATTATTTTCATCATAAAATCCATGGGAGAAAAATTTCTAATCTTGCCCCTAAATTCTAGAAATTTTGTATCTGTGACTCCCTTTTCATGGGCTACATAACTCCTAATAACTCCATTTGGGAATATTTTCAAGGAGACAAGAGGTGCAGGGAGTATTGAAAATACACTCCAAAATTGGAATTCTTCCAATACATAAATTTACAGATTTCTTTGCTAAGAGAAATAATGATATTTAAAATAACCATTCCCCCCCCACCCACACACAATCTCTGTTTAGTCATTTCCTCCACATTGTATTCTGCTTAGACATATGAAACATATCTTGTCTTTTCTGAATGGTGTACTTTACTCTATTTTAATGCTGTTTCAAAAGTAAAATAATTGAGAAGTAATTTTCTCACTTTGAATATCTTTGTATTTTCATATATATCTAAGTTGGATTCTTCTCTTTTCATTTATTTTAAAATAATTGAATAAAATAAGAAAATGCAGCTTACTGCCTAAATGCTGACATTCTGGGTACCTGCTGGATTCATTCCAATTTATAAAGTTATTCTGAATGATAATTTCAGAATTGATTGGATGCATTTCTGATGGAGACCTGTTTCTATGGCAACACATTGGGTTTACATACTAAAAGACTATTCCAAACATCATTAAGTAAAATTGCATATGCATAGGACGAGTCCCCTCATTCCCTAGAAAAATTTATTAAAAGAAAAAAATGTCAGACCCAATTATCCAGTCACCTATAGGTTGTCTACCCAGCCCTAGAAATAGTTAATTTTATAGCCAATATCCTCTGAGGGGAGAGGGTTCCTTATCAGGGCAGTAGTAGAGTACCAGTACTGGCAGGTGAGGAAATTGTTACTGATAGGTTACTTGTGGGGGTATCTTGCCAGGCACATAGGTCAAAGGTGAAGCTAAGATCTGAGTCTGGGAGTGAGCAGTTCAGGTACCAAAGCAAAAACAAAACTGAAGTGAAGTACCAGACTCACTATGGAGAAACCCCTGGAGAGCTAAAAGGAGAAAATAGGGCAATTTGAGACTGGGGTAGTGAATGTAGAGTTTCTGAGGAGCATAGTGCTGTGCTGCCCTAAATAGCAACTAGAGGTCTTTAAAGAAAGAACTGTGAGCTATATTTCAGCATGAAGTTTTAGTACCTAGTCAGTGCTGAGAGATAATTCTCCATGGGTCTCTGTATATCTCATAAGCAGAGGCAATAACTATGTTTATTCCAGATTTTCTTTTCAAAGACTTTTGTATAGTGAACAGCCTTGGAAGATATAGTGTCTCTGGAACAAAGCCAAGTTTGTTTACTCACCAATATAGTAAATATGTCTCCCTAAACGGCAAGGCCTGACAGGCTTACTGCCCATTATAAAAGATTAGGGTTTCCTAAGCACTTCTGCAATGTGTCCCACTATGTATACAGGGAATCACCTGGCCTTCTTCACATCACCCTGTGGGCACTGGGGTTCAGGGAACATGCACACATGCTGATACTGTTTACAACTATGAATAGTAACCTGTCCTTTGTCTCTGACCCCGAAATCTCATGTCTTTTGCCAGCATCTGTGAATCTCTGCTAGCTTATCTTGTTAGCTTGCAATTAGGGTAAATTTTTAGACCCTTCCCAGTTCTCAACAATCAGTATGGTTTGGAAATGATCTTCATCTTCCTCAGCTTGAGCCCTGAAGCAACGTAAAACACTATTATCACCTAAGGCACCAACCAATATTGGGCTTCTGCTTCCTCATGCTCTCTTCACTGAAGGACTGGGGTAAGTAGAGCCCTTGACCCTTTGACTAGGTTTCTGGCATTTCTTGCTGCCTGTTTCCAAAGGTCCTGAGTGTAAAGGGTAGAGAAATATACTCTGTCATCACACACATGTGTTGGCTGGCATTGGATTTTGTATTTAGCAATAGTGCCTAGTTTTAACCTTACTTATCACATTTGAACATTTATGCAAAATCATTAAATAATCATTTTGTCCTTTTGTTTAGATTGCTTACTTTTTTTAATCATCAGTGGTATCTACTATCTCACATGGATACTGACACCTACTTTGAATTGGGTTTTCACTCTTCCTTAGATTTGGCTGCTGGGAACCGCTGTTCAATACATATTATACGGCTTGCCTGGGTGTGGCAATGGTTTGATGAGTCCCTCCAAGGAGATTGCTATGACACAACTAATATTCAGGATATGGCGAAAATATTTACATGACAAATGAGAAACATTAGAATTTTAACCATAAAGTCAAAACTCTCTTAGTAACAGGGAAGAAACATTATTAGATTCTAAAATTATTTCCTGTTTTGTACTCTTGCAGAAGATAAAAAAATAAATGTAACTCACAGTTTGCTACTGGTGGATATAAGATGCTTTTGAGAAGCTTTCAACCTGGTTTTGATTTGGTGAAAATTCCAAAAACACTTGATCGAGGATTCTTCCAGATCATCCCCTCCCCTACTTCACGCCATTACAGCTTCACACAAGGTCTAAGTTAAAAAAAAAGATTTGTGTGAAAGTTTCTATAAAATGGAGACTGTAAGGCCAACTTCCCCACTCAACAACCAGCTTGAGAGTTATTTCTGTTCTCGTCACATTCAATTTCCTGTGTAACAAGGTGACCTTTTAAAAATGCACAAATTAGTTGTTTTAATTTCATTCACACTACAGAAATTTGGGAATTCTAATGGCACTGGCAATTAACTTGTCCATTTGTGCCCAATCTTGTCACGCTAATGTATAATGATTGGTGCAGAAAAGAGCAGAGCATAGGTAAATAGGAAACATGACCTATGATTTATAATTACACATGGCTTACATTGACTTGGTATTTAGAAACAGTGCTGAGCTTTTAACCCTTTGAACTGAGTTTTTGTGTAAAAGCATTAATTATTTTGAGACTTTTATGACTCAATTTGTATTGCTATTCAGAGTGTCCATCTGGTCTTTATGAGTTCTGGGAATTAGTGAAGCTTATGTGTTTATTTTTCCCCCCAGTGGTAAAGAAGCAGAATATAACCATAGAAGGAATACATCTGCATATTTATTAGCCAAATAAAAAATACAGTACAACCATTAAGATTTTCAAGAGCTTAAAGGTATTACAATGATAAAATTTGATTTGCTTTTATTGCAGGTAATTTTTTCCCATTTTTTTCCTGGTAGTACAGATGAAGCAGTTATGAGAACTAAAAGAAAATTCTGGCAATACTATTACTGTAGATTTATACTAAATCGAGATAGTACTTAAAGTAAAAAGAACTAAACTGTTCTCTCTCACTCTTGATTCTTTTATGTTCCTCATCAGCTGGTTGAAGAGTTCCCAGCCCTGTCTCCTCCTGCTCATGAAGATGAGCTTCAGATGCTGTGAGAACCTGTTTTAGTTTGGGCTACTATTACAAATTACCATAGACAGGATGGCTTACAAACAACAGAAATTTGTTATAGTCTGGATGCTGGGAAGTCCAAGATCAAGGCTCCAGCAGATTGGGTGTGCGATGAGGATCCGATTTCTGGTTCATAGGTGATCATCTTCTCCATGTGTCCTCACATAGTGGAAGAAGAAAGAGAGCTCTCTGTGTCTATTTTATAATCCCATTCGTAAAGACTCCACACTCATGACTTGGTCACCCCTCAAAGGCCCCACCTCCTAATATTATCCCATCCAATATAGGAATTTGGGGTAGAGGCACAAAAAATTCAGTCCATAGCAGAGTCCATTTAACTTAGACATAAAGTTCAGAGGAAGTCACCCTTGCTATCAGGGGCTACTGCACATCTCTTAGAGAACATCTAATCCAGAGACTACATTACATCCATTACGACGTACCAAGGCCGGTTAGTAAAAGCTTCCAGATGATACTTGAGTCTCAAAGACATTTTATTAAATGTTTCCAGATGTCAGCAGCGCTTAGTAAACCACAACATTAGACATTTTGGAAATAATTGAGACCTTGACAACTTTAGCGCTTGTTGCTGATTCTGCCACTTGTAAATCTGATTGTCTGACCACATTTAAGAGATTTAAACTTTTTTAAAGTTGCTGAACAACGTTACGGTGGTCTGACGTAAGAGCACACATTCTAAAAAATTAGTTTAAGATCAGCACCAAAACAGCTACCCCTCTGTCATGCTATTGAGAGATTCATATTGGAGCCTGATCTCAGTTGTCACACATTGTCAAGACTCACCCTCATTAACACTGACAGATGTCAATTCTTTTTCTCCAAATGTAGCTAAGAGAAGGAAATCTCCTTTGGTATGCACTTTCCCAAAGAACCAGTGCCAGGGGCAGATGATAGGATTGACATGTGGGAAAAAATTAGGAGTATACAAGAATGTCAGGTAAAAAAACAGCAGACGAGAATTGCTTTAGGAGTATCCTTGCAATTATGTTGGTCCAAAACTATGTGCCAATTTAACTCAGATTTGTATATATGCTGAGAACAAATCCTCATAATTAATATTTAAATATAAATCAATAGTTTCTTATCCTTTTAAGACAGTTCTTAAATAGCAGCTTTATGATTCTGTTTTTCTTTATAAGCGTGTAGGGTAAGTCAAAATACAAACATTTAAGCAAATCATATTACAGTAAACATGATTATTCACTCTGGGGAGAAATAATTAGGAACAAAATATTTACACACATGAATAGATTTTTTTAACCTAAGGCCATAGTATTTTATTTGAACACTTGAAAGGATGTTATAAAAAATCTTATGCATTTGACTTTGAGCAATTTGTAATCCATCAATTAGCTGCTGGTTGTCTTATTTATGTCCTACATTTGATTGAATTTATACAGATTGTGATATTTTGTTTATTTCCACTCTTTCTCTATTTTATTACTTGATTTTACTTTGGTTTTTATAAAATCTCCTCTATGTTGGTCTTCTTAAAATGGATTATGGTTGATGGACTTCAGAATGCCAGAGGCAGAGAGTGAAAGAGACTGAGCCTGAGCTTTGAAGTCAGAAGAACTAGGCCTGAATCTCAGCTCTACCATGTATTTCCAGTGTGGTCCTGGGCAGGTCACTTCATTTATCAGGGCCTAACCTTATAATATTGGAACAATGACGGTCATCCTCCACAATTGTGGGGAGGATTCCAGGTAATACGGATAGAGCACCGTAGTGGTTCTCACGTGGCGGCTGGTAGTATCAATCCAGCCCTCTTTGGCACACATTGTTACTATTACCAGGAAAGATGATTTGGCCCGAAAGATGGGTCCAATAGCTCAAAGCATACTCCTGACTGGAATCTGATTCTGGTTGTATATGGGGTAACCAACCACCTCAATTTGCCTGGGTCTGAGGTGGAAGGGTGGCTCTCAGGACACCAGACTTCCAGTGCTAAAACTGGGACAGTCCTGGGCAAAGTGGGATGAGTTGGTCATCCCAGATCTTTGGTTTATATATTATTGAGGATAAAATGTGAATTCTTTGCAAAGACAATGTGTGTGTGTGTGTGACATGAACCTAAGCCTAAAGGTTTATAAAACAAAGAACCACTCATACTGAGTGTCATGAGAATTGGGTCTCACTGCATATTGTATATGGCAGGGAAAAAATTCTTGCACTTTGAGAAAAGGGTCTCAATCTAGTTGCCTAACCTGAAAATAAAACCAACCAGGAATGAAAGGTAACTGCAAACAAGGCCAAGCAATTGAGTAGAGACCATTGCTGTTGTTAGCCCATTATTAAAACTTTGAAGCCTGATTTATCTTAGTTGATGCCCTCTAAACTGGGGCGTGATTCTTCAAGCGTGATTCTTTCACTAGTAATCGAAGGGTGAAAGGTTTTTGTTGTTCTACATATAAACATACTGCATTTGGACTACCTGAACATTGATTTACTTTCATACTTGGAGACTAGGAATTGAAGCAAGGAATGGCTTTCCACATTCCAAAGTTCCCCCTAGATCCTGGACTTCAAAGTTCCCCCTATATGCAATCTCTTTGACTAGATGATTGTTTTTTACAGTTCTATATCTTGTCCTAATTACTATCAATAGTCTATGCTTCTTTGTTTTCTTGGCTCAGAGTCTTATTAGCATGTAAATATAATTTTCCCTCCCAAACAACTTTGCTGCCTCATTAGCAAGTTCAGCGAGGTCACATACAGCTGGTATAAAGATAACAAAGTTAGATTGCTTGGTTAGTCCCTTGAGCAGTACTGGGAGTATTTTAATTTAATATTTCTATCCATGTTTGTAGGAAAAGAGGAGATAATTTGGTGAATAGATTTTATTCTATTTTAACCTTAGATACAATCTTTTTTTTGTTTTTGTTTTTTGTTAATCTTCACCCAAGGATATTTTCCCACTGATTTGTAGAGAGAATGGAAGAGAGGGGGAAGGAGAGGAGAGAGAGAGAGAGAGAGAGAGAGAGAGAGAGAGAGAGAGAGAGAGAGAGAAAGGAACATCGATACATCAATGTGGGAGAAACACATTGATTGGTTGCCTCCTGCATGAGCCCCAATGAGGACTGGGGATCGAACCTGCAACCCTGGTACACTCTCTTGACTGGGAATAGAACGTGCGACCCTTCAGTGTGTGGGCCAATGCTCTAACCATTGAAAACACTGGTCAGGGCACATCTTTATCGTAATTAAAAAGAAACTAGCTCTAGAATGTATTCCAAGATCCAGTGAGGATACATATACATTTAACAGTCCCTAAAGTTTTCAGGTTTCAGATTGGCTCTATATCAGTGGTTCTCAACCTGGCTACACTTTAGAATAACTGGGGATGAGGGTAGAGGTTGGGATGTTGGGGTGGGGAAGAGGTATTTAAGAAATACAGAAGTTTCCTAACTTATCATAGTTTGACTTAGGATTTTTTGACTTTAAAATGGTGCAAAATTTCTACATATTCAGTAGAAACTGTACTTTGATTTTGATCTTTCCCTAGGCTAGTGATATATGGAAAAACAATTAAAAGCAGGCCCTTAAAGCACTTAAGGACTGTAATGTAGAGTAGTTAGAATACAGAAAGCTAAATTTGGGGCAAAATTATCAAGATTCTGGGTTTGGTTTGGTTTAATTTTGTTTCCTGTAAACACACGTGCACGCACCCCCCCCCCCCCCAGGTGCTAGAGGGGACAGAGAAATATGGCACCATTCCTACTTTCTGGGAGCTAACTCTCTTGGAAAGCTTATTTTTATATAGAAGAGATAAAGAAAGATTTAAAGACAGAATATAGATCACTAAAGTGACTGCCTGCTTTTATATTTAGTTTTCTGACTCTATAGGTGATAACGCCTATTGTAAAGAAGTTAGGAGTTAAAGAAAACTGTAGAAAGAAAAATAATGATCACCCCCAAATCCCTAAGCACTTCCTCTTTTGAATTCCAATAGCATCTTCCTTCAGTTTCTCTTTCTGCTCTGGCTCCCTTTTCTCAGCCCACACCCTTGGTCAGCTCTCTCAGTTCCTCCTCACCACAGTGGATCATTGTACCTACCACTTAGGACTGCTGTGCGATGAAATGAGATAATAGAGGTAAAATTCTTAAAACAGCAGTATGTAGTAAACACCATTCAATTGTTTTAAAACTTATTTTAAAACAAATAAAGAAAAACCTTTTGCTAAATCCTGTCCTCCTCTAACTGCTGGCTTGGCCTTTCCCATTCTTTGGTTCCCTGACCTCTGTTGACATATCCTCTCCCCACTGTGATTAGGATTCTGCGGAGGCTTGCAGAAATTGCTAACCTTACCATCAGCTCTTACTAGGGTGTTTTCCCAGCTCTGCTGAATCTCCACGGTCACCTCCCTTCTTCTCATATCCATCTGCCTTATAGCACTGGTCAATCCAAAGCCAGATTTGGTCCTTTTCACCTTTTCCTGGAAAGAAAAACCCAGTCTTTGAAAACAGATTCTAAGCTCTGATATCTTCTGTCAAACTTATCCTTGAGCATCTAGTCCTAAGCCTTCCCACGTGTCCATCTCTACAGACCTAACTCATTCCCAGGAAGCACTTTCTTCACTGTGTTTATCATCATCTACTTTGTGCTGACATTGTTGTCACGTGCCTGTGTTCGTGCTGGGTAGGTGACAGTGACCCACCATGTTTACCTTTGTGTCTCAAAAGCCTGTCTGATGGATACTTGTTAAATTGAGTTGAAGTCCTGGGGGTATTGCTTAAGGAACTTATTATTTACTACCCTGTATTTTATGTACTAAGGTTTATGTCTTTCGTTTTCTACTATATTTTAGAAAGTCCTTGGGAGTTGAGACTTAGCTTTCTTCAGTGTTCAAAACTGTGCCCTGCATGGAATAGGTACTTTCTAAATATTTCTGAAACGACAATTACCTTTGCAGAGGACTTTATACTTTACAAAGGTTTCCCACCTGGATTAGCTCACCTAGTCTCTCTGTGAGCTCTCAGGGAAGTCCCCATCTGGCAGGAAAGGAAACAGGCTCAGTGCTGTTACAAGACTAATGAATGGAAGGGCACACATGGGTGGAACAAGGAAGGTCTTAAGGCCACATCTTCTGACTTAAGGTGCCCCTGCTTTCTCGACTATACTCTCCTGCCCGTGACACTTAAATGCGGCATCATTCTGTGTAAGTAGCTTTTCCTATGAGTGACCAGAATGGAGACCATCTGGCTGGAGGCACTGGAGAGCTTTGTGGAAGAGATGGGCCTGCTTGAGAAGGGCTGGGAAGTCTGCCTTGAAAGGGCATGCAGTATGGCCAACAGAGAGAAGAGGAATGATGTTTCAGAAGATACAGCACATGAAGACAAAGGTCCTGTATTTGAATTACTTTCACTATTCCTCACTTGAGAAAATAGCAGTACTTAGTTTTGGCAGAAAAGCATTTGTTTTTAAAGGAAACACATGAGTTACAACTATACAAATTACAGTTGAATTTGTCACCAGTGTAACTGGACACAGAGCAATAGGAATGAATATGGTGGGCTTTGTAGGCAACACAGCAAAACCCTGAGGCTTTTAATAAGCTTTCAATTTCTTAAATAAGCCTTTTTATGGTTATTTATAATCCAATGAGGGTCAACTAACTAGGTGTGTGTGTTTTTTTCTTTTTAAATAACTGCTCACAATAATGCACCAAGGGTCTGTCATTTAGCCTTGGGATATAACATCAACGTTATTTATTTCTTGCCTTCTGTGTTTATAGTGTATATTTATGGACAGCTTTATTATGGTACAAATCTGTAGCCAAATGATATTTCCTGGTATTGTACCAAGAGACAGATTTCTACTGGTTACTCCTGTGATTCTTGTAATAACATTTTATACTTTCTTCTGGCTTTCTAACAGTGTCCTGTCAGATAACAAAGCTTAAAAGAACATACAGCGACGAGAGCCTTGGGAGGCCACAATTTCTCTACATCTACTTCTGAAAGCAACCCTATGTAGCAAGTTATGCTTGGTGAGGCCAATAATTCTAGGTCATTTATTCTTTGATTGCTTCTTTACTATGTTGTTCTACTTGACTGAATAGGTCTTAGGAAACACACCATGGGCATGCTGATTTCCATTTGAGTTGCTCCAGCTACAGTCTGCATTTTTCCCTGTCTCCCGTTTGAGCTCCACGCGAGAGCTCATTTCACTGTTCAGAGCAACTTCCATTTCAAATCTTTTTCTGCACATAACACATCTCCCATTCTTGGCTCTGTGCCTTCCTTCTTGCGGTCTGAAACGATTGCTTAGTATGTAAGCAGAATTCTCTTGGACCTTTCTTTTTGGAAGTAGTGTTATTTTTGTTTATTGATCAGCTTTCCCCCAAGGACATGAAAGCATTGCTAACCGCTTATGCCATTGACCCTTCCTAGCACCCGACTTTAGCCAAGCTTAGTAGCCTATTACTAGTATTGATGGAAAAAATGAATTGTAACTTAAGTGGTAGCAAATAACTTGTTTTGTCCTAGAGAAGACATCTTGCCTCTTTTACCCCTGAGGCTGCTAACAGGGCCACCTGATGTTTCCTAAGTCTTGATGGAATCCCCAAACTGAGAATCCTTTGCAGACAACAAAAAGGTTCTGCTAGAACTTGCCCCTCTACAGCTGAAGCTCTTATTTACAATTTCCACTCTGGCAAATGGATTGCTGATTTATTTTTCAGTGACAAAATACTAATGTGATAGGCAGCCCAATATAAGGTAGTCATAAACATCGTGGGACTGACTATTTATTTACTAAATGTACCTTAATGATACTATTTTTCTCCATCCCTGAGTTCACAGTGACATACAAATAGTATTTTCAAAAAGTTAAATCATGCCTTTAACATAATTAAGTACATTCCACACATTATCATGCCTCTGAGGTTTTGTTCTCATTATCTCAACTGCCTTGTAACCCTTTCTGCCCTTTTCTGCCTGTCAAATATGATTTATTCCTCAAGGTCAAGTTAAAATGTCACTTTCTCTGTGAAATGCTTTTGAATCCTTCTGGACAGTATCAATTACTTTTGGTTTTCCTGTCTCTAAGACAATTTGTTTATGATTTTAAACAACTTGTTTTCTTTGGGGGTTCCTTTTAGGCCAAAGTGTGCTTCATAGTTTTAGTGCGCGTGTGTCCTTTTTCCTTGAGGGCAAATAAGGCATTATTTGGCTCTGAAAATTTTCTTAGTACCCAGTACTGTGCTTTAAATATAGTGTTGGTTGAGCATTTGACTCCCAAAAGAATACACAAAATAATGTCTGCAGTAGGTAATAAAAGGAAGTATGGGAGAGGTAATGAATAATTGATGTCCTTAACCGGTGAGAATTTAGAATCTGAGACAAACTTTGATATACATAGAACCACAGGAAAATATAGAAATGACCTTTCCTACTGCCTTTACTTACAAAAAGCACCACTAAGGTAAATCTTTGGACACAGCTTGCTCATTGAGGGCACCAAGTTGGTGACCAGTAAAATGGGCAAAACTAATCAGCTCTTGCAGGACAGCTTGGTGGTTTATGAAAAAAAGAAAATAATAGTGGAGGATTAGGTGCACAGTGAAATGGAAAATATACTTAAGCAAACTGCATTTTGGTGTGTGTATGTGTATGTGTGTGTGTGTGCGCGTGCATGTGTGCGCGCACACGTGTGTGTATGTATGTGTGAACTCAGAAACAACACATTAGCAGCGGTTCTCAACCTGTGGGTGGCGACAACTTTGGGGGTCGAACGACCCTTTCACAGGGGTCGCCTAAGACCATCGGAAAACACATATATAATTACATATTGTTTTTGTGATTAATCACTATGCTTTAATTATGTTCAATTTGTAACAATGAAATTGGGGGTCACCACAACATGAGTTACTGTATTAAAGGTTCGCGGCATTAGGAAGGTTGAGAACCACTGCATTAGAGGAAGAACATTGGCTTTGATGTCAGATAAACTCAAGTTTAGCTTCGGCCTGTCATCTGAGATTCCCCTAGCAAGTTATCAAACATCTTTAAACCTCACTTACCTCACCTATAAAATGACAATGACTGTGCTAGTGCTAGGGCCCTTTCAGCTTGTAAGGGCTCTAAGTTCAGCCTTTAAGAACAAAGGCTCTTTATCACCTGCCCACGTGTCAGTCGCTATTGCTATTTCTGGCATTAATCATGGTTTTGGGGATATGTGAAATGCAGGAATGGCAGGAGACGGCACGCCTCTGTGACTGCCCTGCCTCTGGAATGTCTACTCAGGCCTCTGCTGCTTTGTGGTTAGTCGGTTAGTTGGGAGTTTACAGTCCCACACGATTTTGGGTGAGAAAAAGAGAAGAATCTCCCCCAGTTACTCAAACATTTCTCTGGAGTTGTTTCTTTTTCAAGGTTACAGTAGTTATAGTTAAAATCCATCATCTTGACTTCAAGACAAAGTTCTTACACCTGGGCTTTGGTATTTACTTTGTGCTGTATGATTGCATTTAATTTTTGTGAAAGAAAATGTGTAAGTACTTTAAGTGATGAGCATTTATGCAAGTTGTAAAACTATGAGGAGTATGACCACAACTTGTGCATAGAAAAAGGACTAGGCGAAAACAGTCTAAAACGTTAATGGTGAGTTGTCTCGCTGAGTGATCTTTTTCTTTTTTCTATGTTTACATTTTCTATAATTTCACATACTACTTCTCAGATGAAGAACACAGTTATATATATTTGTAGCGGTTTCACTGTTGCTACAAAGGTTAGTAGGGTTGCCTTTTCTTTGTATCAGTTCAAGATTCAGTCAATAGACTGGAGAACCTTTTTTGTCACCAAGTAACTATGGATTTATACTCCCCCCCCCCTTTTCACCTAAGTTTCTTCACCAGGAAAACAGACTGGTCACAACGATATTGTTGGATTGTTGTGAGGTACAAAGGAGATTATAATGATAAACATTCTTGAAAAATCATAGCATGTTATGAAAGAGAAGGTCTCATTGATGCTGAGGTAAACTTAAAGGATTTACGAATCACAGTTTTGCAGGAGGAAAAATCAAAAGTGAAGCAAATCACCAAAGATCTGAGTATTAAAGGGAGGAGGGGGCTTTGAATTGATTGACTTTGATATCTATAGGTGAATTTTTTTCAGTAGTTTTATATTTTCTAAGAGTTTTGAGCTTCTAGCACCACCACATTCTTTCTTACTAAGAAGAAATAAATTCCCCACCATTTACTGCAGCAGAGTGGGGTTGAGTGGGAGAATTAAAGAGAGAGCGTTATAATAACAAGAACATTTGTAGCTAAAATTTATTGAGTTCCAGGCACCATTTTAAGCTCTAGTTTAATTCTTATAATATACCTGTAACATGGGTACTTTTATTATTCACATTTACAGGTGAGGAAACTGGGTCACAGTGAGCTTTATTATCTCTCCAGGGTCTCCTAGCTAGAAAGTGTTGGTGCTGAGATTTGAACCTAAGCAGTCTGGCTCCAGAGCCCACAACATTAACCTTGGAGATAGATGCCTTAAGGCTCAAAATTGGTGGTGGTGAGGGAGGGCAGAGAGCATGGCTCATATATATTTATGGAAAACAACCAAGAGAGGAATATTTGCATAAAAATCAAAGTTATCTACCTAAAGACTGGAATTCAAATTTTAGTCGGATTTCTTTGCCTACGTTTCAAATATCAGGATTACACTGCCACCTAGTGTAGACAAAACATTTCGCAGAGTGTGAAAGCTAGTGAAAGCATATAGAATTTCATAGGATGCAACATAAAACAACATTTATTTAAGGGTCCTTTCATAAAAGAGAAGGAACAATTCCAGAATCAAGGTTCTCTCTCTTTTACTGATAAAGGGTAGCATAGAATTCAGGAGCACACATATTCTTTGGTTGATAAATGATAATAGTGCAGAAGGAAATCCTTGGGTTTCTGCAGTTAATTCTGCCAAGTAAATTTCTTAAAAAAATGTTTTTATTTATTTTAGAGAGAGAGGAAGGGAGAGGAAGAGAGAGATAAAACATCAATTAGCTTCCTCCTGCACATCCCCAGCCGGGATCCAGTCCGCAACGCAGACATGCACCCTAATCGGGAATGGAGCCGTGACCTCCTGGTTCACAGGTCCAAGCTCAACCACTGAGCCTCACGGGACAGGCTCCCAAGTAAATTTCTTAATACACATCCAATAATAAAATTAGTACAAGTTTTTTCATGAGCTCAAAAGTTACCAGCAGTTCTTATGAGTTCAACGGATAATTATTTTAAAAATTAAACAAAAAGCAACAGATGAACAACAACAAAAAACCAAACAAACTCAGAGATACAGACCAGAGAATGAAGGTTATCAGAAGAGGAGGGTGGGGGGGAGGATAAAGAAGATAAGGGGGGATACATGGTGAAGGAAGGGGGCTAGACTTTGGGTGGTGAGCTCATAATAGCGTATACAAGTGTCATATATTTAAGCTGTACACCTGAAATTTATATAATGTTATTAACCGATGTTACCCCAATAAATATAATAAAAAATTATTCAGCAAATACTTATTAAACACTCACAGTCTGCAAGTCAATATCAGTTGTGACAAAGGAGAGGCAGCTTAACGGAGTTGAAAAGGTGACCATATGAGCAGCATTTCTCACTGGACCGCAGCACCAGCAGCACCAGGGAGCTTGTTGGAAATGTAAATTCTCAGACCCACTTTAAATCTCCTGAATCAGAAACTCCTGGGTGGAGCCAGTGCTATGTTTTTAACAAGCCGTTCAGGTGATTCTGGTGAAGCTTTGGGGAGCCCTGTTAGAAAGGAAGGCCGCCTGGCCGGCGTGGCTCAGTGGCTGAGTGTTGACCTATGAACCATGCCCGGGTTGTGGGCTCGAGCCCCAGTGAGGGGCGTGCAGGAGGCAGCCAATCAATGCTTCTCTCTCATCGTTGATGTTTCTATCTCTATCTCTACCTCTCCCTTCCCCTCTGAAATCAATAAAATAAATTATAAAAGAAAGAAAGGCTTTCCACTGTGCAGAGAAACATTCAGATGGGCCAGCATGTGAAGTTTATTGGAAGAAACCAAAGAGGCTTAGGACATGCATCAGTTGCTACAAACGGAAGATTCACAAAGCAGCAAATATATAGCAACAGCTCCTAGACGCACATGTGCCATGAAGGGAATTGATTTCTCTCTTCCTTGGGGGAAAATGGAAAAGCTCATATTTTAGAGAAAGCACAAGTAATATGGGGGGTGGGGGGTGGTTTGTGTTAAATAACACATTCTAGTTTTAACGGTCCATGGCGAGAACACATTTATGTGTGAGTGATTTCAGAGAGAAATGGCTATCATCATGGGGCTCTATTTGCTTGCTATGTATGATTAGGCTACAATTACAAGGATAGAACCAAAATAAGCAGATTAAAAATAGAGCTTTGATTGTGGTGAAATTTCTTTACAGTAAGACTGAACCCAATGCAAAACTGTGGGAGTCCTAGTTTTAGCAACTCTCTGATTGTTAATCAGCTTCTCAGCCGGAGATTTCCATGATAAATTTCAGGCTCTAGCTGTGGCTGATTTGCAGCATCCTCACACAACTGATGTGTTCCACCAGGCACTTTGGGCCTTTTATTTTTAAAACCAGGCCTTTTATTTTTAAAACCAACCTAGACAGAAGAAAGCTTAAAACTAGGTACTCTTAGGAAGCTAGTTTTTAGTGCCTGTTTGTTTTAAGCTATAAAGTAAGTCAAAATAGTACTCATGCATCTTTAATTAATGTTATTAGTTTTTGGTAACTTCCCTTCAAGAGAATACTTGCAAAATAATATAGTCATATTAAAGCTAAGGAACTGGTCCTCCTATTCTATGAATTTTATGGTTGTGCACTGCAAATAAAGAACTTCAGTGGAGAGGGTCCCTTTGCAAAATGCCTTTTTTCCTATGGGTCAAGGGCTGGCTTATCTTGTGTGATTTTAGGATGTCAGGGAGGACCCTGCTGCACAATTTCTCCTCTGAAGTCCTACCATTAGAGGTTTGGTTCTTTGGGTTAATAAACTGCTCCATTTAAATAGGCCCCAGTCGACTTACAAGAATGAATGAGGCTATGACCACTTATGACTTGGCCAAAAGGCTGCCCTAGGGAATTGGAATTCTGACAGATGGAAGGAGAATTGAAGCATAGTGGTCCCTTCTTTGGAAAAACTGCTGATTGAAATTACTGTTTGAACTACTCTGTTATTCTTAGTCTCTTATTCTGTAGGTCAACTCTGTTATTTTTAGACTGTAAAATAACTTTGTTTTTAGCTTGAATAATAGAAAAGGTAAACTTAACTGTCTGACCTTGCAAGCTAGCCATCTAAAGGGGCTGATACACTGATACTGATAATAATTCCCATATTCTCATGCTGAGAGGCGCCAATATAATCAGGAGGGTCAGAAAAGGCAGATGGAACAAACAACTTTTATGGGAGACAGCTGCAGCCAGGGAGGTTACGGGAGATGGCTGCAGCCCGGAAAGGAACTGAAGGACAAACGACCTGATAAGAAACCAGACAGGCATTAACTCACTTAGAAAGCCAGATCATTAGTGAAAAATTCCAAACTACATTCCCTCCCCACCGAAAGCAGATAGTTGTATGTTGACTCACACGGCGCCAGATCTCCAGTAGAATGACCCCAGGTTACTTCCCCCGTTTGCTAAAAAGTATATAATGTGTGCTTAAACTCTTGGTCGGGGCTCACAGCCGCTGCTCTGTGCTCAGAGTAAGCTGCGAGTCCCAGCATGCTGGTAACAATAAACCCTTTGCTTTTTGCATGAGAAGCGTCTCTTGGTTCTTTGTGACAGCGGCTTGCGTCCAGGGCGTTACAATTGGAGGTCCCACCGAGATTAACTGCAGCCGCCTTCGGGTATCAACGTTCCAACAGACGCTTCTTGGGGTAAGTGACGGCGCCTTTTTGAATAAGAATAGCGATCGCTTAGATATTGAGAGCTCGAATTTTGTCAGAGCCGGCAAATCTGTTCGGTCAGAGCTAGCAAATCTGTTCGGTCTGGTGGCTGTCGGGGAGGGGCGTGAGCCTCCCCCGACTGCGGCTGACAGACGTGTCGGGAGGTCGCAGGCCACATCCCCGGGGGACGCCCTGGTGGAGTCTGGAGAGGACCAGCGGCGCCTGGATTCCTCTCGTTTGTTCTGAAACTCTGTTGCCAGCTGGGTCAATTGGCTTTGAAAAACCTTCTTTTTGGATCCTTCGATTTTTGTCTCAACGCGTTGTGTCTGTCCTTGTCTTTTGTTCTTTGTTTCTTGTCGTTGGTGTGTGTGTGTGTGTGTGTGTTTTCGATCATGGGCCAGTCTACCTCTACTCCTTTGTCCCTGACCCTGGACCATTGGTCGGAGGTCAAGGGACGAGCTCAAAACCTTTCTCTTATCATCAAAAAGGGTAAATGGCAGACTTTTTGCTCATCCGAGTGGCCCACCTTTAATGTCGGATGACCCCCGGAGGGGTCTTTCCATCTGCCTCTCATCAGGGAAGTAAGGAATCTGGTTTTTCAGCCTGGCCGACACGGACACCTGGACCAGGAGCCTTACATTTTAGTCTGGCAAGACTTATGTGAGAACCCCCCGGCGTGGGTCAAGCCCTTCTTACCCCCTGGTTCTCTCCCTAGGTCCTCGGTCTCTGCTTCTGAGCCTGCAATCCTCCCTGTGAAGCCGGCTCTCCCCTCTCCTCCACCCTCTGCTCCCTCTCCTCCACCCTCTGCTCCCTCTCCTCCTGGACGGACGTTATGGAATGAACTCAGACTGCTCTTTGGGTATTGTGATTGATCAGT